>NC_143395.1:138686139-138991980 GCF_052110815.1 Crocodylus siamensis | reverse complement strand
CTCACCTAAGTATAACTGGATTCAGAAGACCAATAGTATTGTGAAAAGTTTTTTGAATTGACTGACACACTGGTGAGCACTGTACTACCTCTTTGGAAGTCTGTATCTAGAGGGCATATTGGAATTAAGATCTCAATTTACTGTATTTCACAGTCCTTGGAGTGTCATTGTGAAGCTATTATTTCATAGATATTAGGGCTGGAAGGGACCTCGGAAGATCACTGAGTCCAGTCCCCTGCCTGAAGGGCAGGAAGTCAGCTGGGGTCATAGGATCCCGGCAAGATAAGCATCCAATTTGCTCTTGAAGGTGTTCAACGTAGGTGCTTGAACCACCTCCGATGGCAGACTGTTCCAGACCTTGGGAGCTCGGACAGTAAAGAAGTTCTTCCTTATGTCCAGCCTGAAACGGTCTTGCAGGAGTTTGACTGTTCGACCTCATCATCTCTTGGGGCGCTCTGGTGAACAAACGTTTCCCCAGCTCCTGGTGGTCACCCCTGATAAACTTATAGGTGGCCATCAGATCACCCCTGAGCCTGTGCTTTTCCAGGCTAAAGAGCCCCATGGCTCTCAGCCTGTCATCATAAGGTCTGTTTTCCTGACTTCTGATCATGTGCGTAGCTCTTCTCTGGACTCTCTCAAGCTTCTCCTCATCCTTTTTGAATTGTGGAGCCCAAAACTGGACGCAGTACTCCAGCTGCGGCCTCACCAAGGCTGAGTACAGGGTAAGAATGACATCCCGGGATTTGCTTGAGAAGCATCTATGGATGCAATTATATATTACTTTTGCTGGCAATCATGCCTCTTCATGACTGCATTCCAGCTTTCCTGGAGGTTTCATACAAATGTTGCTTTTTAATCTCAGTGTGGGGTGCCCTTTAACTTAGACAGTGAAATAGATCTGAATCTTCTTTAAAAATTATTGACTATTTTAGAGGTTGACTGGATATTGGTGATTGACCAGATAGTTAGGCCACTTTTCTAATGCAGTTTGGGAAATTTATATTTTTCCTGTAGATCTTCAATCATTTAGAAAACTACTTTTAAAATCTTTTTCTGTTCCTCCATCCAATCCAAAAGGGGTTTTTCAGATATTGCCAACAGAATTCCAGTTTGAGTCACCTAATTTCTTGCTAGCAGTCAAGGTCAAAACTCAAAAACAAGTCATTTGTAGGCCAGGGACTTCTAGTCCCTATTACGTTCTCTTGTGGGCAACACTAAAGGAAGCTGTCATTCTCTTTCCCTACACTTGATTTAATTTAGAGAGAGAATTTCTTTTATGATAATAGATAAATGAGTTGTCAGTCTTTTAACCATAGTATTTTGAGTGTAGCTCTCTTGACTTTTTGGATTAATAGTTGTTTTCCCTACCCTCTTTCCCATAACACTGCCAAAAGCAGAAAGGATTACTTCCTTTCTTGTATAGCTTTTTAACAGACCTGATGTCACAGTGATATTTTGTAAGTCTCATCTAGTTCTGAGTTCCAGGAGACTTTATCATTTTCAAAAAAACTAAAAAGGCACAAAATTGGTGCTGGAAGTAAACTGGTTAAACCAGTTCATAGGGTGCCAAAAGTTCAGGATTGAAGCTGTTTGCAGTTTCTTGTGGCACTGTTCCACGTAGACTACCTAGCATTAAATTACAAGCAAGATGCATAGATAGCGACGAATACTGACTGCAGGCTCCTGAGTCATAATGGCAATAACACCTTAGGAGGTCAAAAGCCATTTTGGTCTCTGGACTAATAGTGAAAGCTAGTGGGGGGAAGGGGAGAGGATATTGAAAGGCTACCCACTGTTTCTTTGCAGTAGAAATCATTGATGAGAACAAGAACCAGTCTTGGATTGACCATTTTTTATTTTTGTTCCTGGAAATAATGTCCTAGATAGCACTGTTCCTTTGTTTCTTTAGCAGATCTGGATGCAGGAGTCCTCTTGTTATTCCTGCAGTGAAGGGCAACTTGATCTCAGATGTACATTATAGGAAACTAGAGCACTTTTGCTTGTATCCAGCATAGGTCTTTAAATGGGATGAAAAGAAGCACCCCAACCCTGTCCCCAGCTGTATAAAGAACATCTAGAAAGCTACATCCCAGGTGGATTCAGTTACTTTTCAGCTTATAAGCTTCCAGTATCTTGATCTGGATAACCTGAACAGGCCATGGAATAGAATCAGCTCTTTGTGTAGAGGTTTCCAATTCTCTTAAGGAACATGTTCTCCTCATCTTTAAAAACATTCTTTTATTGTCAAATAGCTCCCGTGACTGGGAAAATGCATCTCCTACTGGTGACACGTCCTTCTAGTTCACTGGCATAATCAAACCTCTGTTTTACTCGAGCTTTATTGTATGTCTACACAATGTCTTTCCCTCCCCCTCTGCAGGGAAAGGGGAGGTTTGGGATGCTCTTGAGTATACTCCCTAACCCACTTCCCCTTACTAGACCTAGAAATGGATCAGAAAGCTGCTGCAAAGGCACCTCCTGTGGTCTTGAGAAAATCCATGAGTAAGGGGAACTGGCCCTGATGTGGTTTCACTGCTTCATGTTGTGTGTTTGGTGGGGATTTGGCACATACAAGCAGGAGCTGTTGAAAAGGTCATGATAAAGAATATATCTCCATGAGAGGGCTGTGGCAGGCTATATGCCCCATACATCTCTAGCAAGGGAGGATATAGAAGCAAAGAGGTTTCATGTGTAGATGGTTTGCATTAGTTCATTTTACCTACTAATCTTTGATTTTGCTTACTGCTGAGGATTTATTTTCCAGCTCATTTAATGGAAAAAAAAAAAAAGAACCAAGGAGAAAAATAATCTAGTGTTTGGCAGAATGTGTGTGCGCAAGTGTGTATGCATGCCTGTGTAGTGTGTGTGTGTATTGTATATATGTGCTGCATTTCTTCTAGGGCAGGGCCTTTTAAGGGGGGGATTTACAACTGCAGTTGCACCCTTTTATAAAACCATGTTTTAATAATAACTGATGTATTTTATTTTCTTGTACTTCACTTTTTTTTTACAAGAGTATTTTAGTTTGAAATTAAATACAAGATGCATGTGCAATTACTTAAATACAAAGAAAATCTAGGGTTTCAAATACTACCATTAATAAATGTATCTCCTCATTGAACAGTAAAATATGGAACAACAAATGGAAGAAATGCTTGGGCCAAAAATATGGTACTGGATAAAAAGGATTCAAGTCTGTATTTAGCTGAGGAAAAACATGCAGTTTTCATTTAGATCTGTAAGAAGAGACAAAGGAAATGAACAAGAGAGAGAACAGGTGAGCTAAAGGCTGCTCAGAGTACATTTAGTGGTTTTATGCCAGTTACAGCCTTGTTACACCTTATACTGTGAGCTGCACAAATGTTGATTGGTGGTAGTGTTTGCTCAAGTTTGGAGCAGTCACACTTGAGGTCATCAGGGGCCTGGAGGACTGAAAGGTAAAAACTCCTCCCCTTCCCACCCCCGCCCCCCACCATTCTGGGCTTTTCCTTGTCTCCTGGTCCCGTTCCTGCCACCTCTGCCTACTTGTAGCTGTCCAGTTCTGTCACGGGAGCAGGCAGGAAAGGGTTAAGCTGTTTGCCCAACCACCACTGCCAGGTTACTGCTCTTCCTGAGGCTTTGCCTGCTCCCCCAGGACAGACAGCCCAGACTGCCACTAGTAAGAAGGCGGGGCAGGGTGGGAGCAGTGGGCCCAATGTGGGCCAGCAGGGGAGGTTGGGCCAGAGGGTGTTTACATTAAGAGGTCACCTAGAGTGGCTACACCTTAATCTATCACAAACTGGATAACACAGATCAGAGAAAATCCTGCCTTGGAGTGGTATAACTTTGAGCCACAGCAAGTGCTTAACACCGGCTGTAGGTGTTAATGTGTGGACAATCCCAGGTGTTAAGAGCTCCAGGAGCTGCCCAAAATGACTGCCTAAGAAGGCCCTTGGATCTGGTTTAGGACAAGATACAACTTAAATGGGGGATAAAATAAGCATGTGGGTATTAATTAGAATGGAGTTTATTAGGAACATTTTTTAAAAAGTTGGTCTTATTGAGAGAACTTTTTTATGCTGAGCCAGACAACAGAGTACAAAAATCTGGCATCTTTGCTATTCAGCCTTGAACTATAGTTATGGATGAACAGTCTAACTTCAGATGAACCAAGAGAAGTACTCTTATAAAACTTCAACTGAAACCTAAATGAAAAGTCCTTTTCCTTAACAGGTTGCCTACCTCTTCGATTTGTTTTTTAAGGCTTTAAGATTTAGAGAAATGAATTTAAAATTTTAAAAACTAGAATTAAGATTTTCTTTAGAAAAGTGTTAGACACATTAGACTAGACAAAAATCAAGGTCACATACAAACAAATTCATTTGAATTGTCCATGTGGTTATAGACCATAGTCAAATGGGTCGCCAACTGGCTGGTGGGCCACACCCAGAGGGTGGTAGTGGATGGGTCCTTCTCAACCTGGGAGGACGTGGGCAGTGGGGTTCCACAGGGTTCAGTCCTCGGGCCCGCACTGTTCAACATCTTCATCAGCAATTTGGACGAGGGGGTAAAAAGCACCCTGTTCAACTTTGCTGATGACACTAAGATGTGGGGGGACGTGGGCACATTGGAAGGATGCAACAGGCTACAATCAGACCTAGACAGGTTACAAGGGTGGGCGGACGAGAATAGGGTGGGTTTCAACACAGACAAGTGCAAGGAGATGCACCTCGGGAGGAACAACCGGCACCATACCTACAGGTTGGGGAACTCCCCTCTTGTCAGCACGGAGGCGGAAAGGGATCTTGGGGTCATCGTTGACTCCAAGATGAACGTGGGCCGGCAGTGTGGAGAGGCAGGAAGGCCAACCGCACCTTGGCATGCATCCACAGATGCATCTCGAGCAGGTCCAAGGAGGTGATCCTCCCCCTCTATGCGGCACTGGTCAGGCCGCAGCTGGAGTATTGTGTCCAGTTCTGGGCGCCACACTTCAAGAGGGATGTCGACAGCATGGAGAGGGTCCAGAGGAGGGCCACTCGTATGATCGGGGGACAGCAGGGCAGGCCCTACGAGGAGAGGCTATGGGACCTGAACCTGTTCAGCCTCCACAAGAGAAGGCTGAGGGGGGATCTTGTGGCCTGTTATAAACTAATCAGGGGGGATCAGCAGGCGTTGGGGGAGTCACTGTTCCCCCGAGCACTGCCAGGAGTGACCAGGAATAATGGTCACAAGCTGGCAGAGGGTAGGTTTAGGTTAGCTATCAGGAGGCGCTACTTCACAGTCAGGGCGGCTAGGGTCTGGAACCAACTTCCAAGAGAAGTGGTGCTGGCTCCTACCCTGGGGGTGTTTAAGAGGAGGTTAGATGAACATCTTGCTGGGGTCGTTTGACCCCAGTACTCTTTCCTGCCGTGGCAGGGGGTCGGACTAGATGATCTGCTCAGGTCCCTTCCGACCCTAGAATCTATGAAACTAGATGAATGCCCATTTTACAAATTTTAATGTATTCACTTGATTTGCCTTAAATATTTGCTTGCTATGCCTCTGCTATTAAAATGGATCTACATTTATGTCTTTGAGTATTTGAATTTGGTTCCCAGAATACTTCTAGAGGTCAGCAAGGTTTGGGGATACTTTTTAGCACTGGCTTTTTGCTTGGATCAGATTCTGAAGTGAGTTTACACAGATTGGATCAGAGTTCTATGGACCAGTTTGGGAATTAGACCTTTCAAATGAAAATGAGTTTAAAAAGTGCAAGGGGGTTTCCAAAGCATTGATTTCTAAGGAAAATAGGAATAGAAGTTGTGGCTTAATCATTTACTTCAGCTGCTTTTTAAGTAAAAGCTATAGCTTTATGTAATGTATATAGCCTTCAGTCCTAAATCCTAGTAGGTTTTTAAATGCATCTTACATATGACCATATCAAGGATATTAACAAGAAATTTTTTAACAGTGAGTTTATTTTTTTTAAAGAAGAGCTTTTCCAGCCTAGATCTTTCCAGCAGAGGCAGAAATTATTTAGAATCTTGCATGTATTCAAATATGGCTGTTCCATGGGTGAGGAGGGAGTGATAAAGTTTAGTATATCACATTACAACCTACCCAGTAGGTGTTTTCTAACCCTTTCTTATTCTGACCACAATTTGGCATAGAGAACATTGCAGGTGGATGTTGGTGCTCCTGATCTGTACAGGATCAGTCAAGGGAATGGAGCCCAAATTTAACTAGCAAAATATCAATAAACTAGTTGTAAGATATAATAGGGCACTTCCTGTCTTCTTTCTGTTTCAAAAATGAAATCACCATACACAAGGTTGGGACATCATAATTATTTCTATGGTTACAGACTGATATTCACACAGACAGGGGAAACTGCTTTTTAAAACACTAGAATATGAGACCAACATGTTGTTCGATTTTTTTTTTTTTTAATTTTTTAATGTATGTATAAAAATAGCTTTTTAAAATGTATGTTCTCCTTTCTAGTTTGTATGTGTAAGTTTTATTTTAAAAGAAATTGGGACTGGTGCCTGTGCTGTCTGTTGTGGGGGAGCCAGCAGAGCCCCACAAAGCAGTAGCCTGGCCATGGTGGTTGGGTAGGCAGGTTAACCGTTGCTTGCCTGCTCCCTTGTGGCTGACAGCTAGGCAAATACAAGTAGGCAGGGGAGGAGCCCCAAGGGGCATAAGGGGTAGGGGCAAAGCCCAAAGATGATGCCACATATTTTGGTCAGTCAAGCTGAGTTTGGTTGCATATAGTTTTACAATCGGTTCTAAATCGTGTGCTGTTGTAATACCAACACCCTGGCTTAAAGACTTTAAGAACAAATTTTCTCCAAGTCAGCCTTCTAGATAAAGCTAAATCAGACTGGATAAATCACCTTCCATGAGAGTGCACTTGAGAGAACACTCAATTTAGGTTAAAAACAAATGAATGAAGTGAAAGCAGTGGGATGGACCAGGAGAAAAAACATAAGAGCAGCCACTGTGAGAGGTAATTTCCAATGAATATTGAATATTTAGCATCCTGGAATGATTTCTGGCCTTCGCAGCTGCTGCTGCTACTGCACTCAGTTACAGCTGATTTTGATGCATTTCTTGGCTTATATTTTATGAACTGTATTGAAGCTATTATTGAGCACCACTGAAACTTTTGTGTGGCTGTTCCTCCAGGAACTTTGCTTAAAGCTCCTTGTCAATTAAATTTAAAAACTGTGTGATGGCTTTCTCTATCTTTTCAGTCCTGAAGTTTGTCCCTTTTGAATGACTGTGATCTAGGTACACTATATCCATTTATTTTTAAGTTCTGTTATATGACAAATAACCAGAAGAGTACTGGGGGGGAAAAAAACCCTTTCTTCAGCTGAAGTGGATGAGGTTTTCTAGTTTGGGGGGACTCTAGCTCTTCTTTTCAGACTTATTCACTACAACCTTCCGTAATTCTCCAGAGACCATCTGTTAGTTCCTGAGCTAAAGATCAAGCAGAATTCTTCCTTGAGATCCACTCTTTAAGTGAGGGGTAGGTTGCAGGCCTCAATGACCCACCCCAAGTCAGAGGTGGGCAGGCACTAGGACCCCGTTGCCACTTGCACCATCTCCCCAGCCACACATCTGCAGCTGATCCTCAGCCTACTGCCAAATGTAGAAGCCCTACATGCACAGGCTGGATGCAGCCTGCAGGCTGTAAATTGCTGTCCCCTGCTTCTAAGCTGTTAGGAATATGTAATATAAAACTGACTCTGGTGATGCTTGAAGTTGTGAAGTTAAGGCAAAAAAAAATGAAACCATTCCTGACTTTTGGTTACACAAATTGAAAGTACCAAAGATATAAATGCAGCTTTTAATTACAGTCAGTATTGCAAGACTGAAATGGTTCAAGATATCAGAGAACTGTAATTTGAGAGTACTAGACTTTTTGAGGCAAATGAAAGACCTAGCCCTAAGGTAGCATAATGTTGCTTCTTTTAATCTATATTAGTGGGAAGTTAAGTCTGTACCAAAAACCATTATAAACTGAGCTTGTGGAAAGGAGGGGAGGAAGTAAGGTGTTTTTTGGGTTTTTTTTTTTTTTTTTTTTTTTACTCTTTAGAAAAATGCATTTTTTTCCTGAAGGTTTCTCGGGCCCAGAATATGAGAGACTTTTGCCATCTGTATCCTAGCATGGTATACCCCCAATCATTCCTTTTCACCAGATTTTTCCCTTTGTTTCACCTCATAAGCTGTAGACTATATTTGTCTCTTGTACCCACACATCTTTTTGAAATAATTCAGAAGTTTACTTCTCTTCAGAATAAAAACTGCAGATGGAAGCAAAACTCCTGTTTAAGTCAATGGGAGCTCTGCTCATGTTAGAATTATGCTCTTAGCAGGGGTCACTTGTAACCACTAACATTAATGACTTGAGTAGTATCACTTCAGTCCCAAAGAAAACAAAAGAACTGCTAGGCAGAGCTGTAATTTACTCCCTGGAGAGATGCAAATTAGAGTTGTTTGGGTTTTTTTTCCCCTGAAGTGCAAGAAGAATAAGCCTTTTTTTAAGCAAAGTCAGAAGAGTTTCAGCACAAAACCATGACTTACTTACAGGAGTTTATTACATAGCTTTGTCATTTTACATCTGGAGAAAAATTCTTTATTGTAAATCTATTTTAGATGCATCTAGAAACATACTCTAAATATAGAGTCATGTGGCTCTGGAGTGACATCTTAACAGAATTTATAGCTGAGTATTATTTTCCCATCTTAGAGTCCAAAGTTTTCTGGGCTTTAGGCATATCATCTTTTAATTAAAAGGCTACTTAAATGAAGGTCTGTATACTATTCTTTCTAACTTTCCATGGCTAAGAGAGCGAGGAAGAGTCCCATTCTTTTTAACAAGAAATATGGCTTCACCGTACTGTGCATTTCAGTGAATGCCAGGTAACATCTCAGCAATTTTCTAAGAAGCTGTTTTTCAGTATCTTTAGCTAGAATTCATTTTCTTTCCAATTGTCTTTTAAATTAATAAAGTTTTTTAAATGAATATCAGACAGCCTATCTGTATCAAGCGGGAGTTTTTGGGTTTTTTTTAATAGGCACTATTTTAATGTATATAATATATACGTTTTGATCATTGTATGTAATTAAGGTTTCCATTTTTCTCAAAAGATTCTGTAAGCCAAAAGAAGAAATGTATAACGCTAGTTTCTTCTAATTTCTCCTTCTACCTACTCTGCCTTCTCCAAATTCTAGGGAAAAATTTGAGAGTTCTGTAGTAAAAATTGTTGTTCAAATTGAGCAGTATTTGAAATTGCACAATACAGAAGTGTCTCTCGTCCACAAGATGTTCATGTGCTAATAGCCAGTACTTTAGTTGCTTTAACAAGGATAAAAGGAAATAATTTCACTATTTTTTTAATAAGCCTTTATTTCAGACAGCCTGCTTTTAGTAAGTGAACGTCTCATGTTTATACTTTATGGAATGATTACTAAACTCAAATGACCTTTATTTTTACTTAGTGCTATGAGAAGAGTGTGACTTACAGGAGATGCACTATATAGAAGTGCATCAGGAAGATAATGAACACCTTTTCGACCATTGATTGAATGGTATTTTCAGTACGATTCTTGTGGAACAAAACAGTTTTGTTCCTTTTTGAGGTAATGGCAATAATAATAATGGTGAAGAGGGAGAATTGTGTGTGTCAATATAGTTTGTTCCATTATGTTATTACCCATATAATGGAGTCTGTGAATGGCAATAGCTTACTCTGTACTGACAAAAATTTGATAGCTGGGTTTAGCATGGTCAGCAGATGATATATAGGCTAGAGGAAAGGGTGTAAAAAACAAAACAAAACCAAAAAATGCAAAAAAGTGCCCATCTTTTGTTTTATTGCATCTTTCAAGTTTAACTAAAGGGTTAAGTACAGACAGTCAGTAAGCCTGAGGCTGAATCAATTCAATCTTAATTAGTCCAAGCTGCATAAATTGAACTGATAAGCAAGTAAACAGACATTCACTTTTGATTCCAGAAATGCAGCCATGTGCCTGCAGTGGCCAAGCCAGAAGCCAGGGAGTGCTAGAGCACACCTCCCTGCTCAGCTGGAACAGACAGGTTGGACCAAAGCTAGCCCACCCACCCTGCGACAAGGGGGTTGTAGGGGAGGTGCAAAGCATCCTGGGATGCTGGGCGACTATGAGTTAACTTGAATCTGGAGGAGATCTGGGACAGAAGTTCAATAAATTGATTTAATCCAAATCAGTCAAGTCTGATAGTACATCCATTCACGTTTATCTGAAACCAGTTTTGGCCATTTTTAAAGTGGTTTATGTGCACTGAACTTCTGCTATGTTACAGATTTGACCTGGTTTCCAATCCCTTATACCAGTTTGTGTAATGTCTATCCCTAGCCAAGGTCTTTGCCTCCTGCATTATGATGAGATGCACATTCATCCTTTTCTCACCAAGCAAACAGAAGGTACTTGGATCAGTGAAATTTTTCAATTTACTAATACAAGTAAATTTTCAAGTAAATTGGGCACATATTTTCAAAACACCATTAAAGTGATTTGATGAAATGCATCTTCTATCCACGGAAGTTATCCTGCAGGATCCTTATAAAAGGTTTGAAAACTAAGAAAGTTATTGTATTTTTTATGCTTTTTTTTTTTTAAACAAAAGTATCTTCCTACTTTTAGTTAAATATATGATGTTTAAAGATTTTTTTTCAATAAGCATCTACATTTATATATACCTAAGCAAAATTCTTGTGTTATGTACTTATGTAGCAAAGCATAATGGAAGTTTCGTGTAAATTATTTCATGCACATCAAGACAAAATAATGGAAGTTTCATGCAGATCATGCTGAAATTTCCATAACTCTGTGAATGTTAAGAATTTCTTGTTTTTGTAGCTTGGTAAACGTACCTGTTTTGGTGATGAAGGTATATAAGGGCATGAAAGAAGTGATTTATTACAGATGGTCAATATCTTCTGAACTGATTCTTGTATTCACTTTTTGCAAAATGTTTCCCTCTGTTTTTACTTCTGAAATTTTATCAGCAGCAAGAACAATTTTCTGTATATCCTAAATGGTTTACAAAGACCCCTTTAGAAAAGATTGTTCCTACTGATTTTTCTCTCTAAAATTAGCACTTCTATTTTACTCATTACTTTCTCTGGAAGAGTTAATGGACTTTGTCTACCTCCAAATACCATAACTGAAAATCTCTAAAAGCACCTTTATATATTAGATTTGATGTTTCCTTTCTTTCCAAAAGAGGACTACTTTTCATATTGACTTTGAAACCTGATGTTGTCCTGAACCTCACTTGTCAGTTGTATGGTCAATGTTTCAGATATTTTAAACAAAATGTTGAGAATTCATACTTGGCATTTAGAGGCATAAAGGTGTTTTTCCTTGCAAATAATTCAGTTCGAGTCTACTTAACTGTTGGTGTACCTGAATAGACTCAAACTTTCATTTAATACAATATTGTTTTTTATCAAGGATTTTTTGCAGCCAGTAATGTATTAAATGCTGCAGGCAGGGGTGCTGCCCACCTGGAGCGGTGCATGGAGCTTGGGGCCCAGGGCTGAAATGTGCAGGGCCCTAGAAGGAAACAGATCAGATCTGTGGGCATCTTATCTGGGGAAGGAAGGCTTAAGGGGCACAACTAGGTCCCTACCACTGTGCACTCCCAGTGGAGGCAGAGGGAGCACATGCCCCCCATATCTGTGTTCAGGGAAGGGATGGACTGTGGGCTCAGACTTCCTGCCTTGCTCCCAGGGCCTCCACAGCCCAGCAAGTGAGACCTAGCATGGCAGAGCAGGGTGGGGCTGAGCAGGGAAGCTCCTTGCTGCTGCAAGCCCCACACCACCCTAGCAAAGTGCCTCCTGCCTACCTGGCAGCAATGAGGATCGTGGTGCAGAGTTGTGCTCTTTGCTTCTGCCAGGCAGGTGGGGGTGCTTCACCAGGACAGCACACAGCTCCCAGTGGTGGCAATGAGCTTCCCTGCCTGGCTCCGCTCTCCCCTGCTGTGCGAGGTCCCACTTGCTAGGAGGGCAACAGGGTGGGGAGCCCTATCCTGCAGTGAGCAGGGGGTTGTATAGGAAAATGTGATAGACAGGGCCTCCTTCTCTGGAGGAGAAAATGTGGTGTTTTAAGGGCTACTCTAGTATGGAAAGAGCTGCCTTCAGTATGAGATCAGTGGATAATCTGTTTTTGTGCCTGCCTGCTCCATCAGCAAACCTCCTTTTCTTTCCTTATCCTGCCTTAATCTCAGTCAAGTTATAGGAATCCACCATTTTTGACCTAGAAAGATATTTTTAGTACATTTAATGTGGCATTTAGCTTTTGCTGTCATGGAGGCAGTCCAGACTTTTTTTTATCTAAAAGAAGAATTATTCATCCATTAAAGATGGTACACTTGGGAAATAAATGATTATTGTACAGCCACTAACCTTGCTGCTTGTCAAATCTCAGACTTGTGTGTTTTAGAAAACTCTCTGCTAATGCAGTTTCTTTTGTTTCTAATTTTTTAAAATTCTTATATACTTAATTCCTCAATGTAATGGGCTTCTTTCCAAAATTTGCTATTCCTAGCATTTCAGGGTCTCTCTCAGGAGAGAATTTAAAAAACTCCAGTAAAATTCATATTTATAAATAGCCTGAATATTTATAGTTTCCATTTAATCCAGAAGCCAAAGGTGTTATAACTTTTATTCATCTTATCCACCACAATAATTGAAGGCTTCATGAATACTTAAGTACATTCATTTCATTAAGCAAAGAGAGAAGAATACTTTTGTTACTTTGGATGTGGAAGAGGCAGAGGGACATAGTTAGCTGTGTTAATCTGAAGTCAAGAAGAAGGCAGGGTAGATTTGTACTTTGTAGACCAGTGATTCTCAACCAGGGTGTTGCATATGTTTCACAAGATATACCCAGAGATTTCAAGTAAGAATACAAAGTGTTAAAAACTTTCTGACCTGTTATTTGCAACAGAAGATTGCTCTATTATCTTTCTTTAGTAAAAAAATCAAGTGGTGCTTCAAGTCTATTGGGGGATTGCCTAAAGTCTAAAAAGGTTGAGAAGCCACTGTTATAGAGTAACCTAAGTTACTCACGCATGTGTAACACAAGCTTTCGTGAGCTGAAGCTCACGCCATCGGATCCTGTGGAAGGGCATGCAAAAGGCAGAGTGTGAGAGAGAAAAAATTAGAATACAGAAAACAAGCGAGGTTGGGAGAGTGAGGAGGAGTTAGTGCTGGGAGAGACTAGCAAAAACGAGCAATAGACCCATGGGAGCGAAGGAGTCGCCAAAGCTAACCCAGGTAATGGGATAAGAATAAGAATCCATAGTCTCTGTTTAAACCATACTTAACACAATCTAGTCTGTGGATGATTTCTTCTGCTGCAGTTTCCTATACAACTTGGTTTTTAAAAGTTTGTTGTCTGAGGACAGCTACCTTCAGGTCAGCAGTGGAGTGTCCAGGGAGATTAGTTTTTTCCATAGTCTTGTATGTCTTTCTGCAGTTGATGTCAGAACAGTGTTAATTCATTTTGTCACATAGGGATTGCCCAGTCTGTCTAATGTAGATAGCAGAGGGGCACTGTATGCAGGTGATGGTGTATATAACATTGCTGGAGATGGAAGTGAATGAACTTTGGATGTTGCACTAAAGGCATGTAGACCTGATGCTGGCTACACCATTCTCTTCCATGCTTTTGGCTTAAAATTCAGATGTATATTAACCAGTCTGGTCCATCTGGCAAGGACAGACTTTTTAAAAGTTGTAAATATTCTGTTCATTTATCAGCCTATGCCTAAATTTTTCTAGGCCTTTCCTTTTGGCACATCAGCTACTGATCTTGAAAGGTGCCAGCCCTTGGAGTTCAATACACATCACTTTAATTGATCTGGTATGTCATCAGAAGTAAAATGCAGTTGAAGATGATATTTTTAATTTCAATGTAAATGAAATTCTTTGTATTTTGCATTTGATTGAGATCAAATAAGGTATAAAATTACTTTAGTCCTTACTTCTGTATGAAGGATTCCTAAATCTCCATCTCGTCTGTCTTTCTCCAGCCAGTCTTGCATCTCCTGGTGTCTTTTAGATGTCACTTGAAATCCCATCACAATTTTTTTCAATTCAGTCCATTTGGAATCAGTTTGATGTCTTCCCTTATACCTTTCCTTCACTTTACTCCTTCTCGTCATTATTTACAACTTCATTATATCATTTCTGTTTCTCAGGTCTACAATCTTGTGTAACTTCTCACTCCTACCCTGCCTACTCTCTGCTTGCTTTTCCTGCTTTCCTCTGCATCTGTGTTCTCTGTCTAAATTCTGGTTAGAATTTTTATTCTTTAATGGCAGCAAAATCTATCCTCACATTTTGTTTTCTCTACTGTCCGTAACTTTTTTCTCTGCCTTGATTATCTCTCTTGCTTCAACTGTCATCACCATTTTCTGCCTGAATTTTTCCTCGTGCTAATGCATCCAGTATTCTGCCTAAATTTCTTATCTACTGCTCTAACCAGGGCATCTCTTTCCTTGAACCTGTTCATGCATCCCTGTTTCACCACATCAGATTCATACTCCTTCCAGTCCCTACAGTCATGTCCTTCCATGCGTTTCCAGTCTTTTTTTTTTTTTTCAACTTTGTCGTTTGCTTATAATGTTGTTCTTTTCCTTGTTCCCTTAATGTTTACTTAATCTTTTTGCTGCCTTTTATCTTTCTCATTCCTATGTTTCAGGAGCAGAGGGATTAAGGTGGTGTGCTATGATTTCAGGAACATGACTTCAAGCCTTGATCTGGGCTCATGCTAAAGGTTGCCCCCAGTGGACCCATCTGTAAATATGTACCTGGTCATTCAGGTTGGGAAATCCAAGGCACCCAGATGTGATGTTGGTCACATCACTCCCTTGTATAATTATTGTCTGACACTGGTGTGCCTTAACCACATAGCGCAGTGGAGTGTTAGGCTCACATAGGCTTTCCATCCTGTTCTTGAAAAAGTGCTTTTCTTCCTATCTTCCAAGTGTTTCTTTTTCCTCTGCCAAATCTGTCTTTAACACTAGCTCATATAGGTATTTTTCCTTCCTTCTCATTAGTAATCTATATAGTCTGTTAGAAGGGAAAAAAAATGTCTTGTATCAGTTTCTGGGAAGTTGTCCTCTCTTTCTATTCTTTGGGACTAGAGAATGTCTTTTACTCTCCTTCTATGCCATGGCTCTCATCAGCACAGACTGCAGGGTTTGGTACCGCCTCATTGAGCGTGCAAGGAGGACAATCTACCTGTATGTTTTATTATAATTTTTTTAATTTCCCAGTCAGCTGTATCATCTGGGAACCTGCAACCATATGTATACCCAGTCTTCATTCATCTCTCACAGAGCAACACTTGTGGCTTCAGGAGGCTTCTAACTTGGTTGTGGGTTCTCTCTCTCTCTTCCCACCCCCCTCACCCTTTTAAAAATAAAGTGGATGTTAGGAAACATGCAAGTACAGGTTGCGCTATTTTATCAAGGGACATTGTCAATTTCAGATCTCACAGTTGAGTACTTCCCTACAACTAATAAGGGTTGACAGCAACTTTTATCAGTGGTTGCCAGAAACAGCAGGTGTTAAAGTATGGTGCTTTCGAATTGCAAAGTATTATTTTTTTTTTTGACAGCATGGGGTTAATATTAATATGCTTCTGAAAAAATGCAAGGGCTAAGATCATGGACAAATGAGCACATACCCTGGTGTAACATACATTGGTTTTCTAGACCAATGTAAATTGGAGCAGAAACAGCAGGAGGCAGGCCTGCAGCTATTGCACATCTTGTCAGTTAGGTAGTGGAAGAACACATAATAACCTATTTACCATTCGTAAATGCTGCCCAGAGCCGAGTACAGACAAACAACACCCAGACTCGGGTATCTTACATCACTGGAGATTCGCACCTGATTTTTTTTTTTTAACATAAATCTTCTCTGGATTAAGTGGAATTCCCTTGCTTTAGGGATTATTATTATTATCTATCTGTTTTCATAACTGTGTAATGCTGGTTTGCACTGGTGGAAACATTTGGGCATTTGACCATATCCTAAATTATAGTAACTTGGAAGAGATTGGCATTTCCTTTTTTTGGTCAGGATTGTCTTCACAAAAATCTCTAGGTCTAGTCCAAAACCCAGTGCAATCAATGGGAATATTTTAAATGGGTTTTGACTACATATTCTCTAAGAAATATTTTGAAAGGCCCCACCTAGAATCAAATTCAATCTTCAGATTTGTCAGTAATACTTGGATGCTTTTCTGACAATTCCTTTGCCTGCTGGCCATTTGCTTTATCTTTTTTGGAAGTCTGACCAAACACAACAGCTTTTCTGAAAAGTAATCCCATGTTTAAGACACTTGACCAGGGCTCGGAAGATACAGATTTAATCCCAGTTCCTTCACAGTACGGCTGGTAATTGGTCTCTACCTTGTTTCTCATCTAGAAAATGGGTATAATGTTTGCTTTCCCCCCCTTTGTCTTGTCCACTTACATTTTAAGATCTTCTGTTTGTTCAATACTTGTGCAGTGGAATGTTAATTTAATTGGCATCTATAGGTGCTGTGTCATTTAAAGAGAAATACATAACATAACAAAGATGAGTAATTCTAAATTGTTAGCTAGAGACAGTCTATAATGATTGTGCATGTTATGACTGTATTGATTATAAATTAGAAATGGTGTCTTCTGAGCAAAGATTGTCAATTTTAAAGACTTTACATGGAGTTAGTAATTGGGACACAAACCTTTCATTACAAAATTAGTTAAGATCACCTGGGATTCTAGAAACAAATAGCTTTGAAAGAATGTGCATGACAAGGCTGTTGATGTTCCCTCATGCTTAATGCAATTGTTCAGAGCTCTAAAGCTCTGAACTTGAAGTTGAGTGGTGACTAGCAATCCAATCCTGCTACCACAGTGTTTCCTGGTGATGCACAAGAACAAGCTACTGGTTTTGCCAGCTCTTAGCTCCTTAACACTATTAGAAATTAAGCAGGTTAAAGAGAGTTCTATTCCCCTCGTACAAAAAAGGCTGCTCTTCAAGTGTACTAAAACAGCTTTTTATTAGGTCAAGCCATACCTTTTTGTATCCATTGTTTTTTTGAGAATTTTGGAGAGTTGGAAGTTGAGCATTTCTGAGCATGATGTAACATTTGTATTGGTATAAGGTTTAACTGTGGAGCTCAGTATAATTGGGATTCAAAGTACAGCAGCCATGCTGAGAGAGTCTTATTGTGATGAAGGAATACAACTGAAAAGACAAAGCTTCCATATAGTTACCAAGGCAGTGAACTCTAAATCATAATGGATAAAACCCTCTGTTTTGTCTGGAGTTTACTTTCACCTTGTTAACTAGCACGTTAGCTTAACATATGTTCTTCAGAGACCACCTTAAAGCATCATTGTGTAGAAGCTTGAATGAAAATCAAAAGGCTTCAGAGTTTTTTAAAGCATGATAATCTATTGTTATACACTGCTTGATGAACAAGTTAAACTAAAATGTTGTTTGCCATAACACTTTAATATTGCAGATCACCATAGCTGCCTTGTTTAAACACTAAAATGCAGTAATCAACACTGGGCGCATCTACACAAGACGCTTTACTGTGCAGCAGACTAATTTGCTGCCCAGTAAAGTGTCATAGTCTACACATGAATGGCAGTTGGGATGTAGTAGACTAATTTACTGCACTGCTGGATAGTCCTGTCAGATGCAAGTGGTATCTGGCAGTGCAGTAAATTACTGTGCTTAAACGAATATATAGATGGTGAAGTCGTGATTAGTTTATTCCAGCTCATATTGAGCTGGAGTGTATTCAGTCGCATTAATTTTATGTGTAGACGCACCCACTGTCAGGCAACACACACAGTGGCAGTATCTGCATAAGACAGTGACTATGCAGTGGCTCATTTCTACAGTGCAGTAGCTTCATGCATCACAAAGTGTGCAGTTGTAACAAGCTACTATGCAGTCAGCATCACGTAAAAGCCATTTGGTGACGCTGCTGTGCAATAATGACTGCGCAGGCAGCATCTCACATAGACATGGCTAGTGTTAACTATACCAGCTATGTTCATAAGTTGTACCTATATTACAGTTTATCAACAGATTTAAAACTGATTGTTAGATAACACAGTTTTTAGAGAAGGTACTTGCGTTTGAATATTTTAGTTCATTCAACTCCAAGAATTCAGTATGAAATTACAGACCCATATGGAATGGAAAGAAGCTCTTAGGAACTTCTCAGACATTTCTGTTTTTCCTTCAAGTCCTTTTACTATATCACTAAGTTTAAATCAGGTTTGTTTTTTTCAATCTTTTTGTCAAAATAATATGTTGAATGATTGAAAAAACAATCTAACTGTTCCCTGGTTCTATTTTACATCACTTAAAATACCTTCGTAAACCCAACAGATTTTCTTCTACATTTTAAAAATGCAGACTCTTTTTGTTAAATAGAAATGTTCACTTGGCCTCTTCAGGCAGTGACTAAAAAGTAGCTTTATAAACAAATTCAATTATTTAGAAATCCAAATAAATGTTTACCAATAAATGGTATTTCGTTTCAGATCTTAATGTTTGATTTTACTTCCAAGATAAGTTGTTGTGTTATTTTTTCCAAAATAACAACGGAAGCATAATAATAAATTGTTTCGTGTTCCAAATAAAGGAAAGAAATATGGGTTCATTTGCTTCCGTACAGCACTACATGTTCCTTATGTGATGATAATAAAGTAACAAAGCAAGCATTTCAATGTCAATGCCTAACTGTTCTGTTTGGCACTTTATTGCATAAAGCATATTTTTTTTACCTGTGTTTTAAATAAGGGTGCTATATAAAATGGTTTGATATATGCTGCATATACAATATATCTGTTTTTGCAAGTAGCCATGATGATGTTGGATAACACTATGTATTAGACCTTATGTTTTTGAATGTGAAAGTCCAGCATGTCTTTAACTTGTAAAAGTTGCTTTATTGGACCCGACAGCAGTTTGAAATAGGGTTGTTTACAAACCACTATTTACAGGAACAATGTCTTGAATCATTTAGTCATTTGTCAGCTAGAGACATACTTTAGTTGAAGCAAATAGCTACAAATCTGAACACAATTTGAAATTATTACTCTTAACTGGGAAAGCTGTAATTTGGTGGTATAACATGCTTTTAGATATGCCGTCAACAAACTAGGTCAGACTAGATGATCTTAATGGGTCCCTTCTGGCCTTAAAAATCTGTGAATGTGGCTGTAGGGCCTAAATTTAAAGTATTTTTTGTGAGGAGAGAAGTGGGTTAAGAACAGAGAGAATGACAAGTATTATACTGTAGATGGACCTTGCTCTAAATACCCAAGTAGGCTGTAAAATCAATGTCTGGGAAAACCTGGATATATAACCAGTGTTATCAACATAGTAGGATGGTGTGTAACACTTAGGATATGTGAGAGTGAGAAAAGATAACAGGAGCAGACTATGAAGGGATCAAAGGAGGGATAGTGGGGATAGAAGCCACATAACTGATATTCCTGATCAAATAATGACAAACTATTAAGGTTGCAGAGTCAAACTGTGTGAACTCAAAACCCATGTACAGTCCTTCATAACCTGATTGTGTTACTTTTTTCATAGGAATTTGCATCATTTAGTACATGGAAGGGAAGTGTTTTGGGAATGAATCAGAGTAACGTACTTAGAGGCTATGGTCTGTTTGAAGAAGTTGGAATACATGTGAGGAATGAGGCAGAGAGCAAAGGGTGAACTTGAGGTTTCAGCAGTTAAATGTTGCTGAGGAGAACAGGATTGTATCCCTGCCTGGCACAGAAGTTCTTGTGGGCTTCTGAGGAAATAGCTAAATCCAGTCTTTTCACAACTGACTGTTAATTTCATGTTCCTCATTTTTGATTGCCTAGTATATGAGATTTGTGATATGCGGAAGTATGAAGCACTCACAAATATGCTGAAGGCAATATGAGTCAATACTGTGACCATGTAAACTGGTAGAAGATGCTGTGTTCTCTCAAAAAAAAAAAAAAAAAAAAAAAAAAAGCCCTACATGTCTCAGATGGAAGTCCTAGAGTTAGTAGGTTGGGTGGGGAAGTTGTCATTGATTTTTCTAGGCCTCAGTTTCCCCATCTGTTAAACAAGTATAATAATTTTTTCTTCCCTCAAAGGGAAGTTGAAAGTCATTGTGAATTGCTTTGATTTTTCAGTGAGGAGGGAAGTGATTTTACAGATGTCAAAATAGCTTTCCTGTCCCAAGCCGGGGCAAACTCAATGTTGCATATCAAAAATCTAACCGTCTGAAGCACTTAGACTGAACTGAAAAAAAAAAATGGTCAAAAGTAACCCTTTCCGATGAATAATTTTGGTTATTCAAATGGCCATTTTCTGATAGAAAAAATTGTTTCGTCAAAATATTTGCAGCCGGATGTAGTATTACGAACCATAGGAAAAACCCTCAAGGAAAGAAATATATCTATATGAAGAGCTGCTTCCACTGGTGTGCAGCAAGGTAAGCACTGGCCACATTTTGAACAATGAAGATTAAAAACAAGCGACCAAAGAAATATAGCTGAGCTAAAAACGTTCCTTGAAGTGAAGGAAATGATTTCAATTTGACTTCATTTTGGAAGTTATGAGGACACCATAAAGAATAATCTCAGTCATGAGTTGATTCACTAGTCTATAATTGAGGGGTTATTTTTATTTCCAAAGGATCATTTTGACAGAGTAGGTAGTGAAGGCATGTGGAAAGAGGAGCTCATTGCATTCACCTCACAAAGGTCTCCAGTTCAAAACTGGGCAGGAACAGATCCCTGCTTGGTGCCCTCACTCCAGCCTAGTTTTGCCTTGGGCAGGAAGGACTTTTATCTTGTCCACAAAGAAAGACAAAGCTGACCAGTGCAACTGTATGACATGACCTGGCTCCATCTCCCTGTAGAGTTTGGGGTGCCAGACAGACTCTCTGCCTGCCTCCATACAAGCAGGGGTTTTCCTTTTCAGCAGCACAATTTTGCCGCTACATTGTGCTGAAATGCACACCCCTGCTCATGCAGTTTGCAGCAGGGGAGATTGTCCCACCGCTTTGTGCTGCGGGGGGGCTGGTTGGGGCACAGAGTGTAGGGGACCCAGTGCCCCAGCTAGCCGGGGGGCTGCCTGCTTCCCCCCCATTTCAGCATGCTGCGTAGCCCCCATGCTGAGGCACCCTGCACCCCAGCCACTCTCTGTCTAGCTGGGGCGCAGGTGCCTCAAGATGGGGGAGGAGGCAGCCCTGGTCAGGCTGCTCCCCTGCCTCCATGTGTCTCAGCACAAGGGCTCCTCTATGGAGCCCTTGCGCTGATGTCCATGGAGTCCCTGTCTCAAGGCACCCTGCACCCCAGCTAGCCATGGAGCAGCTGGCTGGGGCACAGTGTACCTCAAGACAGGGGAGCAGACAGCCCAGCAACCAGCCCAGGGCTGTCTGCTCCCCCATCTTGAGGCACCTTGCACCCCAGCCAGCTGAGGAATGACTGGCTGGGGCTCAGAGTACCTCAGTGCAGGGACCCCATGTGCCTTTGCGCAGGCGCTCTGCACTGGAGCCCTCACGCTAAAGCCCGTGGAGACAAGGGAGCAGCCAGCCAAGGGTTGCCTGCTCTCCCATCTCCGCATGCTGCTGCTTGGCTGGCTGGGGCACAGGGTGCCTCAGTGTTGGGGCTCCACATCTCCAGTCCCCATGTTTGTCCCAGCACACAGCACTTTGGCATGCTTTGCACTGGTTTTTCTCAGGGATTTTTTTTTCCTACTAGGAATTTTGCCCTACCACTGCAAATTAGCGTGGGGCACAATTTAACGTGCAGCATGTGCAGTTTGTGGCGCCACAGAGGTTTGTGGTGCCACAAACCACATGTAGCTGCATGTCTGGATCTGGCCCCTGAAGTCATGGAGGGGGAGGAACAAGGAGCACAGCCTTCTGAGATAATGGAGGACAGAGGCATGCTCTGTGTCACTGCCCAGAAATAGACAGGGGTTACATGTAGCACCAGTAATCCATCATGCTGCTGAAAAGTTTCTGTTTTAAAGACCTAATACTACTTCCACGAAAAGCGCTTAAATGCTTATATACTTGCTTTTTTGCAGGGTTACAAGGCATATTTCTTGCTAAAAATGTAAAAGTCCAAGACCTAAGATTGTGTGGACAACCTCAACGCTGACACTTCTTTAATTGGGCACTTTTGATGTTCTGACATATGTAGGATGTGTGCATCTGGCAGAGAGAGAACTTCACTGTGTGGAGCTGTGATTCATCGGCACAGTTTGGAACTGAAACATGCGAGTGGATTCTAGAGTTCCTTTGACAGCAGAGAAATGTTGGAACTCAGGAATCCTGGCTCCAGTGGTTCCAGTCCAGTGGTGCTCAAAGTATGCCCTGCAGAGCTGTCATCCAGCCTGTGGGGCTTCTCACAGGTCTGGAAATTTTGGTGGTGGAGGAGTGGCAGTAGCTTTAATTGCTGCAGCTCTGCAACACCTGCAAAAATTAATGCTGCTACCGCTCCCTCACTGCTAAACTTCTGGACGCATAGAGAGTCCTATGGGTCGTATGGCATGGCCCTGCACAGCACAGGGAGACAGCACACAGCTGTGGCCCTGGGTCCTGCGCAGCAGATCAGGCCCCTGCACCTGGACCCATGCATTGGCCCTGGCCCTGGTCTGCAGACCAGCTGAAGAAGCATTCCCATGTTCCAATTCTACTGTAATATAGTAACATTTACAGGGAAAGATGCATTTAGCCCCTGCAATCTTAGGCTGAACATGTTCATCAGAGGCATGATAAAGAGCATAGCAGCTACTGATGAACTCAGAATCAGTTTTTCAACGATCTTGTAAACCTATTGTACCATTTTCAGTTTTTGTATATTTCCTGGAACATTTTAAATGAAAATGCATTCATCTTTGATCCTATTATCACTTTACGACATAAGCCAACACAAATGGTTAGTCCATGTAGTGTAACAAGGGGTCTGCCTTCTGTAAAGTTACTTATATGCTTTAGTGTTTGCTGAACACATTATGTAAGTTTTTACATTTCTCTAAAAATATGTTTTGAGTCAGAAGTGATGGGCATATGTTTTCAGTGAAGACCTTGCTTAGGATCAGTTTATTGAATAAGGCAGCGAGCAGGTGTTACTAACTACAGCTTTCTGAAGTGTGTGTGTGAGTCTGTACTTGTGTGTTTGTAACCGCATTTTCACTATTTCTCTGTCTATAGTTAATCTGTAGTATGTTGTATTAGAATGACTGTGTGCCTTTTTCAAAGAGGTGGTTTTAGTAAGCTCTGGCATACACTGACAAGTAACTGATGATACTACATACTTGCAATCTAAGGGTATTGGGTAAATGGTCTGTTTTTAATCGTATATAGTATTATATGTGTTGAAAATTTGTGTGGCTATGTAACCTGACTTCTGCTAGGATCTATATATATATAGGCAGTGAGAGAAAATGACTTAAAAACAAGTAGCATTTCCTGACTTCTGAATGCTTAACTATGTAACCTCGTTGTTTTTTTATAATTTTGTAATATGTGAACTTTTTAAGGCATAGATCAACTTTCAGCAGCTTATAACTTTATCATTCTGAAAGACATTTTAATATGTTTCTTGCATAGCAGCAATATGTTTAGTGTAAATTATTTGTTTTAAACCAGTGCTTTCTTATCTCTCCTTCCTCCCCACCCCAAAAGTATGCAAGAACCATGTGATGCTGTATGGGCCTGTTAAGGAAAAAATATACTCATACTTTTAACAGATTTTCCTCCCCTCTGATTTAGGCTTATCAGCATTTTTATTTGTCCTGCAGGGGTTGTTCAGAACTGTGCCGAATCCCCATGGTAGAGTATAAACTTGACAGCGAAGGCACCCCATGTGAGTATAAAACCCCCTTCAGGAGGAATACCACTTGGCATCGGGTGCCGACTCCTGCTGGGCAGCCTCTCTCTCGTGCCTCTCCAATCCTAGGATCATCTGACAGACTGCAATGCCAGCAGCTTCTCCAGCAGGCTCAGACAGCCATTCCTCGCAGCACTTCCTTTGATAGAAAACTGCCAGATGGTGCTAGGTAATACACCCACCCTTTAATTCCAGTCATTTTCTTAAATCCCTTACTTAAAAACCTCCGTTTCTAGCCTTGGTATGAAGTTACTTTTTAAGGTCCTCAGCAGGTTTTCATACATTGTTTTTGTGGGGGTTAAGTCATTTGCATTTTAAGATTAGGCTCCCAAGTGATCACCCATGGCTTTATTTTGGCAGGAACAAGTGATGTTCAGTGTTGGTAATGACAGTGAAAAGCATGTGTAGTATTCATGACTTTACCCAGGAGCATAAACAACCATCCCCCTCAGTCCCTTATTAACTGAAACAGAGACTGACTGACTACTACAACTCTAAAACAAGGTACATGCAAGGACATTGTGGAAACCTCTTTAAATAAATAACATGCCTGAAGAGAACAAATCTATCCGTCACAAAATGAGTGATTTAATCTCATCATTGTATTATGGTGCGATTTCAGAAGGTCCTGTTATTCATTACCAGGCTTTATACTTTTCTTTTAGTTAAACAAAGCAAAACTTGTGATTTGAAAATATACGGTCTTCTAAAATATGGAGAATTATTTTTTTAAGTTAAAACAATGCTGGTTTAATCATACTTTCTGAAAAAAGACAGAAATAAAAAAAATTAAAAGCTTAGGATTTAAATGTTTGACCCTTAAATTAGTAATAACTAAATGTTTCTTGAACAGCAGTCTTCCAATTCATTTCTTCTTTATTGTTTGTAATTATATCTCCCTTATGCCCTTTCCCCCTAAGCAATGTAGTTCCTAATCTCCAGGCAAAACAGATTGCAGGACTGAGATCTCAAATTAGTATAAAAATCCACAATGTGTTTTTTACATTTTCAATTCTGAGAAATTCCACTGAAAATCATAAAGTTTTTATAGCAGCTACATCAGTTTTCCATTTTTAAGAATAAATTGTCTTTCCCCTGTGTTTTAAATGATATAAAATACACCATTAGTAATAGTGTTTGAACACTTGTGCTTAAGAATTCATGTTGTGGGGAAGGCAGGTTCTAAGTTAATAGCTTACATATTTTACATCTTGTGTCCAAAAAAGCATTTCTGTAACCACACTTAATATTGGATGACTTAAACTCTCCCTGCTGACTCATTCATGTAATCTTTGTTAAAGTCCAATGTAAATAGGGTAGTTGTATTGAATAACTGTAATTTTGTGAATCTGTGAAGCTCTGTTAGGATACAGTACTTAATTATTTTATTAAACCTTCATTAATGCTGTTCATTTCCACAGCACTTTACCAGCCTAAGCCTCACTCCTGGAAACACATGTTCAAAACTTGAAGTGAAGCACATACAAACCTGTTTTCAGGACTGAGGCCTCAAATACCATAAGCCATTCCCTATCCTGAAGAGCTTACAGTGTAATTTAAAAAGCCCATTAAAGATGAGACACAGTGCACGAGTTCAGATGTGTGACACAGTGCACGAGTTCAGATGTGTGACACAGTGCACGAGTTCAGATGTGACAATATGTGAAGTCTTAACAAAGGGAAAATGGTTGAGGAGACATGGTTTTGAAGAGGGATTTAGAGGAGAGGGATAGTATCTAATGAATGAGGGTTTTGTAGAGTGGCAAGGTAGAAGGCTTGAAGTGGACAAATGGAATAAAGCAAATGATCTGGGCTTAGTTTAGGGTGCTGGAGTCTGGCACAAAAGAAAGGTAAGTAGTATTCTTAGACATTTTATCTTTACCCACAAAACTATGTAAGTAGTCAGACCAGGGAACTGGAGGAGAGATTCCAGGAGGCCTGAAACAAATGCAGTGTTGTTTAAGATGGACTGGGAAGAAGTGTGGGCTGGGAAAGTCATTGAGATGGGGCAGGAAGGGTATAGCAAACAACCTAGCACCTAATAAAATAGGTTGTTGCCTACAAAAGTTCATGCTTCTCTGAACTAGTCAGTGTCTCGGGTGTGCCACCCTGACCTACCTTCTGTCTTCCTTAAATGATCTTAACTAGCTCACTTTGTCAGCAAGTAACCTGGGTGATGCCTACGTTTCAAATGAAGATGGTAGTACTAGGGATTAGTAAGAAAGGGTTGAATTTCACAGATTAAAAAGAAGGAGCAGGAGTTAGAAGGTAGATATGAAGGGAGAAGAAAGAGATGAAAGTCAAGATAATGGGCCTGAGGGAGACAGAAATGCAAGATAGTGGAGTTACAAATTGATACACAGAACAGAGGTGAAAAGCGAAGAGTTAAGGAAGAATTTTTGGAGGCTATATTTCAGATGGCAGTAAATCAAGGAACTGTTGATAAAGCAGTTAAGTGAGAAACCCCAGTCTTGCACACATGACACCTATACAAAATGCCCTATGAAAAAACCTTCAGTGTTATCCAATTAATGTATATGAAGGCTGACCTAATTCTTAGTTGGCTGAAGGTACTGGTATTCTTCATTGCAGACTAGTTGAAGCCCTCAACATTTTCTGAACATCCATAAGAATCGTTGACTATTATATCTAGTTAGAGGAGCTTTTGTTTTCCCATGCACAAGATGGAAGCCTCTTGTTACCTCTGCTGTTTCATGCAAGTAGTCCTATTTGCTCAGATGTAGAGCAAGGCATAGAGAGAGCGCAATGTAGCCATTCATTTAGTTTCTCCTCCTTGTTTCTGTTTATCCTTTACAAATGTAAATATCCTGTCAATAATAAAATAGGGTATGTGAGCATTCTAAAATTCTGACTGAATTATTAACAACTAATTAATAGTTCTTAATTATTAACTAATGAAAAACCTGAATTATTAACTAATTTTGAAAAATTGTAAAGTCCTACTAGGACTGTATTTATGTATTCACACTACAATCAGCCTTTGGCCGTGTTCATTGTAAAAATGAATTTATTTGTAAAACGAATAAATGACAGGCCAGTTCAAGATGTTGAAACTCCACAAATATCTCAGTGCATTGTTAATGATTCCAATCAATGTTACAGAAGTTCACCGAGCAACCAGTCATCCTCCAGTGACCCAGGACCAAGCGGGAGTAGCCAGTGGAGGCAGCAAGTGGGATATGACGGGTACTGGTGATTTTCTATCTTGTTGCAGCTCCTGTTGATAATACTTTTATGACAGAAGATGTATAAAAGATAAATGTCCAATAGCCCCACTTGCTGTGTGGACATAGTCTATTAGTGGAGGGCCAGGGCCATATTCTGTTCTCAGAAACTTCACCATACCATATTTGCTTGCATACCGCATGTACCTTTCCCCAAAAAATTAACCTTTCAAAATTGAGATATGTGTATTAAACAGAGAAACTAATTTTCTGCCAAGAATAGCAGCATTGGCCTCCCTATTCAAGCAGTGCTGCTGGAGTTGATTAACTACATGGTTCATTATTATCCTTTTGATTCCTGCTAATTGCTCGTAATTCAACAGGTGTTAATGACCCACTGTCCTTTTAATACTCTTGATGTCCTACTAATCAAACTATCCATGCTTTTTCAGTTTGGCTGCAGAATTTGCAATTTAGCTTCTCCTGGTCTCTATCCTCCTATTTTAGTTCTTTCCAAAATCCTAGATCCATGCATGGAGTCCAGTTTTCAGCAGCAGCTGCAGTTTCAGCAATAATGCTAAGAGCAGCTGACAGTTCATCTTTGAAAGGGTTAAAACTGCACCCAGAAAGAGAGGGTGAATGAACTGAAGATTAGGCTCTGTCCTTCCTCTGTGCATCCATAACTCTAGAAAAAAATCTCTTCATTCCGCCTTCCCAAAAATATGGTGCGTCTTATTGGTGGCATGTAGTATGTGGAAAAAATACAGTATATCTACTGTGTTACTGCAGACCATACTAGTTAATTTGTTTGGGCTCAATGGTTACTTCACAATCCATTCTAAATAAAGCTTGCAGCTTAGCTTCACTGCCCTGGAAATAGTATGGGAACCAAACTGCGATTCCTGTTGTAATCTGCTTCCTGCTTCTCCTTTGCTTTGGTGGAAGAATATCTGGTGGTCATCTCTTTGCTATTGTAAATCAGTTCTCCTTGTTCTCCTCGTGCATCCACTCTGGATCCACTTGCCTATGGAGGGGAATAGCATATCAGCAGACTTGATCTCTTCCCCTGTGCAGGTGCTTTCAAAATGGATTGTCCTTTCACATATATATAGTAGAGCTCATTACATCCCCTGCTACTTCCCTGCTCAGCAGAATTTACAGTTTAGTTATGGATGGAAAGGAACCCTTCCCTGAAATATTGTGCATGTTGAGTTCCACCAGAAGGTTAAGAAGTGAAGATTTGCCAGATATTTTCTGTATGAAATGTATTTTTCGTTACTGAAAATGTTGCTGTTGAGTTTCATGAATCTAGTGTTTGGTAACACTCGCTGATAAATACAGAGATACGCAAATACCAAAGCTACTTAATTTAAGAACACTTCAAATATGCCACTTCTAGTTGATGAAGCTATTTTATGATGAAACCTGAACATAGACAAGAAAGCAACTTGATGTTTTCAGTCAGCAGTATATTGTCTTGACATATTTGATTGTCCGAAATATCCCATGTAAGATATTAGGGCTGTGCAAAGCTTCAGTTCCTGATTCAGTTTGGCTCAATTCAGTGACCCTCTGAATCGATTCAGAGAGATTTGGAAAGATTCGTTGATTTGGATCTAGACACAGCTTTTAAATGTTTTTTTCTACATACCTCAAGGTAGCAGATGGTTCAAGAATGCTATGATGGTGGGGCAGCTGGGGTGTCCCACAGGAATGCAGGAGGCTCCCCAGCGCACTCAGCAGCAGACCCAAAAGTAGACCAAAAGCATTTCTGGTCCACTTACGGGTCCACCGGGGAGTGTGCGGGTGGCCCCCCCATTTCCTCTCGGCTCAGCAACTGGTGCCTCCTGGTTCTGGGGGGGCATCTGGGGTCCTCCCACAGCCAATTGCTGAGCTGTGGGGACAGGAGGGGCCCCTCCAGCATGCTCAGCAGCAGACCCAGAAGTGAACTGGAAGTGCTTTCAATCTACTTCCAGGTTCACCACTGTGCATGCGGGGGGCCCTTCTGCACTCCTGTGGGATACTCCATCCACCCCAGTATCACAGCGTTCATGAGCCGTGCCTGGTACCTCAAAGTATGTAGAAAAAATATTTAAAGCTGTGTCTATGGCCGAATCGCTGATTCTCTGAATCGGCATCAAATCTTCAGATTTGAATTCGGCCGAATTGAATCAGAGACAATGATCCAAATCAATTAATCGAATCACTGTTCCCCGTTTGGGCCAAATCCGAATCAACTACGGCCCATTTCTCACACTCCTATCAGATATGCATGCAATTTTGGAGTCTGCTTGAGGAATTGTAGACTATTCATTGAAATCTCCAACAACTGGATAGATGTTAAAATATTTTTAAAATTACAACAAATTGCAGTGGGAGAAAAGCACGTGAAAATGTGTCTAGTCATTTCAGATTAGTAATTACTGTTAGCAGCATGCTGTTTGAATACATTTCTTTGGAAGAGAATTTTAATTTCTGCAGTTTTAGGAGTAGTACCTGGAAGTGTAGAGTTTGAGTAGGTGGAAGAGGATTTCAAATAGCAGATATAACACTGAACTATATGAAGCATGTGTTTTAATTCTGAGGGAAATTGGCAAAGGTATGAAGCAATAGATACAAAATATGTATACATGTTTCATGAAAAGAATCTTATATTTGCTCATAAAATCCAAATATTTTTGCATACAGATATAGGAATTAGTCTATGCAGTAGTTAATCATGCATTTTCCTGATTTATCAATTGCGTGGCTTTGAATATTTGGCACCAAAACAATACATATTTTTTAATTGTACTTTTAATTATGTTTACAATTAATCCTTAACAGTACAATGGCAAGAAGACTAGGCATAAATGTTTTCACCTGGTATTTGGGAACATATTTGCTTGTTTGGTAATGATGAATGCTTACGGTAATGGCCTGCCAAGATTTTGCCTTGGAGAATAACGAGTAAATAATACTGTTTATCGTGGGATAGTCAGTTTTCTGATTAAAGGAACAGTTTGATTCTCCTTATGTTACAAGGTGCCAGTCCCCTTTACTGCATGAACACCAAGGTTCGGGTCCACTGGAATGTGAAGGAACTCGAGAACGAGAGGAAGCTTTGGAAGGAACCAGACATACTGGTAATAATGAATATAATGAATTTAAAAAAAACTCCAAACTTCCTAGAATTTGTATATAAAGTTAACTACCACATCTGTTTAATATTTCTATTTTCCATTTTTATATAGTGTCTTTCATCTGAAGGGACCCTAAAAGCATTTTACATAACATGTGAATGCAGATCCCATTTAAATGCAGGCATCCCTGAATTGGAGAGTAGATAGTGAAATTTCCACTGAAAGATAATTTTGTCATTGCACGCATGTTTAAAAAATCTTCAGTAGAATATTTAAAGTACAGTTAAAACAAACACTATTTGATTCTGAGTACCTTATTCAAAACCCAGAATAAACTGTGTAGAATTCCATTTAATAATGCTGAAAGAGTCAAAGACTTAAGAAACCCTGCAACATAATGAGCCTGTAATTCCAAATAGTTGATTGGCTTCAAACCTAATGCTTAAAGAATTGCATTATGTGCTTTTCTTTCCTTTGTGCACAGTATATTCAACTTTTCACCAGAAATTAAAACATAATTTTTTGTGGCAGAAACCAAGTGGCATGCACCATCAACTAAAATCTTGAGTTCCTACAAAGACCGAGCTTTACAAAAAGAAGGTACAGGAAAAGACTCTCCAAGCAAACTTTCACATGTAAGTCTCTCCTTCATGCCAATCTGCCTACGATAAAAATGTGGTCCTGAAAAGACAACTGTAGGCACCTTAAATGATTAATATACCTTCTGTTAGTTTACAAATACAGTAGTGGTGCTCAATATTCTGGCCCCATGGGTCAGATGGGTGTAGTCCAGATGCTGCAGGTATGGTCAGCACACAGCTTAGTACAATCCTGTGTACCAGCCCACCCCTGCAAGCCAGATCCAGCTGTGCACTGACCCCGACATGCTGGTGCATTGTAGCCCATGGGGCCTTGTTATCCAACCCACAGGACTCCCCACAGGCCTGGAAATTTGACAGTGGGGGAGTGGTGCTGGCATTAAGTGCTCCAACTCTGGAAGCCACACCAATTTCCTGCCACTGCTCCCCTAATGTGAAATGTACAGACAGACTTTTGTGGGTTGGAAGTTCGGATCCACCAAAATGTAACATGCATTTTCAGAAGTGAATTTGTGCAAGAATTTGATGGACTTGGAACCTTCACGCTGTGCCCTCAGAGTAAGCACACTGGGGCACAGCACTGAAGAGAGGAGCTCTTAGTTCAAGTAAATGTCTGTTTAGAGCTTCATTTACATGGGCCTGCTTAGTCTTAGGAGCATGTCCCATAGTAGACAAATTAAATTCATGCATACCATTTCTTGCCATGTTGTGTGGGTTTCTCATTTACTATAATTATCAGTAATTATCATTTAGGCAAAAGTTCCACCTATGAAGAATGTATCTAGTTAAATGTTTCTATTATTTTTGTGCCTTTTAACTGTGGGGTGAGAAACTGATGACCTGACTTTTATTTATTTATTTATTTATTGCCTAAAATGCCTGCCAGATGGATTAAATGGTGTGCACAGAGAATTGTGAAATATATAAGAACTAGTAAATAAGGCTGCTTAGCAATACTGTGCTAACCTCATTAGGATTAGAAATTAAGCATAATGAACAGATTAATTTCCCAAATTAGCTAATAATGCAGTGGTTGTCTCAGCAAAATATACAGGGGAGTTAAAGTTCTCAATCAGATTTGTTCACTAGTTTGGCCAATGTTCAAACAAGCTATTATGTTTTAAGGTGTAGAGAAAGGAAAAAAGAGCTGCTGAAGTACATTTTTTTTCCATATCATTCCTTTAAGTCTTACTACATATAGTAGCAATTTTATGGTACCAATAATCTGCAGAATCTCATTTCCTTTAGCTTATGGGCCAAATTCACACTAGACATGAATTAGTCTACTTATACTAGTTGAGAATCTGGCCAACAGTGTTTGAAAAAAAAATCCTTTAAATACACAACAGCATTTACTACAATAGTATAGTGCAGTTGGGACCTGTTAGTGGCAGCACTTTGGTGCCCGTCATTCTGTGTTGTTCCTGAGTGGCTCTTGCTGTTATAGGGACTATCATCAGAAAGTTCCCAGGGGAAAATTTTGCTGATGAAAGGTTGCTGCTCCGGGCAGGTGGTAGAGCAAGTGAGCATTCACTGTACTATAAATTCCTGCACATAATAGAAGCAGTACTTCCCAATAAATTCAGCTAAGCACAGGTCGAACAGAAGTTTGAGGTTTGAATAGATATGTATAATAAATAACATTAAACACAATATCAGAGGCCCTAATTTTTTCATTTCTGTTGCATCTTATGTCTTGATTATACATATATGAATATAGGACATTGCTTTGTCTTTCAGTTACTCTAGTAATCAGTTCACTCGAAAGGTCTATCCAAACCACAGTTCCTAGTATTATCCTGTGCTGCAGATGAGTACCACACAAAAAATTCTGAAGTCTTTAGGAACAGATGTTGTTATTTAAGATTCACTGCATAACCATATCAGCATTTTGCTCTGTTGTTCTCCTGAGCTCTTTGAATCCCTAGTAGTCTTAGTGATTTTCTGTTTTGATTTACTCTTCTCTTTCAAGAGGGATAAGATACTGCTGACTGTTTACCACAGATCATCTGATATACTGAAAAATCCTGTTTGAGTTATTTGTGTGCCTTTGTACTTGCATGCTTCATGACATCATTTTTAGAGATTTAAAGGCCATGTTCTCCGCAAAGAATGGCTGTGGCACAGGGAAATAAACTAAGGCCCCAGCTACCCATTACATATATTACAGAATTGCCTGGTTAATCGCACAATAAATTTAGACTGGCCACAAGTGCAAAGTAATTATCATACCATAAGAATAATTGTCCAGCTATAAAAAGAGCCAACTAGCTACAAAGTTAGTGCTTGAAAATGTGTAACAATATGATACCTGATTTCCATCTAGCTTTAATATGAACATGTAGCAGGACCCTTTAGTGATCTTGAGCAGTGGCCAAGATGTACTCCATACAGTTAGAGGCTTGGATGCATAAGTGCTGTTTGCATGTTCACTACCCTACCCCCATCCTCTCCAGGTTCCAGCACTAGGCACATATCTTAGCATAAACTTACAGCAGCATGAAGGACTCCTGATCGAGTCTTGTATCAATATCACCTTTTTGTAAGTCATCTTTACTTCTTGGGGACTCCTTTCCTAATCATTTCCTCCTTCTTTGATTCTACATTGACTCTTCAGGCCAAACTAAAGCACCCATCCCTAAACAAATCCTAGTTTGAACCCACCCAGAAACTATTGCTTCACATTTTCCAGCAGTCTAATTTCTGTTGTTATTTAAGGGGGGTTGGGAAATCTCCCAAAGGTTCAAGATGATTGTAAGCCATTTCTTTTTGTAGAAACTTTTGAAACAGGTGCTGAGAATCAGTCAATACCTGTGTCATAAAAGTAACATTTCTGAAAAAACTGCCTCTTCCTACAGATTGGCATATGAGAAATGTCTATCTTTATCTACATTTCCTGGTAGGCAGATCTAATTAAAAGAGCTAGTTTCCCCTCTCACTTCCCTTCTTACTGGTGGGGCTCCATCTGTCCTCATTTTGGCTGCCTTTTCAACATTGGTAAATAAATCCAGTTCTCTGTAAAATCTCCTTTAAAAGTCTGTTTAAACAACTAACTGTATGACACAGTTCTTCCAGTTCACTAGACATACTCATTTTGTTACATATGGTACACACACATAGCACTTGGATTCATTTCAAGTAGTCGCACATGTTGGACCTAATCCAATAAACTGGATATTTTGCCCACCCTGAGAGAAGACCAAGAGCAATTCACTCCTCATGGTTCTCCAGACCCACATGCTTCTTCTCTACTGGCTTTTAAGAATATTGATTTTAACTATCCGCAAACATTAATCTAGGAGTACAGAGTTATAATCAAGGCATTTTAAAAGGAATGTACAGTTTGCCAAACAAGATCAGACCCATGGTCTAACAGCAGCTTCTGCCTAAAATTTGGAAGAGAAGAATAAAGCTACCTAGTCAGTTATACAGTTCACATCAAAAATAAATAGCGTATTTAGCTTCGTTGTACATAATGTTTGTATTAAACTGTGTTGCAACAAGAATTAAATTGTGGACAAATGACTTTTGAAATACTAAGAATTAAGTGAATTTATATAGAATAAATATTTTCTTTTTAAACTTTTTTTGTTTCTTTTAAGATTGGAGACAAAAATTGTTCCAGTCATTCCAGCAGCAATACCCTGTCCAGTAATACATCCAGCAATAGCGATGAGAAGCACTTTGGCTCCGGAGACCTTATGGACCCTGAATTGCTTGGATTAACATATATTAAGGGGGCTTCTACTGACAGTGGAATTGATACAGCTCCTTGTATGTCAGCTCCTCTTATGACTCCTTTACACCTTGCTGGCAGCCGATCTGGGGTCCATAGTCGGGCTGAGCAGTGGACTGAATCATCTGAAACTCCTGGGCCAGATGATGAGGCTGCTAAAATCTATGCTGTTCATAGCTACGCCTCTGCCATTTCCAGTAGTCATACAGCTGAAGGCAGTATTGGAGACCTCAGTGAAATATCCTCTCATTCCAGGTATGTGGTTCTGCACAAGTTATGTGATTAAATTATCGATTGAGAGAAGTAGCTTTTGTTTGTTGCATTTTTCTTTCCTTGAAAAGGTACTTGTTAAGTTTAATATTATATTTTCAAAACACAGGAGGAAGCTAAGAGAAATCTTCCTCCTCTATGCATCTCTTGCAGAAAATCATTAATATAGGGTCTATGTGGCAATGATTGTAGGGAGCTATTTAAAAATCTAATCCAAGTATCTTTTAATTTGGTATAAATAATATATTGAAGCACATTAAGCATCTTTTGAAGAACACACACAGTATTCATGCTGTTATGTCATCCCTATTGAAACTAATGGGCAACTGTAGAAAGCATCATAATATACCCAATGCTTATTTCCAGTGTGAAATGAAGGTGCTTATAACACCCAGCTAGAACAGACAGACGTTTAGGATGGCTAGTTAGTTCGATAATAGCCATGTTGGTTTTGAAATGGTGTTTCAGGTTTTAAGGTAATAAAGTGTTGAGCTTTTGGTTCAGTTAAGGCTAGTGTGGGCAGCAGTGTCAGATCTGCATCCGAGGATTTTTTTTTAGAAAGAAGACACCCTCCAGCATAGCCAAAATAAAATGATACTATCATACTGGTATAATGAAAATGTATAGTTCAAGTGTGTTCATTACATCCTAGATGGAGATAAAACAAGCATCTTTGGTAATTGGAGGTCTTCCTTTTTATTATAGTTCTAGGTGAGGGCACATTGTAGAATCTCCTTCCTCCTATTTGACAGGAAATAATCATTCAATTTTTTCCAGTGTTATGTCTACAAGGAAAATATTTATAGGCATGTTGGTATAATTAAATTACTATAATTAAACTACTTCCTGTGTAGACACATTTATAGTAGAAAAAAGATGATATTTCTTTTATTTCAATTGAACTGCTTCCAAATTAACCTAAAATGAACTTGGTGTACCAGGAGTTATGCTAGCGTAACTACAGCAGTTAAAATTCACCTCTTAAGGTTTCATCACTATAATATTTTTAGGGAGGCAAGCCCCAACTCCTTTCAAAGTCTCACAACCCAATTCAGATACATCTTTAAACCCCCAAATCCTTGGATACTCAGGCTCTCAAGGAGACCACACTTATCAGTGAATCATGGTTGTGGTTACTAAAATGGCTCTTTTGAGTGGTTTTGAGATTCATTTGAATTGAATCAGCCCAGGATAGATTTTTTTGGACCAGAAGGTTGAATGCCAGCTACTGAATCATCACCATTTCATACCAGGTGGTTGAAGGCTTCCCATAACTTTGCTGAGATAATCAGTCCATACATTGTTTGTGAGGCCTGACAAGGTCATGGCACAAAGAGGCAAGACTGCTTGTCCACAAGTGTTAATTATAACTCCCTGTATAGGAAGTTAATAAAGTTTGTAGATAAAGTACCCATAGAATTAAGTAGATAAAGTATTTATATATTATGTGGTACAGTTTTAAATATTGGAATTCATACAGTCGTCTTTCACTGCTGAAGACAACCGAATTAATAATCATCAACACAATGTATTTACATTAATACTGTTGCATTTTTCATGTCAGTGCTTCCATTATTTCAAGTAGTAGAAATAATGGTAACCATTTTCCCCCCACCAAAAAAAAAAGTTATTGTGCCATTCCACAGTCTGATTAACCTTTTTCCCATTAGCACTTGGTATGCTTACCTCGTTTGTACAATACAACTGACAACACAAGGAGTTAATACTATAGCAATGAGATTGAATTACATTGGAAACTTCTCTGCCTGTTACTTGCACATATAGTGAAGCTGCATTGCCTACTGTGTTCCTTAAATGAAATTGAGGTTTTGAATTTCTTATAGGTCTTGTTCTCTTCCTCTTTACTATAAATGGAATGCATGTATACTACATCTGCTGTACAGCAAGTTGTGAGAGTGGACTCATACAGCTGGTTACCTTTGTCTTGTAATTCCCATTTTATAGGGACTTTGAAGTTGCTGCTTTTGAGTGTGTTGAAAGCTTTTACTCGGTAATGTGTTGAATTATGAAGAGAGAATTGTTTGCACTTTTTCCTGTGATTTTTATCATTTTCAGTACAAACCAGTAGAGGAAAAAAAGCAATAAGAACATTCCACATCCTCCCCCCACCTTTCTTTGTGCTGTGTATTGAATGAATTAGCCTCTTGAGGTTTTATAAACATTCTCTTAAGTTGTAAAAGATTGGTTTTTGTATCTCTACCTGTTATACAAAGTAAGTTGCACACAATTTTACTTCAGAGAAAGATGCTTGCTCTATATACACTGGAACAGTACTTTCCCAAAAAAAGATGAGAAGAAACCCCACTTAGATCTCAGTTCACAACAGAGATGTTGCTTCTATGAAATACTAGTCTTTTTTTAAACCCTCACATGCAAGTAGCAAGAGGCAAGTGGTATTCTGATCAGCAAGACAGTTGTGGTGGTAGATCCCCTCAATATAATGCTCTGTAAATGTTCAGACTTTACCTGTGGTATGTGTTCAGTGTCTCACGTAGTGGGCTCTGAACTGGTTTGAGATGTTTGAGTATTACTGGTTTGAGTATTACTGTATGTTACAAATTAAGTGTATTGTAAGTATCCAAACAAGGTAAAATTTAAGATGCAAATCTGCAGGTGAATAGAAAGCTATTTTCTGTATAACCATTTGTCCCATATTTAAAGCTGTGTTGTGTATGCTCAGTAAATGAAATTCAACACGGGAGGGTGGTTAAGTGCTCAGCTGGACACATTTGGCCTGATTTTGCTACCCTTTGCACACATTGAATAATCCACTTGAGAAAAGTCAGTGCTACTCTGTGGTAGTAAGCATTGCAGAATCCACCCTGTAGTATCTAACAGCAGCACAAGCTACCAAACCCATATGACACCTGCATTGCTTTGTCTTTTACAGCTGTGGTGTTGTCGGTCTTGCTCTCCTTTTTATACTCATTGCACCCTTTGATTACCAAATACAGTCATAGAATAATAGAAAATGAGGGCTGGAAGGGAACTCAGGAGCTCATCTTGTCCAACCCCCTGCTCAAAGCAGGACGATGTCCAACTAGATCATCCCAAAGGGGTGGGTAGGCAATGGGGATTGAACCCATGGCCTCAGTATTATTAGCAATCAGGTTTACTGTAGCTGAAACAGTTTCCTCTGACCCTCAGTAGCTTTGTTGCCTTACCTTCTTGGGGAGTCAGTACTCTTGAGGTACTGACTGACACACCAGGGAGGAGGCAAGGTCCATTGACCAGAGATAGAAAGGTCTTTATGTACTTTAAGTCTAATGCTATAACACGTATATGGCAAAGTGTTCCCTTGTTTAAACTTTTAGGCTGAGTCTGACACAAACATTGTGCATTTTGATGCCTGGTTCCTATCAGTTTTAGTGGGAAATCAGTTTTGAAATTTCTTAAATATTTTAAATCTCAGCCGTAAGTGTATACCACATTGTCCCACATTTGCTTGCATTGCTAGGCCTAGAGGTTAGATGACAGAGGAGCCTAAATTGCATTAGTTTTCTCCCATTTAACCTATAGAATCTCTTCCGTGTGAACTCATTGCTGGTGGGATTCTGCATATTTTGAGAGGAGAGTAGCCAAGGGAGCAGCTATTTACGTAGCAAACCTGTCAGACTTCATGCTGTCACTGTTCAGTATCAACAGGCTGTTGTATTCTTCTTATCCATTATGAAACTTAAAAAAAATTGTTTAACATCCCCAAGAGCTCCATAATCCTGTTATTTTTTTTTTACTATTGCAGGGGAAGCCAAACTATTTTATTCTTCCCCTCTTGCTTCCAGTTGCCTGGAAGTAATGGCCCTGCTTCCTTGTCTGCATTGCCTAGCCATAGGGCATCAGCCCCTGTTTTGTGGCAGTGACCAGCTGTAGCTGGTGTTAATCAGACACTGCTATTCCAGAAATGGATCTAGATCTAACAAGACTGGAGCTGCAGGTGCTGGATACTGCTTCTAAAGCTAATGACCTGAATACCATCACCGTGCTTCATTAGGCTGAAGCAAGAAAGTAGGGGGCAACTAAGCAAAAAAAAAAAAAAGAGGAGTGGGAGGAGTATAACTTTATTGTTCCATTTGCCTTTTGAGGTCAGAAAAGTAATCTCCAATAGAACATAATATCTCCAATGTTCAACTTAACACTTTATATCTCAGTGTTGATCATTTTAAACCAGGGGTGGGCAATTATTTTGGGCAAAGGGCCGCTTTTTTTGGCGCCCCGCAGGCCAGATTTTGCCCACCCCTGTTTTAAACTGAACTATATGACTGATAAAATTGATATAATTTACAAATATATCACTCTTAGATTTTTTTTTATAGTGGGCATTTTTATTTTTAAGGAAATATGTATTGAACAAATTACATCCATACCATTGTACAGCTCCTTTCATTCAAACTGCAAAAATAATCCTAGACTGTCATTTTTGCTTTTATATTTGGTATTACTTTCTGGTTCTAGTGAATGAACAGAGTATTATATTTACATTTACAAAAAGCATTGTATATGATAGAGTGCAACACTTGAGAACAGGAATTCTGGGTTCCCAGTTTTGCAGCCTATAAAGTAGATATCCTTAGGTGGGCCATTTAGTTTGCCACTACCTCAGTGCTTCATTTCCAAGGTAAAGATGAGGTCTTCCTCAAAAGAGATGCTTGCTTTAAATGAGTGTAAGAGCTTTCAGAGAAAAGCATCATTAACGTCTGGCAAACCTATTGTTAATAATTTAAAAGAATATTCAAATCTAGAAAACTGTTTTCACTGAGTCAAAAGTTACTTCTGTCTGTATTATATTTTTGAGCACTGTCAGGACAGCAGCGTATCTTTAGCTGATGTGCCCTGACAGGAGTAGTAAGAAGAGAACCATAGAAGGTTTCAGTAGTAAGGCAGTCATATTGGACCATATTAATTCCTGGTGTGATTCTCAGCACTAACGGAATTACATGAGGAATGAAATTATTATGTTCAGATTAGTGAGGAGCATTGTCCTTAATTCATCCTGGTTTGCCGTGGCATTTTGGCAAGCTGACATTTACAAAAATTGCTCAACTTGTGAAGTCTTTCTGATGGGTTTGTGTATGCACATGTGTTCAGGCAGCAGAGAAGTGATTTAGCTATATATATGAACATTTGTATTTGGGAAAATTGTGTTGATAGTGCTGACTTCATTTTTGACTTGACAGAAAAATTAAAAGTAAATGACTCATCACTTAGCTGGACCTAGTCATGTTTTTGTGGTTTTTTTACCTTTTTAGTGGGTCTCACCATTCAGGAAGCCCTTCAGCACATTGCTCTAAAAAGAGTGGCTCTCTAGATACTTCCAAAGTCTACATTGTGTCGCAGAATAGTAGCCATCAGATTTCTGGGTCCATGTCCAAACCGTACCACAGACAAGGAGCAGTGAGCAAATATGTCATTGGTTGGAAAAAGTCAGAAGGTAGCCCTACACCTGAAGAATCTGAAGTTGCTGAATGCCATGAGTAAGACTCTTGTTTCTTCTTATTTTGGGCAAAAGAATAAAGGACAGAAATCCAGAGTGGGTGGATAAAATTTGAGCTGGGTCATTTAAGCCCAGTTTTCTCTCCTGCCCAGGGCAGAGGGTCAGACTAGAAGATCCGCAAGGTCCCTTCTGACCCTACAGCTATGAATCTATGAAAATCCTAATTACTTGGAAAATGATAGTGAAGGCTGTTTCCTGTTTTCATTTTTGTTTGAAATGTTTGACCTTCCCCACACTCCTCCCCTTTCCCTCAGGTACCAAATCTTTCTGCACAGCTTAAAAAAAAAAAGTTTGGTTATTGAAGGTCATTTAGCCTCAACTTTGCCTTTCTTTCCTCCTTTTTTTACTCCCATCCACTTTTCCTCAGTGCCACAAAATAGAGGGAAAGATGTAACGTTGTGAGTTTTGCCAGAAGTTATACTTCTGTCAAACAAAATGAAAACAAAAAAACCTCATGTGTCCTTCCAAGAAGAGAATTAGTTAGGCATTGATTTATACAGGTCTAGAGAATCTGTAAGTACTTTCCAGGTAAGCATATTGAAAGATGCATAACTTGCACTTTGACATTTTTGTTGCCCTAAAGAACATATTGCATCTATTAATATGCTGGAAAGGAGATATGTGGCCAAGAATTTAAGGATGTTTAAGGCTACATAATAGAGAAAGAAACACTTCCTGTTGGATAGATTTAGTTGCTTTTTAGAATTCTTCCCTAAGCTCCTGCTTTTCTTTGGGTCGGTGGGGCTTCCTGGTTAGCAATTTGATCTGCAGTGTGGGACATCCAGGTTCAAGGCCTTGGTCTGTCAATTTCAGAGCAGATAATCCCAGGCAGTCAGGACTTGAACTTGGGTTTCCCACCTTCAAACAAACAAACAAACCCCGGCATGTTTCAGTGCAACAAATATTTGACAAAAAATTCTGTGCCTTTATGAGGGACAGCTGTGTTTTCCTGCCTGGCACAGGGATTGCTCTTCCTCTTAAAGGCAAAAACCTGGGTTCCAGATGTGGTGTAGTTCCTCAGCTGTTGTGGCAGGTTCATTCATCCCATAAGCCCCTGCATTATCAACTCCTGAGATTTATTTTTCCCACTGCTTAGGAATGAAAATATAATAAAACAAAATTGCCTAATTAAGCATTGCCTCTGGACCAAAAAGACAGCAACTTTGAAGACAGTCTACGATGATGAGTTCCGTCTAAACAGAGTAAACCAAAGATGGTAACGCTGTACATATCAAACCAGTCTCATGCAATAAGGCATTCCTCATGGCTTTCTTTTTAGGAAAGCTTTTTCTGCTTTGCAGGGTGGGGGGTGGTAGTTAGCCAAAGCTAATTATTTTGAAATGAAATCATATTTCCAGTTAATGATGGAGATGAAGATCAGGTCACTTGCTGAAGGTTGTGCTGCTATAGGACATAATTCATTGAGAATTATAAATTTCGATAGCAAAGCCTGTTTCCTCTCAGCTGAGGATACAATCACTGATTATTCTGCACTTGGCAGCAAGTAATTGGCTTCAGATGCATGCACTGTGTTTCTGGGAATCTCTGCTTCCTCAGATTGCATTTTCAGAGTAAACCTTTTAAGATCATCTTCCTCCTTTCTTGCTGGAAGGATACTGAAAGACAGTAATTCAGTTTGACAGTCTTTTGTTGAATGTAAATACATTTTTGTATGGTGATAATTAAAGAAGACAGCTGTTTTATTTATCCAAACAGCTTTGTGAAATTGCTTATAATAAAACACACTTGGCACATGGCAGAATTGATTACAAATAAACTTCAGGCATTACCAATGATGACCGTGATAATTTTGTCAGATTGTGATGCCGGGTACAGCTTCACACCATAGGATATTGATTTTCCTATTTGCTTGGGAAGTACAAGTTAAAATATTTTGATCTGTGATGAATTATTGAAAGTGTTGGTCCAAGTATAAACAAAACAACAGGAAAGAGTAGTGTGCAGAAAAAGAGAGCAAGAGAGAAATGCAGGCTTTTTGAGAAACATGCTATATCTTTGTTGGGAATTCTGGTATTTTTGAATAATTTAAGAATCACATCTTGAAATTATAACTGCTTCATAAATTTAAAATGATTTGGAGAGATGGTAACAGTGCACTCGGCAAAGAAATAGTCATATAACAGTGTTCAGTTTCTATTGATGAGTCTTTCAAATCCTGGCCCAATATTGCATTATCATTCTAATGTACCCATTGTTTCAGCAGAGTGTATGCAGATGTTGATGCTGTGGTTGCCTCAAGTCAACTTCAGACTTCTGTGAGGAGTACAGTTCCTGAAAGCCAGCAAGTCTTGTCCAAAGAAGATTTTCTGAAGTTGATGCTGCCAGACATCTCTGTGGAAGAGGGTAGAAGAAAGGTTAGCTACTCTTTCTGGTTCTGCACCTATCGGAGGCAATTACCTAAAAGTCATGTACTTGTATTTCTGAAATGAATTTAGATTAGAAAAAATCATTCTGTGTAAACCAAACATATTGAATTAGGAATTATGAATGTTTATAGTAATTCCCATAATTCATATCCTCTAGAACTGAAATGATATCTAAGTTTGGTGAATTTGTATTAAATTCAGTGTTTATTTAAACAAGCATGTGCACACATTTTAAAGTTGAGCTAGCTAATTGCAAGTTCAGAGAATGATGGGAACATGTTCAAAACCAGGTGCCTCAAGTAGGCCCCCAACCCCAAATAAAAGTGGCATCCAAATAAAAGTAGTCTGTTCCCACCCACTCCCCTTTCTTCCTCCCCCCCACCCCTCCCAGTGATGGGGAGTAATTTCCATTTGAAGCCTGGATCACAGTTCCATACAGAGATCATTTGTAAGTTTGTAAGTAGTTAGTAAAAAAGGCCTCTGTTTATGCTTCTAATGGAGAAAATACTGAACTGATTTTTCTCATGCAGAGACAGAGTTACGTACATTAAAAATTCCATTAAAGTACTGGTACCAAACTTGTATTGTCAGCAATCCCTCAAGTCAAGGGTGATCACTCTTGCGAGTCAAGTAAAGGGTTGTAAATGAGTCCATTGATGACTAAGAAGGCTGATCATAGAGCTGCAAGCTCTCTGGAAGACACCGCAGGTGGTGGTCTTACCTGTTTCTTCAATTTCTGCCTCCAGGGTGAAATGGTTTTTCTCGAAGTAAGATGTACATTCTCATACAAGTTATTGCCATGTAGCCCTGTCCCAGGCTAGTTTTTCCCAATTTGTAATGACAACACCACACTTTCTAATGTTCACTTTGAGGGTGTCTTTGAAGTGTTTTCTCTGGCCCCTGTATGTCCTTTGTCCTTGGCTGAGTTGGGAGTATAGCAATTGTCCTTTCCACCACAGCTGATACTGAATAATCAGTGAATGCTTACATACTGGTGGTGGTAGTGTCAATAAGGACACTGGCATTTATGTGATAATTCTCCCATTTTATGGCCTGGTGTCTTGTGGAGGTAGCACTGGTGAAGGCATTCCAGGTTTTTCAGGTCATCTCTGTAGGTCACCCAAACTTCACAACTGTAGACAATAGTTGGGAATACCACATCCTTAAATAATAGGAGCCTTATTCATGTTCTGATGTGATCATTGAACACACAATGATTCAGTCTTCTGAACGTAGAGCACATTGGATCCTGTACTGTATCTCCTCATCTCTGTTGGTCACCTTTGCAAGATGGCTGTCAAGGTATGAAAAGTGTTCAGCATTGTCTAGCTCCAATCCATCAATGAGGATCTTTGTCCTGGGAATTGATTGGCCTGGAGCGGGCTGGTGAGGCACCTTGTTTTTTTCCAATGTTAAGGGTCAGTCCCAGGCAATGGTATGCTTTAGAGACGCAGTTAAAAGCCATTTGTAGCTCCTACTCCTTATGTGCAATGACAGCATGGTCATTGGCTTACTGAAGTTCCACAATCAAAGCTGAAGTAACTTTGGAGATTGAAAAGCTTCCCGTCTATCCTGTACTCAGTGCCCATGTCATGTGGTAGACAGTCACAGATGAGTGTCTTAATGACTGCAAGAAAGATGAAAAACAAAATTGATGCAATCACATTACCCTGCTTGACATCAGTTCAAATAGCAAAGGCCTTCGTAAGCAGAGCTACTGCATAGGATGGAGGCAGTCATCTGGTCATGAAGGAGTCTTAGGGTAGTGATGGATTTCCCTGGGCAGCCAGACTTCCACAAGATCTTCTGTAGAGCCTCATGGTTAACAGTCAAATTAGTAAAGGCTATATACTATTCCTGGTATGGTATTGTTCTTGATATTTTTCCTGGATCTGCTGGGCTGCAAAAATCATGTCTATGGTGTCTCTTGATGGTCTGAAGCTGCATTGAAACTTAGGAGAGAATTTCTCAACAAGATGGAGCAGTCAGTTCAGCAGAATTCATATGAGGAACTTCCCATCAATGGAGAGGAGGATGATACTTCGATAGTTTCTACAGATAGACATATATCCCCTTTTTTTTTGTTTAAATGGTAACAATATTGGTATTCCTTGGGTCAGTGGGAATTTCCTTAGTGTTCCAGATTTTGATAAACAGTGTATGGAACTTGTTCGTCATAGTTTCCCCACAAACTTCGAAGACTTCAGCTGGAATGCCATCAGAGCCAGATGCTTTGTTGTTTTTCATCTCTTATTGCCTGTTGGACTTCTTCAGAGGTTGGTGAACTGGCAAGTACTTCCTTTACTGGGTGCTGCAGGATGGATTCAGTGGTTTTGTTAGTCACCATTGACTCAGTTCAGGAGCTTTTGGTAATGCTCCTTCCAGTGGTTTTTGATTAACTTATCTTTGAGGAGAGTACTGCCGTCTTCAGTTCTAAGTGGAGTGAGTCTGCAAGAGTTTTGCCTAGCCTTGCAAGACCTTGGTCACACTGAAGAAGCTCTGTATGTCATGGTTATCAACAAATTGTTGGATTTCTTTTGTCATCTCTTCCCACCATTTGTTTTTGATTTTTCTCAAATCTTCCTCTGGCCTTCAGCTTTAAGCTGTCTAAAAGTTCCCCGTTTCTGACTGGACGTTAGGATGGTTTTGCCAGTCACTGAAAGCATTTCTCTTCTGATTGAGAAGGGCATTGATCTCAGCATTGTTTTCATCAAACCAGTTCTGATGGCATTGGATGATAAAGGCAGTTGATTTTGTGGAAGCCTCGTGGATGGTCTCCTTTAGCGCTTGCTAATCTTCCTAAACACAAGTGTTATTATTTTCAGTCCTAAATCTGGTGAGTTTCTTGCTGAGATGTGTCTGGAGGGCGATCTCATTCAGTATAGGGGTCTGAAGGCATGTGATGCTGTACTGTCTTTTTGTTGCTTTGTCTCACTAAGTGAAGATCGATTCAGCAGTAATTGGCTCCTCTCATAACACATACGATATGAAAGTCTTTTAAATCATGCCCTCGTATGGTGATGTAGTTGAGGATATGCCAGTGTTTTGAGCAAGGGTTTTGCCATTTTGTTTTGTACCTGTCGCTTTGTCTAAAGAAAGTGTGAATAACGACGAAGTCACGCTCTGCACATTTGCTGAGTAAGAGGACGTTGTTGGAATTGACCTTGCCCACTCCTTTCTTCCCAATGGTGTTCCTCCGCGTGTTAAACTCCTGGCCAACTCTTGCATTGAAATCTCCAAGGAGGATGATATTCTCTTTCGGGATGATAGTTAGAATTTCATCAATGTCAGCATAAAACAGCTCCTTCTGTTCTTCCTTGGCATTGAATGTTGGGGCATATGCACTAATGATAGTAGCAAAGGAACTGCTTGTCAGTTGGAGGCAAAGTCATGAAGCACTCGTTAATGCCAACAGGGAATTTGGTCATTCGGCTGCCAATCTGGGTCCTACTGGCAAAAACAAGTGCTGTGTATTTACCTGTTGTTTGCAGGTTTCCCTTTCCAGAAGAACATATAGCCAGCCCCCTCATCCCTCAGATGGCCTTCGTCTGCAAGTCTGGTCTCTCTGAGAGCAGTGATATCGATATTGTATTGTGAGATGTCTAAGGCATTCAGGTCTGTTATTGCTTTGCGTCATCTAGTAGGGTTCATACATTCCAAAATACAAAGGACATTTTTGTGTTTTGACCACAATTTGAATGATCCCTCTGGAAGCGGCTATCCAGTTGGGTGAGATCAGGTAGGAAAGCCTGTTTGGGCCACCTTTTCTAGCCCCTCCCTATGTGGGGTAAGCAGACAAAATCCTAAAATTAATTACTCTGTCACAGTCACAGCTGCTAAATCACCTTCCTGTCCCATTCCAAGGGGCAAGCGACCCAAGATGCGACCACCGCCTGCGTGTGGATCTGTGATTAGGGACTCCTGGCTTGCACTTTCTGTCTGCATCACCATTCAATCATCACTGCCGAACTTTGTAGAGGTTATAGGTATTGGTGATTGGTTGTTGTGGTAGATGTTGGATCCAGTGGGAAAAGCCTGCATGAGATTTGTTCTACATGAGGAGGTTGTTGCGGATCAGCAACCACGCGGATCTTGGCAGAGGAGAAACCTCTACCCAGTAGCAAAGAGATTCAAGATGACTGGAGTTAATCTTCAGCTGCAGCTTTCATCCACCTTTAGAGCTGTTGAGAAGTATGCTTTCTTCATCTGCCTGTGCTACCATTGAAGTCTTTGTGTTATATTGTGTTGTGTCTTCATCTACATCTCCTTTGAGTTTACCACCATGGATGAACCTACCAGGAGTACAAGACTCCTGCTGTTGTTGCTATTAGAATCATTAGTACATGCAAGCCTCTCCAGCCAGCAGGGTGGAGGAGCAAACTTATACAGTACTGCTCAAACAAGTACAAGTCATATTGTGTTCTTTACCCAATATAAAATAACACCCAAGGCAGTTTAATTACTTGAAAAATTATCTTAATTAGATATTAACTTAAGGTTATTTTAATCCACCAAATATATGCTAAAGAATACGTTCATCATGTATATTAAAAAGTACCATATGGGAATCCGGTAAGTGCTGAATTTAATTTAGAAGTATGATTGTTTATTTTGACACATGTATTAAATTAAATATGTATGGTGTGCATTTGAAAGCTTAGGAATTTATGGCGTAGAATTGTTTATTAGATTTGCTCTTGCTACAATGAAGCATTGTTACTATACACAATAATCAGATCTTTATTGTGATTGTAAGAGGAGCCTATTTCCAATCATATGCATAGAGAATCCGTAAATCACTATATTATTTTGCTATATACATCCTGATTCAGGAAACATTTAAGCATATGCTTAAATCCTTCCTTAGGACAGCACTTAAACGTATTCACAGCTAAGCACATGTTCAGTGCTGTTCTCAAGATGGATGCTTTCCTGAATTGGGGCCTTAATGTATATTAAACTAGTTTGTATAAAGCATATTTCCCTTTGTGTGATTGAATGTTTCCATCTATTCCTTTTACAAGTATCCATCTGTTGTAGGACTTGTTAGAAACATAACAATGTGGATATTTTTAACTCTTGTCCTGCACTTGTGGTTTTGAAAAGCCACAGCTTCCATACATACTTGACATTCATCCAGCAGTGGAAGTGTGCAGACTGCAGCTATTTCTAAGGAAGGTAGATCAGGATGTTGAACTGCTTTGTGTAAGGAATAGCCCAACAAAATAATTTATACAAATAACTTGCTTTTAGACTTGAACAGTAACTATTTTTGGAGCTGAGAGAAATGAGTCACGAAGCAAACTGGGCCAGTTTGATCCAGCTTGGATAACTGCATCTAATTTTACTTTACAGAGTTTTAACCAATGTTGTAAAATAGATAAACTGTTATCACTGAACTCTATCTCTTCCTTTAAGCCTACCATATTTCTTGGTATCTAGAGAGGTGTATTGTACTAAATCCGTTTTATTGTTATACAAATTAGATTGCACCTCACATAGAGGTGATCAGTTCAGAATGTTTTGGTATTAAAACATAGTAATTTCAAATTAAAATCAAGCAGTGCCATGTATGGTCTTGAATAAATGTTGCCAGAGACTGCAGCCTTATATATATTTCTGGAAGCCATTATTGTCATAGGGTTGTAGAGGTTTCATTTAACATTTTAGAATTAATAAAATTTTACAGTATCTAATTAATTCATGGTGAATTATTCCAAAATGTCAAGAGGAAATATAGAAGTCCAGTCCAATAACTTCACTGATTCTCTAGTAGAAGTGATGTGAGGGAACTAATATCTGATCTTCCATTACCAATTGAAAAATTCAAAAATGATATTTTGTTTGCCTAGAGAAATACTAGTAAGAGCTATCATGATGGCATCTGAAATGGGAAAAAACATTTAATATTTTCATTCCTTTACTTATTTACCTCTCTCAAATATTTCATTATTTAGTTTTCATTTTATGGGAATCTGTCTCCAAGGAGAACACTTTATCGCACCCTTTCTGATGAGAGCATCTGTAGTAATCGGAGAGGATCATCTTATGCTAGCTCACGGAGTTCAATGCTAGATCAAGCCTTGCCAAATGATATTTTGTTCAGCACCACCCCACCATATCACAGCACACTGCCTCCCAGAATGAGTCTGACTCCTGGAATGGGAAACCTAAGAAGTAAGTAGTGGATCGTGCTATGCAAATTTTGGGTGGCTGTTTCTGAATTCAAATTAATTTCTTAAATGTTCCATTAAATGTCACTTTTAATGGCAAGTTGTAAAGTGCCAAAAGGATTGTGCGCTAAAGAATCCAGTAAATATCAAATTTAGCCAAAAATACATTTTTATACTGTTAATTGTAATTCTTTAATTAAATTTGATCAGTTTTGAAGGGGTGTTTCTATATATTTTACCAGATAGATTTTTCAGAAAGAACATAAGACTTGAGACAGTTTTCTTCACATTTCTTATTTACTCCTTTGACTGGCCTCATTAAAGAAACACTGACTTGTTTTGTTTCATAAGATATTCTTTTATTTCCCTTTTTTTATTAAAACTACTAAATCATATATATACTGAATGACTGTAATCAATTTCATTTTTAAATTTGTGATGAAGCTGACCCACTTACCTTGTGGTAATATCTTAAAACTTACAGTGCAATCATGACCCTTACCTGTCTTTCAAGATTTGAATCTAGTAACATTTCTTTACATAACAGTAAATGATTTACTAAGTGGTTATCGTTTCTAGTAGCAAGAAATGGTGATCTGGAATGATAAATTAAATTAAGTTTTGTTTCTATATTGAATGAGATCTTATTGTTTAGTTCTATTCCATCAATAAAGATGGAAGATCATGGGAAAGTAGGGCATCTGGAAGGGACCTCATGAGATCCTTTAGTCCACCCCCATGCTTAAGGCAGGATCATCCCTGACTAGACCACCCTAGCCTAAGTGTTTGTCTAACCTGATTTTGAAAACTCCCAAAGATGGTGATTCCATAATTTTACTATGTCGCATGTTTCAGTGCTCGACCACAGAAAGTTCCTTCTAAATTTCCAACCTAAATTTCCCTTGCTGGAGCTTGAGCCCATTTCTCCATAGTCCTGTTCCCTTCAGCCACAGAGGAAAGGCCATCTTTATACTCTGTGTAATCACCTTTCATTGTTTGAAGACTGTTATCACATCTCCTCTGTCTTCCCTTCTCCAGACTAGATCACTCTAGTTTTTTCAGCCTTTCCTCATAAGTCATATCCCTGAGGCCTTGAATCATTTTTGTTGCTCTATGCTGGACTTTTTCCAAACTATCCAGATACTTCTTGAAGTTTGAGGTCCAAAACTGGACACTGTACTGGCAACAGTACTCCAGATATCTCACCAGTGCCTGAGAGAGGAAGAATCACTTCCCTTGATTTGTAAGTGAGACTCCTGTTAATACAACCCGGCATACGATTGGCATTTTTTTTTCAACAAGAGCATACTGCTAGCTCATATTCAGCTTAGGTCTACTGTAACTCCCAGGGCTTTTTTTGCAGTACTTCAACCTAACTAGTCATTTCCCCAGTCCATATTTGTGTATGCAATTATTCCATCCCAAGTGCAGGGCTTTGCATTTATCCTTGTTGAATCTCACATGATTGATTGCGGACCATTTCTGCAGTCTATCCAGGCCATTCTGGATCCTATCCCTGTCCTCTGAAGTGTGTGCAACTCTACCCAACTTGTTGTTCACAGGTTTGCTAAGCATGCACTCAATCCCATCATCCAAGTCATTAATGAAGAGACTAATGAATACCAGACCCTTGGGGAACCCCACTTGATACCTAGAGTAGATATTGACCCATTGATGACTAGTCATTGAGCATAATAATCCAACTAGTTATGTATCCACCTCACAGTACTTTTGTATTTCAAAATAATAAAATTATTTCAAAATAATAAAGTAAATATTCACCTTGAAAACAAATGTGATTGCACAATATGGCCAGAGTTTTTAGACTTGGAACCTACAGGAAGGTTCCTAAATCTTTCCTTAGATAAATATGATGTCATTGGGATAACGGAGACCTGGTGGGACTCCACCCATGACTGGACCACGGGTATAGAGGGCTATACCCTATACAGGAGGGATCGTGTTGACAAAAGGGGCGGGGGTGTAGCTCTCTATGTGAAGGAAAGCTACATGTCCCTGCAAGCTGATGTTGGCGACTGGCATGAACAGCTAGAGACCCTCTGGGTAAAAATTCATGGGGAATTCGGCACAGGGGACACAACGGTGGGAGTCTACTACAGACCTCCCACTCAAAGTCCCGAGCTTGACCAGGAGTTCGCCCGGGAACTGACTGAGGCCGCTTGCTCCAGGACCTTGGTTGTCATGGGTGACTTCAATTACCCAGACATCTCCTGGGAAGATCACTCAGCAAAATCCGAGCGGTCGCAAAGCTTTCTCTCGTGCATGGATGACCTCTGCCTGACTCAAGAAGTCTATGGGCCAACGAGAGGCAAAGCGCTGCTTGACCTGGTACTGGCTACGGGAGACGACCTAATCGGCGACCTAGTGACTGATTGGAAGTTGGGTGACAGCGACCACAAGCTGATCACCTTCACCATCCGCCGTAAAGCTGGCAAGTCAGTCGGCAACACAGAAGTTCTTGACTTCAGAAAAGCCGACTTGATAAGCTCAAGAGGCTTGTCGGTCAGGCCCTCAGGGACCATGATCCCAGGGAGATGGGAGTTCAAGAAGAGCGGTCGCTTCTCAAGGAAGCGATCCTCAGTGCACAAGCTAAATCTATTCCAACACGGAGGAAAGGCAGCAAGAAAGCACAGCAGCCCCCCTGGATCTCCAGAGACCTAGCGGACTTACTGTGGCTAAAAAGGAAAGCCTACAAAGGATGGAGGACGGGATTCACCTCCAAGGAGGATTACTCCGTGCTGGTCCGGTCCTGCAGAGAGCAAACCAGGAAAGCCAAGGCTGCAACTGAACTCCAACTACCTTCAGGCATCAAGGACAACAAAAAGTCCTTTTTCAGATATGTGGGGAGCCGGAGGAAAAGCAAGGGCAATGTTGGACCCCTGCTAAACCAGATGGGGCAACTGACAACTGACGCCCAGGAAAAACCAACCTATTAAATAGGTACTTTGCATCAGTCTTTCATCAGTCACACGGGATGCCCATGCCTGCTATGGGACAGGGAAATCTGGGTGAGGGGGATCCCCTACCCTCCATCAATGCTGACCTCATGAAGGAACACCTTGAGAAGCTGGATACCTTCAAGTCAGCTGGCCCTGACAACCTGCACCCCAGGGTACTCAAGGAGCTGGCGAGCGTCATAGCCCAGCCCCTGGCACGGATCTTTGAAAAGTCCTGGCGCTCTGGTGTAGTGCCCGAAGACTGGAAGAAGGCCAATGTGGTGCCGATCTTCAAGAAAGGGAGGAGAGTGGATCTGGCTAACTACAGGCCCGTTAGCCTGACTTCTATCCTGGGGAAGATCTTAGAAAAGTTTATTAAGGAGGCCATCCTTGAGGGACTGCCCCAGGCTAACATTCTAAGGGACAGCCAGCATGGGTTTGTTGCGGGTAGGTCTTGTTTGACCAATCTCATTTCCTTCTATGACCAGGTGACCTATCACCTGGACAAGGGAGAAGAGATTGATGTCATATATCTTGACTTCAAAAAAGCTTTTGATCTGGTATCCCATGATCACCTCTTGGCCAAACTGCCCAGTTGTGGCCTTGGCTCCACCACGATCCGCTGGCTGGGAAATTGGCTTCGTGGTCGGACCCAGAGGGTTGTGATTGATGGCAGTCACTCATCATGGTGCCCTGTGACCAGCGGGATCCCTCAAGGCTCTGTCCTGGGACCCATACTGTTCAACATCTTCATTAACGATGTGGACACTGGAGTCAGGAGTGGACTGGCCAAGTTTGCCGATGACACCAAACTTTGGGGCAAAGCATCCACGCCAGAAGATAGGCGGGTGATCCAGGCTGACCTGGACAAGCTCAGCAAATGGGCAGACGAGAACCTCATGGTGTTTAACACCGATAAATGCAAGGTTCTCCACCTTGGGAGGAAAAACCTGCAGCACCCTTACAGGCTCGGCAGTGCTACATTGGTTAGCACTACAGAAGAAAGAGACTTGGGGGTCATCATTGACCACAAGATGAACATGAGCCTGCAATGCGATGCTGCGGCTAGTAAAGTGACCAAAATGCTGGCGTGCATCCATAGATGCTTCTCGAGCAAATCCTGGGACGTCATTCTCCCCTTGTACTCGGCCTTGGTGAGGCCGCAGCTGGAGTACTGCGTCCAGTTTTGGGCTCCGCAATTCAAAAAGGATGTGGAGAAGCTTGAGAGAGTCCAGAGGAGAGCCACGCGCATGATCAGAGGTCAGGAAAACAGATCTTACGATGACAGGCTGAGAGCCACGGGACTCTTTAGCGTGGAAAAGCGCAGGCTCAGGGGTGATCTGATGGCCACCTATAAGTTTATCAGGGGTGACCACCAGGATCTGGGGGAACGTTTGTTCACCAGAGCGCCCCAAGGGATGACGAGGTCGAACGGTCACAAACTCCTGCAAGACCGTTTCAGGCTGGACATAAGGAAGAATTTCTTTAGTGTCCGAGCCCCCAAGGTCTGGAACAGTCTGCCATCGGAGGTGGTTCAAGCACCTACATTGAACACCTTCAAGAGTAAATTGGATGCTTATCTTGCTGGGATCCTATGACCCCAGCTGACTTCCTGCCCTTTGGGCAGGGGGCTGGACTCGATCTCCCAAGGTCCCTTCCAGCCCTAATTTCTATGAAATCTATGAAATAATGAGAGTAAACTGATTTTTGATGATGATAAATATCTGAGATCCCAGCAACTTCAACTGGATTATAGGAAGTACTTTACTGAAAAGCAAGCTATTTTGGTGTGGGTACCCATATTTAATCATGAATAGCATTTTTCAAAAAACACTTAATTGGCTTAAGAGCACAGGCCCCATTGAAGAAGATTTCATAGACATTAGGGCTGGAAGGGACCTCAAAAGATCATCAAGTCCAGCCCCCTGCCCCAGGGGCAGGAAGTCAGCTGGGGTCAAAGGATATGGGTCGAAATGTTTCTTAAAAGAGTCCAGAGCAGGTGCCTGCACCACCTCTGGAAAGAGTCTATTCCAGGACTCGGGGGCTTGGACAGTAAACAAGCTTTTCCTTACGTCCAGCCTGAAATGGTCTTGGAAGAGTTTGTGACCATTGGTCCTTGTCATCCCTTGGGGCACTCTGGTGAACAGCCATTCCCCCAGATCCTGATGCACACCCCTTATGTACTTCTAGGTTCCCATCAGGTCACCCTGAGCCTGTGTTTTTCCAGGCTGAAGTCTCATGGCTCTCAGCCTCTCTTCATAAGGTCTGTTCTCTAGCCCTCTGATCACATGCATGGCTCTTCTCTGGACTGTCTCAAGCTTCTACACATCCTTCTTGAATTGTAGAGCCCAGAATTGGATGCAGCACTCCAGCTGCAGCCTCACCAAGGCCGAGTACAGCAGGAGGATGACATCCTCAGATTTACTTGAGAAGCATCTATGGATGCAAGTCAGAGTTTTGTTCATTTTACCAGCTGCAACATCGCATTGGTGGCTCATGTTCATCTTGTGTTCAGTCCTGACCCCCAAGTCTCTTTTGGCTGTGGTGCTAGCAAGCATAGCACTGCCGAGCCTATAAAAGTGATGCAGATTTCCTCCCCCCACCCCTGAGGTGGAGTACCTTACACTTTTTGATAGGCCAGTAACTTTTATTTAAGAAGTAAAAAAGAAGCCAAACTACTGTTGTTAGGTCATTCCCTTCAGTAGGTTTAACTATTGTATCATTAGTGTCATAACAGTTTGTGACAGACTCAGCTCTGGGATTTGTTTACCATATTCCTGTCAATAATCGCAGACAATCCCCTGGCTTTTCCCCAGGTCTTTTTTAAGGCTAATATGAAATTGGCACAGAAGTCCTGGCTTTGAATGAACCAGTTAGGTGTCCCAATTCCAACAGTTGCCCAACAAGTTAGGCCTGAAAGCCCTTCCTGACTCCTGTTAGGCAGTCACCATGACCTGATACACATGTGCCACCAAGTCATCATGAATCATATTGATGCTTGGGTATTTTCTGTGTACTTTCCTATGCTTTTCTTGCTGTGTTCAAAATAATTTTTTGAGGCAGGCATTTCACCTTTGCCAATGCCAGGAACATCCTATTGAATTCCCAGTCTTGGTGCCCTCCACTTCTGTCCAAGGCTTCCAGGTAGCTTAATTTCATTTCTATTGTGGACTGCTAAACCAGCTATTTGACCCACAGACCCTTAGGAAGTATTAATTAGCATTATGATTTCATTCAAGCAGACCATGTCGGGGTATGTCTGTTACTGCTCAATGTGATCCAGTCTAGAGATACTTGCATCAGCTGTAAGTGAACCAGCCCAGGTACCAGAAACATTATATCTGCACCAGCATGTAGCCCTGCATAAGACTAATTTCCCAGGCTTCTCAGCAGGGTAAAACACCCTGTGAAGAGCTCAGTGTTTCTATAAATGAGCTGGCTCAGGTCCCTGAAGCAATCTAACTAAGTAGCTTGTGTGGATTATAGACATACCCTGTTCTGTTAAATTTATGTATTGAAATCAGGGCTTAGGATTGAAGTGAACTTTTGTGGTAGCTCATATTAAGGTCTTTTGTTGGATGTTGGTGAAAAGGGGGATACATTTTCAGCTACTACAACTTTATATGGAGTGTGCTTTGGACCTGATGAACCCATCCACCAGCTCATACAATCATTCATACACACAAGGATTGGAACAGTTACAGGTATTTGTAGGCTGAGAACTTGCTATTTTCCACCATGCTGCATTTAAAGGTCCTGAGTGTTTTGCACTAAGATTGGATACTTTTGGAAGGGATGGATCTGTTGGTTCCTTCACCCCTGCTCCATGGACCTAATAAGCAAAATCCTACTCACCCCATGTAAATCAAGCCTTGTACATAAGAAATGTAGTCTATGCAGGATAAGCACAGCACTGGATTCTTCACTTATTCTCCCTCAGGACCATAAAGGCTTTGTTGCATGTTAGGGACAGCAAGCACCTCTCAGCTCTGGGGTTTGGGACAACACAGCAGCTGCAACTCTGGGTATTGCAAAGCTAGTCAACCTGGTAATACCATATTTTCTTATACCACATGTCCCCATATAAGACATGCACCTTGTTTTTTGGGAGACAGAATGTGGGTAGAAGGAACGGAGATACTTCCAGAGTCATGGCCTAGTGTTGGCTTTTTCATGGAGAGACTGTGTTGCTAGCTTCTCTCTCTGCCAAGAGGCTGAGAATAACTTTTTCACAACCAACACTGGATTCTGCTCCTTCTGCTCATTCGCTAAGAGAAAAACTGGTAGTCATTTTGCAACATGGCATCTTTATGCTTGTATTCTGGTGAAGTAAATAAGCTTCCCTACTTACAACACACACATCCATTATAGAGGACTGATTTTGTGGGGGAAAGGTGCATGTGAGTAAATATAGTATGCCATGTAACTGCATTTCTTAGAGGAAGTTCTGCTCCTGCCTCAGATTTGAAATGTTGGAAGGCTTTGGAATGAAGTTTATTAAAGCCTGCAGCTGTCCTGCTGAACCACATTGCTTTCATGGGTAAATCTGGAATTGTAAAAGCAGGTGGTAGCTTCTCATGTAGGGACCAGTGGAGTTTCACAACACTTCTGAAAGGTACATGAAGGAAAATACACAGGCAGGAGATGCATCTTTTTCTTTTTTGGGGGGAGGGGAGGAGGGGGGCGGTTACATGAGTCTTAAAGGGCCTTGAGGAAGCATGAGAGAGAGTGTTCAATGAGACTTATAGTCCTTAGTCCAGTTAGGTAATCAGCTGATTTCTCAGTACTACCAACTGAAGGATAATCAGTTTTTAAACTAGACAGATCCTTGTGGGTGGTTTTGCTAATATAGCTTTATCTGAGCTGATGAAAGCTACTCTCTAGTCATTTTCTTACCTTTGACAATACACATTTCCATCTGGAAAGCCACTTTTCAAGTTGCAGTGATTTCCTCTTTCATACTGATGAGCTTCACATTCTTTTAATTGTTCATTTTAAACTAACCCCTCCAAAGAGAAAGCGGGTAGAAAGGAAGGTAAAGATGATGACTGGTGATTGAGTAGAACTCCAGTCATTCTGCCAGCATTCTTTTCCACTTACCCCTCCGGTGAAATTCTTCTCTAGAAACTTAGTATTAAAAAACTCTTCAGCTTTTATGGAGACAACTAGAGCACATAGAAAATCTACCCACAGGCTGTTTCATTTGAAACCAACTCAAAAGACTTTGTAGCTTGCAAGGAAATGGTCTAGCATGTCTGTCTTACTGTGTTTCTGTTGTGTCAGGCATATAGCTTGTAGGTTTTGTCAAGGTCTATTTTTGGTGTAAAGGTATGTCTGCAATGGCACTAAACGTCTAATGTATTATCTTGGAGATTTGGAAGGCAAACTGAGTATGCTGAGACTGTACATAATTGCTCATATTTGTCTGTTATAGAACCTCTTTCTAGGATAGTTTCCTTCCCCCCCCCCCCGGTCTTTTGCTTTAAATATGGGAAGGGACTTGCAAGTGTGAGGATGAGAGAAGCATATTTAACATCAGGGAAGAAAGGCATGTCTGAGACCACGCTTGTAACTTATCTACCGATTTAGTGTTAAATGCCAGATTGAAAGCACAAATGGAATAGTGCTAGTATGAATATAGTGACTTTCCACAGAAAATGTTAAAACCTCATGAAATCCTTAACCAGCTCTGGAAAAAGGTCAAAATGTACTGCAATGAGGTGCATGGCTCAGGTGCAGAAGCCCAACTGCAGGTGGTTAGAGAAAGGAACCTATCTACGTAAGACCCTGGGATCAGATGACAAAGCTGATTGACTGGCCCTAGGGGGGAGTTAAACCTCCTTGGGAGGGTATCAAGGAAGAAAGGAGGCTGGTATGCTGCGGAACCAGGACCAAGCCAGGATTGCTTCTCTGGAGGTCTGAGGAAAGATTAGAGGGTTTGCTTTTTGTTTACTATTTGCCTATTGCTTGTGTGATTGCTTACATTATTTTTTGTGGGGAGAAGTATTCCATGGTGGAATAAATGGGCTAAAACTGAAAGCTGACTGGACTTTGAGGAAACTCGCTCTGGGTTTAGTCTAATGGAAGGACTACCTGCTATATTCACTCTTAGTACCAAGAATTGTATTTAGAGGTAATTAACCATATTAATCTGAAGTTGAGCAGAAGCCAGGGAAGAGATGCACCTAACAGATTAGCTGGATCAAAGATACGTAAGCTTTTGTGAGCAAGAGCTACTTTGCTACAGTAGATTATTACTCCAGTTTCTGGATGTGGACTCTGTGAGGGACATTCAGGCCAGAACTGTGATCCAGAAAGTGAAGTTGCATTTTGCAAGGTTTAGCTCATTTGTCACGTTACGCTCAGACATTGTACACCAGTATACCACTGCAGATTTCAAGTGATTCAGCACCATGTGGAAATTTGGGCATATGGGGTGTTTATAGACTTGCTCCAGGGGTGGAGACAGGTGGAGGCAGAAGTGCTTTATTTACTCCAAGAGCCACTCTAATTCAAGTGCCCAGTGTCACATGTATCAGTATTCCAGTGCTGAAAAATGGCAGCGGTTGCGTTTTAACTAAACCCCATTGAACACTGATTCATGTGATGCTGGAGCATGGTTCTTATCCTGTTCCAGCAGAGCCGGTCAATCAAATCTGCTCAGATGTGCTGTAATTACAGTGCATTAGAGCAGCCTCGCTGCATGTCTATAGGTGCCAAAGGTGTTTTCCCTGAGATGCAGAGAGAAACAGGACATCAGTAAAGACATCCAGGAGACTGGTGGCAAAAGCAAAATAGAAAAAAAAGGATTCCTGCTTTGCACTGATGGACAATAACAGTAGGCCATCTCGGAGGATAAACAGCAGACTATAGCACTGGGCCTGACAGGCTGAAACCTGCTTCTCATAGAACTATAGAGTTAGAAGGCCCTCAAGGGTCATCAGTTCCAAATCTAACAAGGTATAATAATTTATGAGCACACCAGGGTTTTATAAAACCATGATATTGTTTTTTACTAGTAAGTCAAATGTTCACAACCAGACCAGAAACAATACCTGTATAACAGGGCTTTCCACCTTCTCAGTGGCCGGGGCTACGTGCCACACAAGGGCGACAGGCCAGAAACTGGGGAGGCTACAGCTGCCTCCCTTGCCACATACTCATCATAAGTAGCCTGGACCACTCCACTGCCGCACTCACACCATGGAAATGCTGACTTGGTTTCTGTGCACTCTGCACAGTCTGCTCTCCTCTGCTGTTGCGTGCAGCACTGGTAGCCCAGCTCCAGCACACTTCCCACCAAATATTCAGTGCAATTAGCACCCCAGTCCCCTTCTGTTGTGCTGTCCTGTTCCCAGGAGTGGGGCCAGAAGCGAAAACTGGGGAAGGAAGTGGAGTTCAGAGACTCCAGCCAACACGGCATCAAAAGCAATGAGGAGAGCAGCAGCCAAGCTGGAGCCCATTGGCCACATGTTGATCTCTGCAGCCCACCAGTTGGACAGCCTTGATGTATAATAATCCCATTGCCAGCATGTTTACTTAAAGTGGTGGTGTTCTATGTGCAAAGGCAAACTTAAGTGTAAAGATGGAAATGCTGCTCTGATTAAGCAAATCCATCTGTTGGGACTATATTTAAAATCCTAAATTTTAAGGGTGGCTGTTGTTGGTATTTTTATTATAATTATTTATTTTCTTATTCAAGTAATGCATTGTCCAAATTCATTGTTACTCAGTGAGAAATGTCCATTGCATCCTTATACTTCTTTCCTATGCTGTTACACACGTACAAACACAAGCATTAGCACCAGCTCTCCTACCTACAACTACTTCTCATTTCTAAAGTACTTTCATCCCAAAGTGCTTAAACTGACACAAGCTTATGAAGACTTGAGCTGGTGCACAAACATGGAGAATCTTTTGTCCACCAGGGAAAAGCTGTCATTTTTTGGGTGGGAAACAACATTAAGGCTAGTCTGTCACACCCATTAGAGGAATGACTGGTATACAGGGCAGTTAAATAAAAATAAAAAAAAATGGTAAGCTAGGTTGGCAGTTTACAACTAAGTAACTCAAGCTACTGTACACAAGCAAGAGGATCTATGTCCAACCATTAACCAACTATACAAAACAATAGCAAAAGATAAGACAGTCCAAGCTGCTATGGAACACAAATCAGAAGAGATGGCTACAACTTCAAACGGTGGTTTAAAAAAAAAAGTGAAGATGAGAGATTAGCAGGAGAGCGACAATACAAAAATGAGTGATGTAAAGACTAGGATAGTTGAAAGTCTTTGAATTCTAAGAGAATGCAGTGGCTGGCTATAAAGGTTCAGTCCCAGTGGAGGGTAATCTCTGGCTCCAGGAGGTGAGCCTTACAGAAGAGACAACACCAGTTGTTAAAAAGAAAGGTGTAGCAACTCTGTGGAACTAACAGAAAACCGACATCACCCTTGTGCCACCATAAACACTTCTGTGGTGGCACAAAGCAAAAGCAAATAGACGTGTGTACCCTTTATGCTCGTACAGCATTATTGTAGCAGACATCTGTTTGACTTATGATAGGAGAATACCCACACTTTCCAAGCACCCCAGGCAGGCGTTCTCAGGGCTTGAGGGGCTTCATCCTGTGTGCTCTGGGAATTTCTGTGTAGGGTCATTCCCCTCAAGCCTTACAAGGACCTGCCCAGCTTTCTCTGCTTCCAGAGACACACCCTGGGGATTGCCAGGGGCGCATCACTAAAAACAAGGAATACATCCCCTGTCCCACATGATCAAAAGCCAGTACAATGGGTGACATGTGTTTCTCTCAGCAAAGCAGATCAGCTGTGGCAGGACACATCCCAGCACAGCTGATCCACTTCACTTGGCGATGTCTATTTCTAGCCTTAGAGGTTGGGTTACAGGCTACAGTAAAGAAGTTGGAAGGAATCACCAGGAATTCAGTTTATATTTGTGTTGAATACTGGCTGTATTGTGGATGGCTGCCTCAGTGAATAGTTCTTTTAATCCAGAAACATTTTAATTTAGATATATAGAGTCTTCTCATGTTGCACACCTTGTTGAAGTTAATGAAGTGTGCAATAACTTTTTTTTATCCTAGTTTATAGTCTCCTCATGAAAAAAGCCCTCCCACTGACTGAAACAATTGTGTTGCCTTGACCATGGAATAGGGTAGGTAAGAAACTTTTTCCCTCGTAAGCAACCTAAATAGGAGTTTTTCTGGCACCAATATCAATCAATTTCAGGCAAGCTGGCCCAGGAGTTATGAGGTCTAAATATAACTTTGCAAGAACTTAATGCTATTAAAGTTACTTTATGTCATTTCTGTGTAATAATGTGATGGAAATGAAAAATTAATAAAAATGGACAGTGTGGCCATGATCCTTTTATGTAAAGGGAACTGAAAGTCACTGGATCAGTCTTGTAACACCAATGCAATTTCCTTTAAAACTGTAGCCTATCTCCCTGTCTCATTGCCCAAGAGGACATAGCTTTCTCTCCCTAACCCTTAAAACACAAATAGCATGAAAAGATCACTCCCTGAACTCAGGGATGCAGGAAATTTTGCATACAATTATTTGGGACTTAAAAAAAAATCCTCTATGTTGTGTGCAGATGCCTGGGCATTGTTACACCTTCTTGTAATTTTAGCCATTCTCATGAATACTTGAAGCTCCAGAGCTATCATTAACTGAACCTTCTTTTTTTTAACAAGGTTTCTATTTCTGAGGCCCTTTGTCAGATTGTATGCTAGATAAAGTAGCATAGACTGAAGGGGAATTGAGGTCTGCACAAAGATGTTGTATAAAAAGAGATGACTACTAGTGAAATCACTCCTCTGCTCTATTTGGAAAGCTAGCCGAATCTTATTGGAAGTAGACACTTTCCTGACAGATTTCACATTTGTCTCCTGTTGACGGATCAAAGACGAGTCCAAGAGTTCTCCCTAGGGGACTGCCCACTGGTCTAGAGTCGACTGCTAGATCATTAGCTTTCAACCAAGGTACTGTATCTGTTAAATTTCTATATTGGTCCAGTACCAGGGCACACAAGTATTTATACTATCTATGTAGGACTTTTACAGATACCAAGCCACATACACAGAAAAAGATCTTCTGCATGACTTTATCCAAATGTGATTTCACCACTTAAGGCTTTTAGAAATGTTTAATATTGCAAATGTTGGAAAGAGCTTGTTAGTAGGAAGTGGGAGAAAAATGTATGTGTATGCTGGAATTTGCATTTGATATATATTTTTTCATTTCTGAGATTTAAGTGATCCTGTGTGCTAGATACTATAACATGATTCTCTCAAACAGCTTCCAGATAGAGTTGTTGTTAGTTACTTTATCAAAACCTATGCAAGTTTCAGGACAGGAAAATCCTCTGGTTTCAGGATGGGAGAATCACATGGTACCCAAAACATCTTGGTCTCCTGTGTAACTTTGGGGATAAAAGTTTTTATTTTTATTTTGTATATGTATAAATAAAACTGTATATTATACTTTTCAATTAACAGCAAGAGAAATAGCACTTTCATAGAAGTGGAAGGCACTCTATGCTATGACTGTGCATGTTGTGACCTTCATTGTCAAAAATGCTTTTGGTATTTTGGTAGTTCAGTAGTGGAAATGAACAGGCCTAACGTGTTACAACCTGGACATGGGAAGGAAATGGGGGAGTTAAAAAAAAAATAATAATAATAATTTCCTTTCTATTTAAGAACTTCTTATTTAACCAGTCTTATTTAACTTCTTATTTAGCCATAGATTCATAGATTCATAGATGCTAGGGTCGGAAGGGACCTCAATAGATCATCGAGTCCGACCCCCTGCATAAGCAGGAAAGAGTGCTGGGCCTACATTACCCCAGCTAGATACACATCCAACCTTCTCTTGAATACCCCCAGGGTAGGGGAGAGCACCACCTCCCTTGGGAGCCTGTTCCAGACCTTGGCCACTCGAACTGTGAAGAAGTTCCTCCTAATATCCAATCTAAATCTGCTCTCCTCTAGCTTGTGGCCATTATTTCTTGTAACCCCCGGGGGCGCCTTGGTGAATAAATACTCACCAATTCCCTTCTGTGCCCCCCTGACGAACTTATAGGCAGCCACCAGGTCGCCTCTCAACCTTCTCTTGCGGAGGCTGAAAAGGTCCAGTTTCTCTAATCTCTCCTCGTAGGGCTTGGCCTGCAGGCCCTTAACCATACGAGTGGCCCTTCTCTGGACCCTCTCCAGGTTATCCGCATCCTTCTTGAAGTGCGGCGCCCAGAATTGCACGCAGTACTCCAGCTGCGGTCTGACCAGCGCCCGATAGAGGGGAAGTATCACCTCCTTGGACCTATTTGTCATGCATCTGCTGATGCACGATAAAGTGCCATTGGCTTTTCTGATGGTTTCGTCACACTGCCGACTCATGTTCATCTTGGAGTCCACTAGGACTCCAAGATCCCTTTCCACTTCCGTGCCACCCAGCAGGTCATTTCCTAGGCTGTAGGTGTGCTGGACATTTTTCCTCCCTAGATGCAGCACTTTGCATTTCTCCTTGTTGAACTGCATTCTGTTGTTTTCTGCCCACTTGTCTAACCTGTCCAGGTCTGCTTGCAGCTGTTCCCTGCCCTCCGGCGTGTCCACTTCGCCCCATAGCTTAGTGTCATCTGCAAACTTGGACAGAGTACATTTCACCCCCTCGTCCAAGTCGCTGATGAAGACATTAAAGAGTATCGGTCCAAGCACCGAGCCCTGCGGGACCCCACTGCCCACACTCTTCCAGGTTGAAACCGACCCATCCACCACAACTCTCTGGGTTCGACCCTCCAGCCAATTCTCCACCCACCGGACTGTGCAGTAATCCAAGTCACAGCCCCTTAACTTGTTCACCAGTATGGGGTGGGATACCGTATCAAAGGCCTTCCTGAAGTCCAAGTATACGACATCCACCCCTCCTCCTGCGTCGAGGCGTTTTGTGACCTGGTCATAAAAAGAGACTAGATTGGTCAGGCACGATCTACCTGCCACGAACCCGTGCTGGTTTCCCCTCAGCATAATTTGTCCTGCCGGGCTCTCACAAATGTGAGCCTTGATGATTTTCTCAAAGATTTTGCCAAGGATGGAGGTGAGACTGACTGGCCTATAGTTACCCGGGTCCTCCTTCCTCCCCTTCTTGAAAATGGGAACCACATTGGCCCTTTTCCAGTCCTCCGGGACTTGACCCGTGCGCCACGAGCATTCAAATATTCCCGCCAGTGGCTCTGCAATGATGTCGGCCAGTGCCTTCAGTACCCTCGGATGGAGCTCATCCGGGCCTGCCGACTTAAAGGCATCCAGTTCCTCCAAGTGACCCTGCACCACCTCAGGGTCCACGCATGGAAGTCTGGTGCCTTGCTGCTGCCTCCCTACACTCCCAGTGAGAGACTTGTCATGCCTCTCACTTAGGAACACTGAGGCGAAGAACTCGTTGAGGAGTTCAGCCTTGTCCCCTCTGTCCGTCACCAATTGTTTCTGCCCATTTAGCAGGGGTCCTATTCCTCCCTGTGCCTTCCTTTTACTCCCTATATATCTAAAAAACAATTTCTTATTGTCTTTTACTTGGGTTGCCATCCTCAGCTCCATGGTAGCTTTGGCCTGTCTAACTGCCTCCCTACAAGCACGAGCAGAAGAGGTATATTCCTCTTTGGTGATCTCTCCCTGTTTCCACTTTTTATGTGCTCCCCTTTTGGCCCTTAGTCTGCCCTGGATTTCTCTGGTCAGCCAGGGAAGCCTCCTGGCCCCTTTCCCTCTTTTACCTCGCACGGGGATCGTCTCGCTTTGTGCGAGAAGGATAGCTTCCTTAAGGCACAGCCACCCTTCTTGGGCTCCCATCATTTCAAAACTACTACTCTGCAGTGCATCCTTCACTAATCGCCTGAGTTCGCTGAAATCAGCTTTCCTAAAGTCCAGCACGTTCACCCTACTGGTTACCTTACCCACTCGACGCCTTATGTTGAATTGTACTTTTAGGTGATCACTGTCCCCCAGATGGCTACCGATCTGTAGGTCCCCTACTATGTCATCCCCCGTTGCCAATACCAGATCCAGTAAGGCATTCCCCCTAGTGGGACCATGTACCTCCTGCGTCAGGTGGAGGTCCTGTACACAGGTTAGAAACCTGCGTGAGCGGTGGGACTTTGCTGTCTGTGTCTCCCAGCAGATGTCCGGGTAGTTTAGGTCCCCCATGACCACCGCCTCTTTAGCTTTTATGGTCTCTGAGAGTTGCCTCAGGAGCCCCAAATCTATTTCTTCCCCTTGATGTGGGGGTCTGTAGCAGACCCCTACCACCAAATCCTTTTCTCCTTGCCCTCCATGTAGCCTAACCCACAGTCCTTCTACTTCCTCATCCTTTGATTCTGTCTTGATGAGGGTTGATGTATATTGCTCCTTAACATAGAGCGCAACCCCTCCCCCCCTTTTCCCCACTCTGTCCTTTCTGTACAATCTATAGCCCTCAATATGTACCGCCCAGTCGTGGGATGGATCCCACCAGGTTTCCGTCAGCCCCACTAAGTCGTAGTCATTTAGTGCAACCAGGAGCGCTAGTTCATCCTGCTTGTTCCCCATGCTCCTAGCATTAGTATATAGGCACTTGAGCCCTGTGACTGGTGCTTTTGCTACCCCCTCGCTCCAAGTCCTAAAGGGCTTTTTGTCTCTAACCTTCCCGTTCCTTACCTGTGCCGTATTGCTGTCCACCCCCTGTCTTTCACGTTCCCAAAGCTCTCTTTCTTCAGGCTGGGCTGTCCTTGTGGGTGCCACCTGGTTTGGTGGTCCACAGCCTCCCCCACCCTCATCTTCCCCTCCCCCCGACGAGCCTAGTTTAAAGCCCGCCGGAGGAGATCCGCCAACCTGGAAGAAAACACACGCTTACCTTTGGGGGACAGGTGAAGCCCATCCCAGCTGAGCATGTCCCTCGTTGTAATGTGTGGGTCATTGTCCAGGAAGCCGAAGCCTGCCTTGAGACACCAATTCTTTTGGCCAGTTTTTCTTTCTTTTTCTTCTGTGAAAATATTAAAGAAAATTACTTCTTACTGAATGCAGCACACAACTAAATATGATTATAAACTAATTTCACCTTATTAATGTGATTTTAACTAAACTGTTTTATGGCTTCGTTCATGGCTGCACATATTCCTAATTACAGTCTTCATTTGCATATGTGTGCATGTGTGTGTGCAGAGATAGATATCATTTTACAGTTAAGTATGGCTTGAAAATGTGAAATATATGCTGAAATATGAAAATAATGGTCTGTTCTGCTGAGGTGCTAATGCCTAGTCTGCTTGTAAATCAACATATAACCATGACAGAATATGTTATTCATTAATGATAATTGAGATAACTGATCATTGTGCCCTAATAACATTTTTTGCCATATCCACGGTATGGTAATAGTCACAGTTTTGTTTTGGAAATTGGGTTACAGTCCAATAAAATATCACTTTCTTACAAACACATCACCATTCTAAAACTGAAAGATCATTGTCTTTAAATCCTATTTCTAGCAGAGACTAGAACTAATGCATAAGCTTCAAAAACAAAAGCTTCAGAAGGTATAATGGACACATGCACTAGACAGAGTTTTTCCAAAATAGCATCTGACTGCAACCACAAATTGCATTCATGCAAATTTTTCATGTGTAGTTTTCTGGAGTGCTAGTAAATAGGCTGTATCATATCTAGCACTTCCTCTTTTTCAAGGATGTGCAAGTTGAGATTTAGTAATATACTGCAATTTATCATCGTGGCTGTATACTCATAGTCTCTGTAGTTGTTCATCTGGAAAGTGGAAGATTAGTAAACCTCTTCTCATTTCCTGAGTGCAGTAACCCTTAAAATTACTACACCCGAAACTGAACCAGTATAGAGGGGTGGGGTATGGGGGAGCGGAAATTGAGGATTAACACATTTTGGCTATTTTTTGGCATTTCAATCAGCATATCCTAAGACGGTTATATGCCATTGTCATAAAAGGACTAATTTTTGTGTTTGTTATTTAGATGAATTCTGGTTCTCAGATGGCTCCTTATCTGATAAAGCCAAATTCAATGATCCTGGCCTGATGCCCCTTCCAGACACTGCCACAGGGCTAGACTGGTCCAACCTGGTAGATGCTGCACGAGCATTTGAAGGTAACAGGAAAACCAGTGAATTAGATGCCTGTTTTAAAGACAAGCAAGCATTTTATTTTCTTTATTTTGTATATGCACATTATGAATAATAAAAATCCTACTTTGGCAGTGTTAGCTTCCCTGTCCTTTTGGCAGTATTTCTTATGTTCAAATAAGAAAATTTGGGCACAAGGTTGTATATTGTTGCTGTCAACTTTGTGTGCCCAAAGGATGCCCCCCTAACTTTTTCTTCAGCTTGCACAACAAGCTGACATCAATATAACACAGAGGTGCTACTGATATTTCTCCAGTAAGGTGCTGTTACGAAATAAAGCTTTATTTCAGCGTTGAACTATAGTTCCACATTTACCTGAAGAAAAGGGCGTAATTATCACTTTTCTAATTAAAAGTACTCATACTTAACATAAAAGTAGACAGAAGAGTACATGCACAGATGTGCACATTTAGCATTTTTTCCCCTCGTGCTTTGTCAGATCTTTTTTTCTGCTGTCCCAGATCTTGAGTTCCATTGGTTAAGTGGTACTGCTCAGAAATTGATTGAAGTATGAGAATACCTTGTGAAAAAGTCTAGACATTACCACCACAATGATAATTAACATTTGGAGAATACACATATACAGAAAACTGAAAACTGAGCCATCAGTTGTAATATTCTTAAACTGAATCACAGCATGGATATTTTGCTAATCATGTGTTCAGTACTAATTTTATCCCCAAGAATGTAATGGCAAAAGGGATTTAAATTGGTTGGAAGATATTCGGAACTACTGCACTATTATTCTGAATGGCATTATTACCATTTTAAAAAGAGTCATGAACGGTGATGATTAGCAGTCTAAAATACTGGCTAGATTGCTTTCTAACTTGATTAAGCTTGCATCCCTTCCTTTCTAGCCATTACTTCTCAAACAAGTGCACCCTAACTAGTAAGAAAGTATTGTAACACTAGAAGATATCTGGGGAGAAAACATTCTCATTATATTAGTATACTTGGCTGCTCCTGGTGGGCAGGAGGTGTATTTTGTTACTAATATCTTCATGAAGCAACTGGAAAATTGATTCTTGTTAGCACAAAGAAGGCTTGGCATTAAGCTGCTAAGCTCATGCTAAAATATTTGTTAATGCTTCATAGGAAAGATTTTTGTGTGAGCTCAGTTGATAAAAATATTTGTTCTACATTGGGTACTGTCCTGAATTCAGCTGTTATGAGGTCTTTAATAATGTAAATCTTAAAGTTTATAATCTTTTAAAAGTCTTTTTTATTTTCAGTGTTATAGCCTCCCTATACAATCAGATAAGAATAATAGTAGGCTGTGTGGTATCCTATGCTTTGCTTAATCAGTTAGAAAAACTTTCTTCGGTTCATCTTACAAATTTTCAATTCTTATACTGTACCATTCAAATGTAAAGGAAATCTAGGCAGAACAACTTATATGTGTTGATAACTGCATTGTTCTGTTTCCTGTTGTTTGTTCTGTTCAAAAAGGGGGAGGGGATTTTTACTGTCTTGTTTTTAGTTGTGAGTATTTCAAATGTCTACGCAGTAATTTTTTATTCCCTTACCAATTCAGTCTTCATGGTTTGAAGTGGGGAAGTATAGTCTGGATCACTAGGTGCCTGTTTTGAAGATTGATTTACGAATTATTGGGAGAAAATGAACCGTGTGCTAAGATGCATAATATAGAAGCACAATGGTATTTTTATATTTGAAAAGTGCAATTTCTGTTTTGTTAGTATGTGAATACCCAGGATGCGGTTAAAGATACCTGTGCAGGTGCTGTATAGTACATTAAAATAATTGTACTGTTATTTTTTTAACATATTTGGTTGGAGAAATTAGTTTTTTAAAAAGTAGTCAGCTTTCTGTGTCTTCTGTCTCTTAATCAGAAAGTCATTAAAATAAGCAAAACTGTCTTGACGCATCTAGAAAAGTTCACTGAAAGGAAGTACATTATAACGGAACATTTGTTCTTAAAATAGTTGGAATAAATGGGAAGAAGCAGGTGCTAGTTGTCCTTTTGTTACTGAAGAATTGCTTCAAGGTTGGTGTTAAGAGTTTAGCGGGGAGTTAGCATCCTGGACTCTAATGTAAAACATGGATGTCAAAGATGACATAAACAGATGACAAAAATGTCAAGGAAAGAGACTGCAAATGTTCAGAAAGGATCTTGAATGGCAGTCAGTATTCCTAAAGAATATTTTAAAAGTAAAAGGATATATTATAGAAGAAGTTGTGTTTTCATGATGATTTACTTAACTGTATGGATATAAAATGTCCTACTTTTATTTTTGTTCACAGGAATGTAATCAAAACTTTTTAAAGGAAAGACTTTAAAGAAAAAGTTGAATGACTACTAAAACTTTATTAAAGGAACTGTTTGCTACTGATGATTTAAGAAATAGCTATGATTTAGTATCTGATATTTTTTTGTGGTTAATCATTGCACAATTTACAGTAATTAGATAAAAAAAAAACTTTAACATTTTTTCAAAAAGGCTTCTCTGTATAACCTCTAACCATACTTGTGAATTTAATTCAAAGGTCAGTTCTTTCTTGGTTCTCTCTCTCCTACATATTGACAATCCATATTTTTTTATCATCTCATAATGTTTGGACGAACACTAACATTTTTCCATTCTTGAAATTCAGTTGTTTCATAAATTGGAAATATGTCGAGCTTGTTAGCAGTTTTAATTTTGGGTGTGAGGTGTGATTTGGCTTGACATGACAGTTTTTGGCTCCACAAACAGAAGTCAGAATTCTTTGTCAGATCCTTAAGAATATAATTTTTGTCATTTTAAATCTAAATCAAAAGAACTTAATTGGATGGTCTTTTAAAATGTCTTTGACTAGGATTCTGTTAAAGACATTTTTAATGGATTCAGTGAGACTTTTTTTTAAATTATACTGCTCTAACCCTTGCTTGCTAATGAGTCCTGCTGCTGTTTTTAGGTAGAGATCTGGGCTTCTCATCAGAGACTTCATGACATCCTGATACTGATGATTTCTTTAGTGACAGCCAACGTATGATGGCCACACTGTTACTTGTTCCATGAAACTCCTGTAATATTTATAATTCTCACATATGTTCAGTCAGAGGTGGTTTCACATAACCAAGAGAAATGTTTTCCTTGATTCCTGAGGTACAGCCAACCTGCTCATTTCAGAGGAAATTAGAACTACCTAGGCTGCTACTGATGCTGTTAGAACCTCCCAGCCTCCCTGCAGTCAGGTTCTTGCACTTGTGCAGTCCTCCTCAGGAAATTTGTCAGAAATTTCACAATTCTCTGGCTCCTAGTCTAGATACAGACAGTCACAATGCCTGAGGCTGAATCAATTCAGTCTTTGCAGGTTAGTCTAAACTGCACAGATTGAACTGAAACAGAAGTTAACAGACATTACCTTTGATTCAGGAAATGCAGACACATGCCTGCAGTGGCTCAGGCCAGAATCCAGGGGGTGCTAGAATGCAGCTCTCTAGCTGTGTGCTCACTTCCTCTTCCTGCTGCCCCGGAGGTCTTGGGGATTTGGTGTCCAAAATTACAGCAGCAGAACTCTGCAGGGTTGCTTGTCACTTCCTCTTCCTGCTTCCAGCTGCCTCTGGGATTTGTAGTCCACAGTCATAGCCAGCACTAAGTTTGAGTAGGGAAGGGGTGTTTTTAAACCCCTCCCTGGCCCCAAATCTCAGGCAGGATTTGCCTGGGGGGGCAAACCCTCTCCCCCTCCCTTGTAGACTGGGCTGCATCCCCAGCCGGGCTTGCTCCCCCTCCACCCCCCTTTGTCAGCCAGCTAAGGAGCAGAGGGGTGGAGCCAGCCCTGCTCTCTGAAGTAGACAATACAGCCCAGCGTAGGGCTGGAAAGCATGCTGGGGGACTGTGATTTAACTTGAACCAGGAAGGGGTCTGGGACAGAAGTTTCATAAACCAGTTTGATCCAAATCAGTTCAGTCTAATGATACTACATTCAACCAGGTTTATCTTAAAACAGTTTCAGCCATTTTGAAATTGGTTTATATGTACTTAAGTTCTATTCTTTTACAGCTTGAATCCAGTTCCAATGGAGAATGAACTAGGAGGGGATAAATACATATCAGAAAAGAATAAGCGAAAGTGACAGTTTTTTAAAAATTGATGTATATTTATTGTTTTACTATACTTCTCTAAAGTCCTTCTGGATCCTGAAGTCTGAGTTGGAAGAATGTGGTTTCCAATACTTGCTGGAAAAAATTCTGAAAGTTTTTCCCTCTTGTATCAATGAATGGACTATAGCCATAAATGTTGAGTATAATGTACAGACTAGTAATATTTCTGGCATTGTGGATTGGTATTAAAAAAAAAAAACAACAACCCTTTAGTGCTTTGTAAATAACATTTTGGGGCTTAAGCAAACCAGCAGAGCCTCTCTACAATATTGCTGTGGTTTGATTCAGCTGTTGGTGTTGTACCAATTTATTGCTGTGATTCAAAACTACTTACCCCAATCAGAATGTAACATTTGTTAATGCGATTTGAGATTTGTGGCACCATCTGTGCTACTATAATTAATATTGTTTTAACATTCCCATTTTTAATCTCTATGTTTTAATAAAAGTAATGCTACACATAACGTAATGAGAGGGGGTAAAATATTCAGCATAAAAGATAATTATCCTAACCAAATTAGCTTGTTTAAGTGTTAGAAAAATAAAGATTGAAAGTACTGAGGCAAACTGTTGTCAGTTGATGAGTGTGCAACTTCTGTCAACCTCAGTAGGATTTGGTGTGCATACCCGTGGACCAAATTTGAACTTCAGCTGAAAATTTATCAATAGGAGCACAATTTTACACATTGTTTTATGTTTAGGCTAAGTACAGACAGTTAAAAATGCCTGAGGCTGAATTGATTCAGTCTGCAGGTTATTCTAAACTGCAGAGATTAAACTGAGAAACAGCTGGACATGCATTCAGTTTTTGATTGAGGAAATGCAGCAACATGCCTGCCTGCAGTAGCTCAGGCCAGAAGCGGGGGCGGGTGCTAGAGCCCAGCTCTCTGGCATGTAGCCAGCATGGGCTGTATGTTCACTTCTTCCTGCTGCCCCTGAGGTCTCTAGGATTTGCAGTCCAGAATCACAGAAGCAGGACTCTGCAGAGTTGCAACTCTGCAGTGTCCTGCTTATCACTTCCTGTTCCTGCTTCCAGGTGTCTCTGGGATTTGTAGTCCACAGTCGCAGCAAGTTGTAAGTTTCAGTAGCTTGGGCAGGGCAGGGCAGGCCCCAGAACCTAGACAGGATTTGCCTGGGAGGGTGGGCCCTGTCTTCCCTCCCCTCCTCTCCCCCCCCCCCAGATTGTTTTCTGTTGGAGCAGACAGCACAGCCCAAACTAGGGCTGGAAAGTATGCTTGAGATGCTGAGGGACTGTGCTTTAACTTAAACCAAGAAGGAGTCTGGGACAGAAGTTTCATAAACTGGTTTGACCCAAATCAGTTAAGTTGTAGATACTACGTTCAACCAGGTTTATCATAAACCAGTTTCAGCCATTTTGAAACTGGTTTATGTGTACTTAGCTTCTATTCTGTTACAGGTTGAAACCAGTTTGTGATGACTTAAACTGATTTATGTGTAACTTCTGTCACTAGTCCCAATCTGTTCTCTGGTCCCATGCATTGCCTTCCTTAATTACTTTGAATTTTTTCTACAGCCTATAGCAGGGGTTGGCAGCCCTTTACTAAATGGACTGTGGCCCCCAATCCCCTCCTGCTATCCCAGCTAGCCCTGCTCTAGGGAAAGAGGGCTGCTCTCATCTCTTTAATACAGCCTCCACTGAAAAATATGGTGCTGAAAAGCATGACACTAGAGTTTGGAGTGGCTAATTCAGCAGTGATTACTTACAGTAATTCAGTAAGTGGAGGCTGCCATGGTGGGTGTGGTGGACCAGCCCACCACAGGGCAGGGATAGCTATGATGGCAGCAGGGGGTTGCCATGCCATTAGCAAAACATGGACCAGATCCAATCTCTTCATGGGCTAGAGTTGGCCCATGGGCCCCAGGTTGCTAACCCCTGACACGAAGGTCCTGATGAGGCTGGGGCAAGCACAGACGCACTTAGTTCAGGGCGCACTCCAGACCCAGAATTTTCCCTATTAAACTGCCCCAGTAGCTACTCATTAGCTCTTGGTTTCTGTTGGGGCTGAGATCAGCTGCTGAGGATAACCTCAGAGCAGCCTCTCCAGCAAGTTTCCAGTTCTAGAGTCTGCCTGTCTGCAGACTTGAGGGGAGCGGGGGGTGTCTTCTGCCGCATCTTCACCAGGACACACTAGGTAAAGAAGTATAGATGAGGCCTAAGGCTGCACACACCATTGGGGTTTAATTTGGTTTAGTTTTCCCTTAATTGAAATGGTGGGTTTTTAAAAACACTGCTTCAATTTAAGCAGAATTAAACCGAACTAAACCCCCATGGCATGTACAGGGTGGGGGATCCTAGGGGATGCCACAGCCGTGGGGGGAAGTGCCATCTCTGCACAGCTCAGACAGGCAGGCTCCAGGGAGAAAAAAAAACAAGATAAGGCTTCTTTCTTTCTTTTCTTTTCTTTTTTCTTTCTTTCTTTTCTTTTTTTGTTCAGTGGAGTTTATCACCACGGGCTGCTGCCAGGTCCCACAGACCCTAAGCTGTGTAGGGCCAGCTAAGCCACCAGCACATCATCTTCCAGCACCCCGTGCTTTGTTAGGTAGCAAACTAAAACACCTCAGAGATGTTTTATCCTGCTACATACCAAAGTCATTTAAAGTGGAATACACAGCCAAATGTGCAAACAGCAACGCCATTCAAGCTGAATACGCCACCAAGCATGCAAACAGCAGCGCCATTAAAGCGGTGCAAAAGGGCATTTAAGCCACTTTAAAGGCCAATTTTGTGGTGTGTACAAAGGCCCTAACATCCTGAAAACTCCAGTTCAAAGTTGTCTTTGTGGCAAAGATTACATAAATTGGCTTGCTTTGTACATTTATCTGAGATTTAGATATAAATCTCTGTATATCTTCTTAAATAATTTCATTGCGTGTGCACGCGCATATACACACACACGCTCATATAAGGAGATTCGCATCACAACACATAAGGCAGGAAGCAGAAAGAAGAGCAACAGATTGGGCAGAGGCCACAAAGCAGGGAAAAGAAAGCAGAGCAGTAGTTTTGTCAGAAAAAGAGGATGGGAGTGGCACTCAAGGTGAAAGGTTAATTTGTGGCAAAATTTCCAAAGGCTGGTCACCATTGAGGTACACATATTGCATAATTTTTAATAGTTCTTATCTAGTAGTGCTTTATTTTAAAATGTCATGCTCTAATTGTTGTGATTTGCTACACGCATTGTTAGCACATCCTCTGACTAAGGTAAAGGTGGAGGTTTGTTTCAAAGAGACTGGGTCCTGAATGGTAGTCGTTGTTCTTCAATAGAAAATTTCTGACTTTCACTCTTCTCAGTAATGTTTACCCAACAGTGGGAGAAAAATACAGGAGGATTTCTATTGAAGAAGTTGCTTCAGTGATGCAAAATACTACACATTGCATTTAATTGGCCAAGTCATAACATGGGAAAGTTTTCAGGAACAATGCAGACAGGAAAGCAAAGGCAGGAAAGACAAAGTAAAAATGTAATGGATAATTAGATGGGTACCTGGAAATTACTTTTATCCAATTTCTTTTATCAGCTTGATTGTTGGAACAGTCTTGGTTCTAACACAGGTACTTTGCATAATTCAAGTAAGGAAACTAATTTTACCCTTTCCCTGATGCTTAATTTAATCAAGCTATTGTGCTTCCATAGTGTGAATGGTGTGTAATAGTGATAGCAATGGCATCTGAAATCACACTCTTGTCCTACTCCAGATGTGTAAGGAAAACTTGTGATCCAAAAACTTGCTGAAACATATCACAGATTGCAAATGATAAAACTTGGGGAAATTATGTCTATAGAAAACTGCTCTCAAAATCAGATATTAAAGAAATGCAACTTTGCTTTGAAGCCTTTTTATGTCTGGAAAAGACTTGTCAATCTTTGCCATGTTCTTCAAAAGTGTTCATTTTATAAGTGCTTAAAATAACTTCTAATTGCTGATTCCCTTTTTTTATCTATATAGAACTTCTAAAACAGGTCACTGAAATTTCTTACTATTTAAAACAGTCTGGATATGTTTACTCTTCCGTGTTGTTTGTTTAGTTATTTTTATGTGGAGCCATGTCTTCATGCTGTGTGTGACAATCCTGTGCATTGTATTGGAGCTACTTAGCATGAAATGCCATGGTAGCTGGCATTATTACATACACGTTGGTTTTGAAAGGCTTAATGCTTCTCAGGGTAAGAACCAGCATGACTTATATTAGCAGCATGTGAATCTTACATAAGGGCCACAGCTGCTCTAGTGGCAAGATAGTTGGATGGACTCCCTTGTTTATAGGAACATTCTAAATCTTATTCCAGGTTTTGACTCAGATGAAGATCTTGGGCCGATCTGTCACCACGCGTCATTTCTAGGTGATGGTCTGGGGTTGATGACTTTTATCTTATGTAAACCTTCCTTATTTCTGTGTTTGCACGTTTGCATGATAATGCAAGCTTGTGGGGAGGACGGGGCAAAGACCAGAGAAGGCATGTTATAGTCAGAGTCAACAGAAATCTGCAGGCATGGAATTTGTATGGCAATCAATTCAACCAGTCTCCACAGAATATGGATTTTCCATAGAAATTCATTTAAATCGAAATTAGTGCATCATTTACTCTCATTCTATGTAGTGATAGTCTGTGTGGCATATTCTTATCTGATGCTTGGTGTATCTTGACAGCTCTGCTATGCTGCATGTCCTTTGATAATGGTGTCGGTCTTTGGAGACATGCTAAGTCCAAACAAATCAAGGTCTACATGACAGCGGCTCTAGTGTTGTTGATACTTGAAGGCACTTTCACCAAAAATGGTACTGAAAAATGATGAAACTGAGTCAATTATAACACTCATATACTGCTTTTCAAGTACGCAGATACCAAATAGCTTATGCAAAAGCTTGAGATAATATGATGATAAAACCGGTGGAATCTAATGACTTAGCTTCATGGAAAATATCAGCATTTTTCCATGAACTTTTATTTTCATTGGTCATAGCCCCTGTTCCTCAGAAGGGTTTCACAGGTTTTCTGTGGACCTCAGCAGGACCAATTTACTGTTTGAATTAGTATTTTAAGTCGAAACAAATAATTCTTGCTCTGTTGATACATGCAAAACAGTGGACTCTAGTGGCCTTTAGATACAGATACTTGAAAGCCAACTGGCTGGAATAAATTTTCTTTCCAATGGTCCTTGAAGCTGTGATTTAAAAAAACAAAAAACAAAAAAAAACCTGGTTCCCTGGCTCTAATCGGATTCAAATCAATTCATTGTACATTAGCTTTTGATTTTTGTATATAAAATATCCCTACAAACTTTTTTTTATCAACTTTGTTTCCTCCCACCCCTGTAGATCAGAGAGTGGCATCTTTTTGCACCCTGAATGATATGCAGCAAGCACAGGGTTTGGCAGGTACTCAAGATATACCTTTGGGTGAGAGTCCAACAGACGGAAAGGATTTCCTTGATGCTACTGGGTATGTAATATTTAAAGTGTATGTAATATTTAAAGTGCTTTTATAATGAAACAGATAACACTTGGTTCCATTTAATAACCTATGGAGATGCATGTATCTCCAGAAGTTTTGAAATAAGCTGAACTCCTCAACACAGCCATATTTTTCATTTATATTTACATATCAAGAAAATAAATGGTACTGACTAGAGGAAGCACTTATTTGGAATGACCAAATTATCCAAATTGACTCAACTGTAAATATAGTGAAAATGACTTTCAGAATGATAAATTGTGTAGGACAATGGCTTCTAAACCTGTTGGATCAATGGGCACTCTCCCCTTTCAGTATCCTTGAATGACCAGGTACCAATATCATCAGTACTTGAAAGAGAGGGAGAAATCATGCCAGCAGTTAGATGATCTATACTGGCTATCTGGACCACTGTAGTCTGAGAACCATTGATATATAGCACAGTGTCTGTCTCTAACATATAGGAGTTCAACTGAGATCACTTATAACTGGCATAAAGATAACTTTGGGTAACTATCACAGCAATAAGATATTAGAAGGAATTATTTTGGTCTACCTGCTGCTTTCTGGAAAATAAGAACAATTTTTTTTGTAGCTCATCAACTTGTGAGTTAGTACCCACAGTGAATTAACAAGTTTTTAGATTGTTGTTTGTAACAGTTTCCCTAAGGGATATAAAAGTCCAGGGGAAACTTGCATGCAGTGGTCATTTAGCTCATCAAGTCACTGTACAAAATTTCCTTCCTAGCATCCTGGCCTGCCATAACTGCACATTTGTGTAAAAGGGTAGGGAGCCCTCAAGGAGATTTGTCACAGATTAACTGCAGTGGCCAGCAAAATGTACCTTATTTAAAAAAAAAAAAAATTACTGTAACAAAGTCACAATATCAAATATTGTATGTACACAGTACCAAGAATATGACATATTTGAGATCAACGGCAGGCTGCTGAATGCACAGTGTCCTCAAAAATCAAGGGTATACTTTTGAAAAAAAGTTATCACTCACATTTTCCAAAATAATTGGTGCTAAAGTTTGGTTACTGAAGTCAGAGTCCAACAGATGGACTATCACTATCAACAGATGATAGTGTGATGCCATTTGTAGCTGTGGAATTTAATCCTTTGCCCCCAAAGTCATAACAAGTATGATTTGAAGCTTACTGGAAGATTGTAAAAGTCTTAGCCCCATAAGGCCTACTTGTCTGTTGGTTTTTCCTCAAGTGTTTAGACCTTTTCAGGACAAAAGAATAATCTAACAGAGTGCTGAGGAGGAAGGAGATGGCAAGAAGGACTCGTACATGCAAAGAACATGAGAAGCTGTGAGAAACTGGCTTTTCAAGGCTGATGCAATGGTGTCTGGAATTGTTTTGTGGCACTTAGATACACTGCAATAGGTGCCTTTTAAAAACCAAGATACATATATGGAAGAACACGTGTGCCAGTATGTCTGCCTCTTCAAAATTGTCTATGCAAATATCAGTGCTTAGCCTTGGGATATGAATTGGGAAGATATTCTGGAAAATTTTAGAGTAATTAATCTCATGTTATTAGTATGAGCTGGATCTAGTTTTGTCCTTTTATATTTCATTCTAATTAAATGAGTAAAACTACCCATTTTCTCAGGCTGGCGAATAGGTTTTTTGGTGGATAAGAAATCTATCAGCATGAATACATAAAGCATTTTATATGTTGGCATTTTATTCACCATTAAAACTGCGTATTTCTAGGAGGAGCAAAACCTGTTCAGTGTAACAGGCAAACAAAACAAGGGGCAAAAATACTCCATCCTGAAAGGAGATCGCAGTAGGTTTCATTACATTGCATGTTTGTCCATGAAAAAATGCTTTATTTTGGCTGTTGCAAAGATAAACATTGAAGAGCTCACCCCAGTAAACTTCCTAAGAAACATCAGTGGCTTCAAGAGTTTGCCAGGTCCAACAGGCCTTTTTAGAATGATAAATCATTAAATAAGATTCTGCATGCTCTTAAATATTTCATTATGGCCCCATGCACTGCAGCCCACCAATGTCTTTCAAATTAATGTCAACTGAAGCATATCTAGTAAGCGATGACAAAAAAAACATCCTAAGGATAGGGAGTAGCATTGGTTACTTGAACTACTCTAGGAAAATTGTGCATTTGGCTCTATGAAAAGATGTCTACTGCCTTGGGAGACCAGTCAGTGTAACCCTGTAACTGCCAGTCTTTGCAGTATTGGGAATATCTAGACAACCCTGAAGATCAAATCTGCAGAAACCTTATCCTCTGTGGAGGAGGAAATTGAAGTGAATTGGTGATTGAAGATATCAGTTAACAGAGGCTGCACTAGCATTTGCAACCAGAAACCTTCTACTATACCTAAAGATCAGTGTGATCTTTTCACTATGTGAAGTCAGGGAACAGGTCAGCACATGAGGCAGGAGCAGTCTAGCTTTATAGATCTGGAATTCTAACCTCATAGGTAGGGTCCTACACAACTCCCAGAGGCAGCTAGCTGATCTTGGAGGCAGGTCACGGGGCCGGCTGCCACTTTCAAGGGCTTATCATCACTGCCACTCCTCACACACACACACACACACACACACACACTCCTCTGATTAGCTGAGGGGCCTCAGTTGCCCTGCCCCCTACTGCTAATTGGTGAAGAGGGCTGTCCATTGTATGGCGCAATCCCTTGCCGCTTGCTTTTGTGCTGGCAGCCCCCTTCTCCGCTTCCCCTCAGCAAGCTGCATGACTAGGAGAACTGCTGGCTCCAACTTGGGAGCCAGCATTTTATTTTTAGTAAGGTTTTTTTCTTCTTTCTCCCTGTGGATTTTGCGGAGATCGTGCAATTTCTACTATATCCTTGTAATCATGATTTGGGTTGGTCCCTACTCACAGAACCAGCTTTAGGAAGAAAAGTGCTGTCATGGAATAACCATTTTCCATTAAAAGAAGCTAATTTGAGCACGTCTTCAGGATTCGGGTAGGCATTGTGGTTGGATTCTAAGCTATGCTGGTGTCAGGGCTATTTATGAAGTATGTGCTTTGGATCCCAACCTGCATCCACTGCTGTTTTTAAGCATTCCATAGCAACAGAACCTGGATGACGAACAAATTAGATAGTGTACTTCAGCAAGACCAAAACTATATTCCAGCCACAAAAGATTCATAAACAGCCAGGAAGTTTTGAGGTGGCATGATAGGAATACCTGCTGTGCTTAAGTAAATGGAGGCTTTGCACCTAAGAACCTTAAGATAGTCGATAGCTGGGTTGGGAACCTGTCTTGCACAGGACTTCTAATATCCACCGGGGAAAGGGCTGTGCTCTAAAGAAGCTGAGGAGCTTCACTAGACAATATCTTCATAGAAAGGGCAGCTTCTGCAGCCCACCTTAGATCTAAGATATTTCCTGCATGAAATTGTCCTCTAATTCAAGGCAGAATCTGACCCATGTAATTTCAACAGGACACCACTCACTAACCTACCTCTCCCCAGCATTGGGTTCTGTAAAATTGTGTGGTTGTTTCCCTTGGTACCCATACAATTGTGTTTTGGTACTTTACAGCTGAAGAGAACTGATGAGCATCAGCTCAGACTGAAGCATGCAGCATCCTCACCTGCAAAAAGGCGCATGTTATCAGAGCCACGAGAGTTCCCTGTGTTGTGACTTGCTCGGAATGAAGACCCATTTTTGTAACATTTTCAGAAAGCTGTCTCCAGAAAATGATTAGTTATAAAATAGTATACTCCACTTACAGATGGAGATGCTAAATTAGAACCAGTGTTCTGTTTTCAAGGCTGCAGAAGGAATGAGTATCAGTTGTCCTACTATCTCCTGCTGAGTTCAGTATTCAGAACTCAGGGCTACACTTTCCTGCTGTCTTGTATGTGTTTGGTGGTTTTTAAAAAAAACAACGGGCTATAACAATACAAGTTGCTCTTCATTTTTTTCAAATTAATTTGTTTTGCTTTTCAGCTTCTAGAATGGAAGGGGCAGTGAAAGGAGGAGGAAAAGAAATCTTTTAGTTTTTCTTGCTTGTTAGGGTGTCATTCCAATTAGAACTAGTTTTATATAAATTTGCTTAACTTGTTTGCTGAAGCATATTGCTGCTTAATGACTTTAAATTCACATTTCCCATGCTGTCTAACATGCACTGAAAATAGCAAAAGGACATTCAATTTTTGCATTGTCAGACCCATCACACTTGCAAAGATGCACAAAGCAGCTGATTCAGCTTTCTGCATTTCCGCAGCTTCTCTCTTCCAGATGAAGTAATTCATATCTAACTTCTGTAAATGTATGTGTTACTGTCTCCCACAGTACTCACTGTCATGCACAGAACAGCAGCTCTTTCCAGCACTTTCTCTTGGTTGTGCATTTGATTCATCAGTGCCTATGTTATAAACATGTTTGACCTTTTTAAAGACAAAATATTTGTCATCTTAAAGTTTATCTTTTACTGGAAATCGCATACCTACTGCTCAGACAAAGAAGGCTCCTTACCAGAAAACTTCTTGTTTAACAAACGCACTCATTGGATTACCCAACAGAAAGCTTCATTTGCACTGTGAATACATGTGCAAGTAACACCTCAACAATTTCCTTTTTGAAGTCATTTTTCATTTCAGCTTCATTAGCAAGAAATTCAGTGTCACATTCCAGACATCATAGCAATGCGTTTGTCCCTCGGTAACCATCTACTGTTGCTTTTTCCAGCTAATATTAGCTAGTTCCAGCTAATTGGCCCTGGGTTGATTTTTGTTTCTTGTGACATGTCACTCTACGAACAGATTCTGCAGTTGGCAGGGGAAGTCTTTTGAACAAACTCTGGAATGAAGTCAATTGTTTACATTTCAGGGAGCACACTCCAACTACTCTGACTGGAAAAGTAAACCAGCTGGAAGTGATCCTCCGGCAACTACAAACCGACCTTCGGAAGGTAAAAATCCCTTCTTTTTTTTTTTTTTTAATGTTAAAAAAAAAAATGTTTCTACCAGACTCCGGTGAAAATGACTATTGCTTGTGTAGTGCTTTTTGTCCAACAGTTTCAAAGAGTGCTACATCCAACGGCTTGCATGAGAAAAATACTACACTTGGTTTACAGATAAGTAAACTGAGGCACAGAATGACTTGACTTTCAGTGGCTCGTTGTTTGATCCTAGAGGTGGAAATAAGACCCTGGCTGCCAGGCCTGCTAACCAGTGGCCATATACTGCTTTTGGTGATGAAATAAGCCAGGAAAGGGAAATGATTGAAACCAGACCTTTTTCTTTCTCCCTGGATTGTTGATATCAAATTCTTATGGCTTGAGGTCTCTCGTATCTTTTGGTAATCAGTCCCCGATCCTGACTATTTTCATTGGGGAAGTAGATTGAGAAGGTGGCACAATTTGTCTTACATGCTGATTTTTTTTTTTTTTTTTTTTTTTGGAGTCAAATCTGAACTGTAGAGTTACATTTTAGAGCTCAAAAGTTTGTTATGAAGAGATCATAATCCCCACAAAGATCGCGCTTTTAGTTTTCTTCTTAGCCAGGAAGATTTTCTTATTCAGAACAGCACAGCAGCAAACTTTGACATTCAATTTATAGTTCAGTAGCTGCTTACAGTGGATTAGGGAGGTCAGGACTGTGACTTGCTTAGAAATATGAGCAACAAAAAAATGCTGTCATTCTGACTAGTTTATTCAACTTTTTTTTTTTATTATTTTTAACCAGGAAAAACAAGACAAAGCAGTTCTCCAAGCTGAAGTCCAGCACTTGAGGCAAGATAATATGAGACTTCAGGAGGAGTCTCAAACAGCAGCTGCTCAACTGAGGAAATTTACAGAATGGTTTTTCAATACTATAGACAAGAAATCTTAATGTCAAGGCCTCTGAGAAGTATTCTTGGAACTGTGTGATAACTGTATTTTTGAATTAGCAGGATATAATTTCACTGTGTTCACAATTCATTTTAGATGTTTCTGCTATATCCTCTGTCCAGCTTTATTCATTTGAACGAGACTGAGGGCCCTGGGGGACGTATCTTTATATTCATCTGAAGGCGGCAGAGAATAGCAGACATTTGTTTGTGTAAAGATGAATGTAAAATTTCTCGGTGTCATTTTAGACATTTTTAGAAGACGCTCTGGCTTGGGCTTGCCTGAAGAGGAACATATTTGAGGGTTGATTTCCTGTATTTTCAGGTGCTCTGGTGAAGATGTTTAAAGCAATTTACATTAGCTTGGGCTTCAGTATTGTAAGATAAAAAAAATAACCAGACATATACTTTAATGTTTAAAAGGTGCTCTATTTTTTGTATGTACAGTAGTTTATTTCCACAGTCCACATTGTCATAGCAATAAGAATGGAGGTATAGTGAATAGTCACAAAGCTGTGTTTATAAAGAGTTAGCACTGATGTGTTTAACACTAGTTTGGATGCAGATACATTAGAGATTTATTTATTTGCAGGAGCAAATGGTGCCTGAATATAAACAGTGTTCTGATTTTTCTAAAGATACACATGCCTTGTAAATGGCTCACTGGGTTAGGCCACTCCAATTTCAGTTACTTTTGTATAGTTGATGTTCAGCTAAAACAGTTATACTGCTTAACTATTAAAAACATGGATGGTGTGAGCCAACCAATCACTTGTAAAATGCCAAATTTATCTTTGTACAGAAGCTTTGATCAAATGTCTTGTATTTAACACCTTTATTTAAGCTTATTTAACCTTAAATTGTTAATTTTATAAAGTTTGTTTTATCTGCACTATGGTGAGGTCAGTTGGTTGCAAGCTGTATTATTTTAGCTTGCCAAAACTATACTGAGGAGTTCTAGAAAATTCTAACAATTGGATGCTGCTAGTACACAATTTATTTGTTTGTATGCTTTAACATTTTTAACTGTTTCATTTGAGATGAACATACATTTTGCTTTTTTAATAAATGTTAAAAATATAAACCTTAAAAAGCTACTATTCAATTTTTCATCCTGCAGTATCCAACAAGTACTATTGTCAGTTGTTTAGATTTCTGCTCAGTTCAGCCTGAATGTCATGTGCATATATATTGATCTGAATTCTTATTTAGGTTCTTGATCCTGACAAGCTCTAAGTAGCCACTGCCCCCATTCTCCTTTCAGGATCCAGCCATTAATTCAGGTTGACAATGTTGCTTTCATCTTTGGTGTGACATATGGTGTATATCCACAAGAATATGATAGTAGGGTTGGAAGGAGGTCATCTAGTTTAGCCCCCTGCTCAAGGCAGGATTATCCCTGACTGAAACATCCTAGCCAAGTATCTAACTTGCTCTTGAAATTTTCCAGGGACAGAAACTTCTCTATTTAGCCTGTTTCAGTGTTTGACCACCCTCATAGTCAGAAACTTCTACCTAATCTCCAACTTAAATTTCCCCTGCTGCAGTTTGAGACCATTCATTGATTCATAGATCTTGGGGTCGGAAGGGACCTCAGTAGGTCATCAAGTCTGACCCCCTACCCTGGGCAGGAAAGAGCGCTGGGTTTAGACGACCCCAGGTTGGTGCTTGTCCAGTGTCCTCTTGAAGACCCTCAGGATAGGGGAGAGGATCACCTCCCTTGGAAGCCCATTCCAGATTCTGGCAACCATTACTGTGAAGAAGTTCTTTCTAATGTCCAACCTAAATCTGCTCTGTCAATTTGTGGCCATTGTTTCTAGTTACTCCAGGGGGTGCCCTAGTAAATACAGCATCTCCTATTCCCTGTTGCCCTCCCCTGATTAATTTATAGGCATCCACAAGATGACCTCAGCCTTCCTTAGTGAAGTCTTCCTTAGTGAAGAGCTCTACATCCCTCAGTCTCTCCTCATAGGGCCTTGCCTGAAGGCCTCTGACCATACAAGCAGCCCTCCTTTGAACCCTCTCAAGATTCTCCACATCCCTCTTGAAGTGTAGTGCCCAAAACTGGACACAGTACTTCAACTGTGGCCTTACCAGTGCTGCATAGAGGGGAAGCATCACTACCCTGGACCTGTTCATCATGCCTCTCCTAATGCATGATAAAGTGCGGTTAGCCTTGTTGATCACTTTGTCACATTGACGACTCATGTTCATCTTGGAGTCCACTATGACTCCAAGATCCCTTTCTGCTGCTGTGCTGCTGAGAAAGTCATCCCCCAGCCTATGTGTTGGTGGCTCTTTTTGCCCAGGTGCAGCACATTGCACTTGCCTTTGTTGAACTGCATCCTACATTGGCCCTTTTCCAGCCCTCTGGGACCTGACTGGAGCACCATGAGTGCTCGAACAGCCATGCCAGCAGCTCTGCTATGATGCTGGCCAATTACTTCAGCACCCTTGGATGAAGTTCATCCGGGCCCGCTGATTTGAACACATCCAGCTCCTCCAGGTGCCCCTTCACTAAGTCTGCATGTCCCTCCTGTCTATGATCCAATTGGGAGATTTATCTTGGCCTGTGTCTAGGAATATAGATGCAAAAAACTCATTGAAGAGCTCAGCTTTGTCTCCCTTCTGTCACCAGTTGCTCTAGTTTGTCCTGTAGAGGTCCTATGCTACCCTGTGCCCTGCATTGTTCCTAGTCTTGTTACCTGTCGCTCCAAAACTCGACACAGGATTCCAGGTGAGGCCTCACCAGTCCCAAATAAAGCAGAGGGCTCATTTTCCCAACAGTATGCTGTTGACTTCTTTTGCAACTATCTGTTCAGGCCAAGAAACAAAACCTGAGAATATTTGTAGGTATCAGTTAATGACTTAAAAAACAATTTTTATACCAAGAAGATGCATCCTCCGGTGGAGGAAAACCCTTTCAAAAACACTAGGATTTTTTTTTAATTTATCATGGTTCTGAATATCTTGCCATTCTTCTTAATGTGTTCTGTGAAATAACTGATTGCGTTCTTCTCTTCAGAAAAACAGACTTTGACTCATTCAGGGAACTCATGGACAGGATCCCCTGGGAAGCCAGTCTGAGAGGGAGAGGAGTCCAGGAGAGCTGGTTGTACTTTAAAGAAACCTTATTGAGGGTGCAGGAACCAACCATCCCAATGTGCAAGAAGACTAGCAAGTACGGCACAAGACAAGCCTGGCATAGCAGGGAACTCTTCAGTAAGCTAAAACACAAAAAGGAAGTTTACAAGAAATGGAAACTTGGACAAGTGACTAGGGAGTAGTATAAGAAGTGTTCAAGCATGAAGGGATAAAATCAAGAAGGTCAAAGTGCAATTGGAGTTGCAGCTAGCGAGGGACATGAAGGGTAATGAGAAGGGCTTTTTCTACAAGTATATCAACAACAAGACAAAGATTAGGAAAAATCCCCTAAACTGAATGGAGGAGGGAGCCTAGTGACAGATCGTGTGGTGAGACTGCAGGGAGACCAGTGGATGTGGTGTACTTTGATTTTTAGCAAGCCTTTTGATACGCCTCCCACAACATTCTTGCGGGCAAGCTAATGAAGCATGGGCTAGATGAATGGACTGTGAGGTGGATCGAAAACTGACTGGTGCATCAGGCTCAAAGAGTAGTAATCAATGACTCGATATCTAGTTGGCAGCTGGTATCAAGTAGAGTGCCCCAGGGGTCAGTCCTGGTGTCGGTTTTGTTCAACGTCTTCATCAACGACCTGGAAGATGGTATAGAGTGCACCCTCAGCAAGTTTGCTGATGATACCAGGCTGGGGGGAGTAGTAGATACACTGCAGGGTAGGGCTAAGATTCAGAGTGACCTAGACAAATTAGAGGATTGGGCCAAAAGAAACGAGGTTCAGCAAGGACAAGTACAAATTCTTGCACTTAGGACAGAGCAATGTCATGCACCAGTACAGGCTGGGGGCTGACTGCTGGGCAGCAGCTCTTCAGAAAAGGACCTAGGGGTTACAGTGGACAGTAAGCTGAATATAAGCCAGTAGCGTGTCCTTGTTGCCAAGAAAGCTAACAACGTACTGGGTTACATTAGTAGGTGTGTCGTCAGCTAATCAAGGGAAGTGATTATTTCCCTCTATTCAGCACTGGTAAGGCTGCATCTGGAGTACTGTGTGTTGTCCCCCCCACCCCTACAGCTGGAGTACTGTCTCGTTCCCCCTCCCCACCCCATACACGCACACTACAGAAAGGATGCGGAGAAATTGAAGAGAGTCTAGCCGAAGGGTAACGAAACTGTTGAAGGGCTGGGGAACATGACTTCTGGGGGAACTGGGCTTATTTAGTCTAGAGAAAAGGAGACTGAGAGGGGACTTAGTAGCAACGTTCAACTACCTGAAAGAAGGTTCGCAAGAAGATGGAGCTAGACTGTTCTCAGTGGTGGCAAATGACAAAACAGGGAGCAATGGTCTTAAGTTGTAGCAAGGGCAGTTTAAGTTGGATATTAGGAAGAATGGTCCTGCTTTGAGTAGGGGCTTGGACTAGGTGACCTCCTGAGGTCCCTTGCAACCCTGACTTTCTATGATTCTGTGGGGAAAAGGCTGAAGTGCTTAATGCCTTTTTCACCTTAGTCTTCACAGGCAGGGTCAGCTCCCAGACTGCTGCACCTAGCAGCACAGTTTGGGGTGGAGGCGAGCAGCTAACAGTGGCAAAAAGAACAGGTTAGGGAGTATTTAGAAAAGCTGGATTTGTACAAGTCCATGGAGGTCGATGCTATGCACTCAGGGGTGCAACCCCTAAGCCAATTTGTCACCCACCTGACTCTAATCATCTACATCACAGCCTGTCAGTTTGTTTAAGAGAACAGAATGAGATACTGTATCGAAGGTCTTCCAAAAGTCTAGGTAGATGAGGGGGTTGACTAATGCGATTGCAAAGCCACTGGCCATTGTCTTTGAAAACTTGTGGTCGGGAGGGGTACTGGATGATTGGAAGAGGTCATATACAGTGCCCATCTTTGAGAGGAAAGCAGGAGGATCTAGGGAACTATAGACTGTTTAGCCTCTCCTCAGTCTCTGGAAAAATCATGGAGCAGATCCTCAAGGAATCCATTGCTAAGCACTTGGAGAAGAAGGTGATTAGGAACAGTCAACATGAATTCACCAAGGACAAGTCGTACCTGATCAACCTAATTGCCTTCTATGATGAGATGACTGGCTCTGTGGATGCGGGGAGAGCAGTGCATGTGCTATACTTAGACTCTAGTAATGCTTTTGATATGGTCTCCCACTACATTCTTTCAAGCAGGCTAAGGAATTCCAGGTTCGCTGAATGGACTGTAAGGTGATTAGAAAGTTGGCTGGATCATTGGACTGAGAGGACAGTGATCAATGTCAATGGCTCAAAATCTAGTTAGCAGCTGGTATCAAGTGGAGAGCCCCAGGGGTTGGTCCTGGGGCCAGTTTTGTTCAATATCTTCATCAACAACCTGGAAGATGAAGCACCTTCAGATACAGAGCACCCTCAGCAAGTTTGCAAATGATGCCAAGCTGGGGAGAGTAGTAGATATGCTGGAGGGTAGTAGGGGTAGGATTCAGAGACCGTGACAAATTGGGTGATTAGACCAAACGAAATCTCATGAAGTTCAAAAAGTACAAAGTCCTGCACTTAGGACAGAATAATCCCATGCACAGGCTAGGGACCAAATGGCTAAGCGGCAGCTCTGTAGAAAAGGATCTGGGGATTACAGTTGACACGAAGCTAAATATGAAGCAACAGTGTACTATGTTATGAAGAAGGCAAACAGCATACTGGGCTGAATTTTGTCTGTAGATCAAGGGAAATGATTATTCCCCTCTATTTGGCACTGGTGAGGCCACATCTGGAGTACTGTGTTCAGTTTTGGGCCTCCCACTACCAAAAGGATGTGGACAAATTGGAGAGAGTCCAGCAGAGGGCAACAAAAATGGTTAGGGGGTTGGAGCACATGACTTCCGAGGACAGGCTGTGAGAACTGGGCTTATTTATTCTGGAGGAGAGAAGACTGAGGGGGAATTTAATAGCAGCCTTTAACTACCTAAAGGATGGTTTCAAAGAGGATGGAGCTAGACTGTTTTCAGTGGTGGCAGATGACAGAACACGAAGCAATGGGCTCCATTTGCAGCAAGAGAAGTTTAGATTAGACTTTAGGGAAAACTCTCTTGTGGAGGGTAGTGAAGCACTGGAATAGGCTACACAGAGAGGTGATGGAATCTGCATTCTTGAAGGTTTTTTTTAAGACCTGACTAGACAAAGCCTTGCCTGGGATAATATAGTTGGGGCTGGTCCTGCTTTGAGTAAATTGTTCGACTATATGACCTCCTGAGGTACCTTCCAACCCTCATTTTCTATGATTCTTTGCTTGTGTGAGATATGAAAGCAGGCAGGTAATAGTTTTGCCTATTTTATGTTCCTTCTCACTTGCTACAATCCAACATATAGTATTATGCTTAAAATTACTTCAGAAAGGCAGTTTTTTGAAGAGAAAAGTAGGGAAGCCAGTGAGCAGCTTTGAGGTTATGCTGCCAAAAAGAAACCTACTTGAGCTACATAGTTAGAAGCCAGTCTTTGGGCCAGAACTTGCAAAAGCTGCATTTACACAGTCAGGAAATTCTTATAGCCAAATTTAAAGGCATTCAAATATATAAGCTGAGTTGATGCAAATATTTCTCTGCATTCACTATTGTGTACTTATATCAGCCAAGAAATATTTTCTGAAGTTGAACAAATATCTGCCTCTAAGATAATTGCTTTGGAGGAACCGTTTAGAGAAAAAAAAACATGTATGGGCAGAGGGAGTAGAAGCCTTGGCCAAGATTTCAATAACGTAATTTACTAATGAAACTGACTTTATTAGGGCAGCATGTATGTAGGGAGGAGGAGGAGGAAGGGACTGATTTTTATGCCTGTACCTTTTTTTTTTTTTTTTTTTTTTTTTTTTTTTTTTTTTTTTACCTTGGCGCTCACTGTAAGCATATACTAGGCAATGGCTGACAAAAAACTTCATTAACTTAGAGTAATTAAACATGGCAGTCATGCATTCCACTAGAATCTGATTTAAGCACCTTGCAAAAGTCATTAGCAAACCCATCTGGGCTGGAGACTTTGCCAAATGGCAAACTTTATACAACCTCAGCAATTTCTGTCTGTAAATGTGTCTTCAAGAAGAAAGGCTTATCCTCTTTGGAAAGCTGTATGAACTTAAGTGAACTCAGAGGACTCTTTTGCTGAAGGAATGATACTGAGTCTTGTCTAACCATTATTGAACTCTGCAGATAACGTGTATGCTAATTCCTGCTGCAATAATTGAATGGTAACTGTGAAAAAGAAAATTGTCAAGAAACTTTTCTCTCTCCTTCCATTTGCATTTCTGTGCTTAAATACTAGAAGACTTCCTCCTTGCCAGTGATGGAAATCTCTGAGACAGTGACTCTTTTATACTGACAGCTGAGCCGCCCTCTACTCGTGTAGATCCACTGGAGCAAATGGTCTTCTCAAGTAGCTGCTTGCCACCCAAAGGAAAGGGATTTGCATTCCAGGCCTACATGTTTAATGACATGAAACTACAGTAAAAGCTGCCTTAACTGGCAGCTTACAAGCTGGCATTCTCTATTAACTGGCATGCCGGCTTGTAAGGTAAGAGCAAAGCTGGAAGTACCTACTGTGGCACTTCTGGTTTCACCAAAGCCCCATGGCCCAGGGCATAGCAGGCTGCACGGGGCCTGCTTCCTTGTCCCTCAGGGCCTGCAGGAGGGTCGGCAATGTCCTGGACGCAGCAGGAGAAGTGGTGGCCTGAACAGGCCTGTTCAGGCCTCTCAGTTAACCGGCATATTTTGTTATCTGGCACACCCCCCATTTCCCGTGGATGCTGGATAACAAAGCTTTTGCTGTACCTTGTAGTATATTCTAGGTTTGAGTCAGAGGTCAGGCACATTGAATTTGATCTTTTAAATAACCCTTTTAGAGAACCCTGGTGTTCAGAAAAAATTACAAAATTCTTGTAAGAGGAAGGCAAAAGAAGCAACACGATCTTCCTGGCATAGTTGGGCAATGCCTAACAGTACTGACACTAAACAGAAACCTGTTGTCTAGATCAAATTGCATGGTGCTTTTCTGTAATGTGGACAACTCTGTAGCATGGACTGTGTTGAAATGACAGAGCTTGTTTTTGTGATTTAAAAGTGAGGTTCCTGTTTGCACAATAGATCTTTATTTCAGCCATTTTCAAATATTTTTCCATTATATAGATCATATATTCACATGTTAGTATATAGGTTGTCTCCTGAAACCTCCTGCCCATTTATAACTGTATCTACTATCCTACTCTCCATGCATAACATCCCTAAGGCAATGACAGGAATTGCCTACATGTTTACACTGAAATCCACCTTCCAAAGATTAGTGTTAGAAGGCTTATTTTTGGTATTATTTCTAGCCCTGAGGGTATTGCAGTTCATCACTCTGGCCTCAGTATTATTTAGTGTAGGGGTGTCAAACATATGGCCTGCAGGCCTAATCCAGATCTCAGAGCCCTATTATCTGGCCTGTGGTGCTTCCTGCGGGTCTCTGACTGGATGTATGTGCAGTGTGCCCTGAGCTTGCCTGCATGCCACAGCACCAGCCTCAGCTCCTTGTGCTTCACACAGTGTGTGGAGCTGACCTGGCACATGCTGCTTGCAGTGCTGGGAGCTGGTCTGGGGCACAGGCTACACACCGGTCCAATCTGGGATGCATGCAACCAGCCTAGAGCATGCACTGCATGTGGCCCACATCCCAGACTGTCCCATGCTTTGGATCCAGCATGCAGGGCTGGTCTGCGGTCCCAGTCCAGCCCTTGAACTGCCTTGCACCATTCATTAGTCCTATGAGTTTGACATCCCTGATTTAGTGGTTAGGCTATCGCTTCTTATTAACCTAACTTCTATCTAGGGCTACTTTGAGAGCAGTTTTTTATCTTGTGTACCCTAAATCTAGCTGTTTGGAGAAGCAGTTGTGTTTGAAAACTGCTTCTCTAAGCCTTGTCCTGTTGGAATATTTGACCAGTTTATGTGTACATGTATATCTACCATCTATAAAGAACATAACCATTACTGTGCTCTTTCCAATAATTATTTTAACTCTAGCATCTAAAAAGCATAATGAAACCCAAGACTTGTGTAATTTGAAAGCATTAGATTAAGAGAAAATGAAGGTTGAAAGGGACCTCAGGAGCTCATCTAGTCCAACCCCTGCTCGAAGCAGGACCATCGCCAACTATATCATCCCAGCCACGGTTTGTCTAGCTGGGTCTTAAAACTTCCAAGGATGGAGAGTCCACAACCTTCTGGGTAACCTGTTCCAGTGTTTTACCACTCTCCTACTGCCAAAGCTTTTTCTAATATCTAACCTAAACTTCCCTTATGAAAGTGGAATACTTTGTTCCTTGTTCTGTCATCTGCCACCACTGGGAACAGTGTAGCTCCATCTGCTTTGGAACCCCACTTCAGATAGTTGAAGGCTTCTATTAAATCCCCTCTCAGTCTTCACTTCTCCAGACTAAGAAAAATTAAATTACCGCAAATCAAAGTATTTATTTTCTCTCTCTCTCTCTTGGCATGGCCTTCCAGCACAAAGCTTCCAGTGGTGGGGGCGGAACCCAAAGGCAAAAATTCTGATTGCACAGTAGAAAGATGGCTTATGCTTATTTGTAAGTTTTGCAAAATAAAGAATACCCTTGACGAGCCACATCTTTTAGACCCAAAATCTAATTCATCCGCAGGGAGATCTTAATCACATAATCCTTTCTTCATGCAAAGGTAAGAATAATGATTTTATAAAGTTACAGAGTGCAAATGAAAAATCTGATGTATAATGTTAAAGGACAGCCTAAAGGATGAGCCATATTTCTTCCCCCATCCATTTCCTCCTGTAAGATGAGAAAAGAAAATATAGCTAAGCAGGGCCCATCAAGTGATCATCTCTCTTAATTAGTCTGCAGAATATTTATGAACTAGAATATTGACTTCAAAGACAGCTACACTATAGTTTTTGTGGTTTCATTCTGACCTTGCAAAACCTTAATCTCATCTTCTGATGTTTTGGAGACTCACATGCCATTCACCATTTTTTTCCAAAGTATGAACCCAGTGAATCAAGTTGTGATTCATGAGTCCAAGTGCAAGTCTAGGCCATGAATCTCCAAAGTATTTCATCAAGCAAGTTTCTGAATTCTTTTGCAAGAGAGCTGATGAATGGGGGCAAAGTGTACTTCTTTTCAGAAGATGGATGAACAGAATTGCAAGCTGTTGAAGCAGCTAATGGGGATTGAGGAGCGCTGGGAGGGTGGAATGAATAGAACAAATCCCTCTGATCCTTTCTTTTGAGAAATCATCCAAAGACATCATACTCCCCCAGGCCTGAATCCTGTTTGCTTTATTGACTCTCTTAGGAAGCAGTTTTTTTAAAATGGAAGAAGGCACAAAATATAAACTCTGCTTCCCCCTCCACACAGCAGCAATTCCAGTCCATATATATGGCTGGTGTGCAGTATTACAGCATTAATCCAGAAATAATTGCATAGACCTTACCCAAATGGGAACAAGGTGAATCTAACAAAAATAATAAATGTGTTTTGTTTTTCTACAGTGCTCTAAATCTAGTTCCTAGATGCTTCCAAGATCCTTGCCATACAAGATTGAATCATTAAATCGCAACAGCTGAAAAGAAACAGACAGTCTGTTTCCTAACCAGTGTAATAAAAAATGGTGCATTATCTTTATAATTATTATTATAAAGTAGTGGTATCTCGACAGGTATCCTTGAATCTAGACAAGTCAGGAATAAAAAAAAAAAAATCTGAAAAAAGATTATTTAAGAAGGAAACGCATATTGTTGCCAATACATGTGAAAGTAGGGCACCTGAAACATACCACTGGCAATGTTCCAGGCAATATGTTGGTTAGCACTTTTCATTAATAATGTATAAATCTAAGCCCAAACCAGTTTTTGGAGTTTTAAATGTTCATTTAACATTTAAAAAAAAATGCTGTTTTTGTTGTGTTCCTTTTTGGGTTCAAAAAAGATGAGTTGTTGAAATAGCCAAAGAAAGGCTAGTGTCATGGGCTCAAGCCTGCTTAGAAATCTGGTGAAATGCTGACCATAGTTTTCCAGTTACTTGAACTATTCAAAGAGTTTGGATTAGACTGTCTGAGCAGCAGGTGCCCAACAAAACTGGATCAAAATTTTGAAGCTTAAGAAGTTCACTGCTGGTCAACTTTGTTTTCATTTTGATTCATTTAGCACAGTGGTCACCAACCGTTGGGTTGTGATCAACCGGTGGATTTTGGAGCCTCTTGAAGTTGATCCTGGGCTGGGGGGAATGAGTGTGTATGCACGCACTGCCCCCCACCTCCCCAGCCCAGCATGTCAGTTGGTGGGGGAGAGAAGGGACAGAGGCCCGGGTAGCATGTGCAGTGGGGCTCAGGGCACAAAGCCCAGCCCACAGTGGCAGCTGCCTCCACTGCATATAGATCAGGGGGAACATGCCCCCTCCCCAGTGTGGGGCAGCGCCAGCTGCTGCACTTAGGGAGTGGGGACAGGCCCTGCACAGCTGGGGTGGGGTGGGGTGGGGCGGGGCAGGGGACAGAGCCACAAGAGGGTCATCTGGGGGCATGGGGTAGGGGTACGCAGCCCAGGAGGGCACGGTGGGATTGTTTCCCTGAATCTGCACACAAGTCAGGGCGGGCTGGGGCTGGGGCTGGGGCAGTGCCAGGCTCTTCCTAGCCAAGCAGCAGTAGTGGCAGTGTTGGGAGTGGGGCCACAGGGGGGAGGGGGCCATAGGCCCCCGCCAACCCTCACTCCTAGCACCATCACCAAACACAGTGCGGACCAGGCCCAGCAGGAACAGCCCAGTTCAGCCTTCCCTTCTCCCTGAGCACATGGGGGCTGGGAGCTGGTGTGGGAGGGGGAGGGCAGGCTGAAGCTATGAGCTGGAAGGCTGAGCCAGGCTGTTCCTGCTGGGCCTCACCCGTGCTGCTCTTGGTGTGGAAGGCAACAGTGCTGGAAGCGGGGACACCCTCCTCCCTGGTCCCACTCTCAGCACTGCCGCCACAGCCACCTGACCTGAGTGCAGTCCAGCTGGGAAGAGCCCAGCACTGCCTCAGTCTCAGCCCACCCCATCCCATGTGCAGATCCAGGGGCATGCGCTGCCCCCATGGGTTGCTTGTCCCCCTCCCCACAGCCCCCAGATAAGCCACTCGCAGCTCTGTTCCCCGTCCTGCCCTGGCTGTGCAGGGCTTGCCCCTCCCTCACTGCCACGTGGGCAGCGGGCAATCGGGGCCCCAGCACTAAGGGAGGGAGTGGGGCTAGTGCGGCCCTTTCGCCTCCCTTCCCCACAGATTGACCTGCTGGGCCCAGGTGGGTGGAGAAAGTAGATCTTCGGTTCCGTTTAAATTCCTAAAGTGATCTCCAACCTAAAAAGGTTGGAGACCACTGATTTAGTAAGATCTCATGATTATTTGATGGGCTGGGGTCAATCACTAGTGGAACAAAAATAATTTTATAGCTGTTAAGGGTAAAATACAAATAATGAAAAAGTTTATACATAATTATATGTATATACTTATACATTAGAGTTAGCAGGTGCTAATTCTAAGGAATGTCAGTCTGTGCTAAGATTAGTAAGTAACCCCACACATGTGGGGTTAATGCCCTTCCTAATATTCATTGCTCAGACCTGCTGCAAGAGGGCTAGTGAGCAGGGGTGTGGTTAGGGTCTGCCAGTCTTTTCTGTCTGCTTCACTCACTGAAGCTCTAGCTTTGGAGGAGTGTGGGAAGGGGCCCCCCATACCACTTGGATCACCCCCTCTGTCCCCTATCAACCACTCTACCTGGAATGCTACCTTGCCATCCCAAAATCAGCCCGAGACCAGTGGTGGTAGCAGGGGGGAGTTTCCTCCTTCCTGCCTGTTCCTAGGTTCCATAGATCCCATGTGTCGAAGAGCACTCGGGTGCCCTGCGCCTGAGAGCAGAAAACAGCTCGGGAGAGACCCCTATTGGCAAGAAGAGGGAGGCCCAGCTGCCAGTTACCAGGGCAGCTGGAGTAACAGGTGCTGGTTGTCAGGACAACTGCTGGGGAACCAGCTGACAGGAAGGGGCAGGGCCTGGCTCGTATAAACCGAGGCAGGAAGCCAGTTCCCCTTGGCGGCCAAGGGAGGAGGAGCTTGGCCAGTGTAGACAGAGGGGAGAACTCTGACTGTGTGAGCAGCCCCTGGTTGCTGCTGGGGGTTGGAGTGTTTTCCTGGTAGGGATTGAATGTTGTTTGGCCAGATAGTCTAGCTTTTTATGTTATAGCCCAGGGGCTTTGTGTTTTTTGTGTTCACTGTTTTGAACTGGAGGACCAAGTGAGGCTATTAGAGGTTGGAGGAGGCCTTATAGGGGCTCCACGGTAGGGTGGGGATCCTGGCACCAGAGAGGGCACAGCATTTGGGGTGCATTGACCCCAGCCCCAGAGCAAGGGGGGCAGTGAGGAGTGAGAGGTCCCAGAGCAAGGGGAGGCAGCAAGAAGCCCCAAGGAGGTAAAGGAGAGGGCCAAGTCACAACAGGGCCCAGGTTAAAACCACATCAGTACCATCTGCGAGCCTTGGGCTGTGGTGTAGGGGAGGAAAAGGAGCTGCTGATAGTGCCCCCTGGCACCAGGGTGTATAATGTGGGCAGCCTCCCGCTAATTACATTTATCAATTAAGATCAAGGCATGGCAGGCGAGTAAGCAGGCAGTTGGCCCATAACAGGAGGGCGGAGTTACCAATAGAAAGGCTCCAGTAGCAAAACTCTTGTCACACCATGCCAACCCCATGTACCTAGATTCAGCCCTCACTGGGCCCCACAGCTGCCTTGATCCCACACCCACTGCCCTCCTTTAGTTGCAGGGCCCAGCAGGGGCTAGATTTGTGTGTGCAGGGTCAGCATGGAATGCAGGGATCCCAGGAGTAGTTGGGGAGAAGGCACTCCCTTTTCTCCCTCCAATCCTACCCCCACTTCCCTTAGCTGCCCTTCACCCCTTTTCCCTCACGTTCCACTCACCCCATCCCCACTCACCTGTTGCCTGACTGTTCCCAGCTGTCATTCTAGGGCTGTAGCATTCTGGATGTTAACTAGTTCACCTGGGAACAGTGCCTCCTGGGATACTGGAGGACTACAAAGTTATTTTTTTATCTCAGATAAACACCCAGAAGGTAACTCAGGCTTGGTAGCATTGCTAAAAGATAATCCTCACCCAAAGTAGCATAACTTTAGGATGCCTAGAGCAGGCATTTAACATTTGTTAGCAAGACTTAATGTTCAGTCATTCATGTTTTAAGTGCTCTTAACATGGTCTAATTGTAATATATAAACTCAACCATCCTTGCTGTTCCTAATACCAGAGTCCCCTTTAAGTTTAAAATTAACTTTTGATAATTGGTATTTTTTCCTCAAAATGAATGATAGCCTTTCTCATGAAAGTGGATATTCCTGTGCCAGCCCAATATACAATACTGTCTTCAACAACACTTGCTGCTTTTCTGCTTCAGGGCAAAGCACCCCCAAATATTGCATTAAGTGCTGGGTTGGGTTGCAGCTTCAAACAGCTTGTATTTAAGAGAATTTGCCTGCTGCTTGGTTGCCCTCTGATTGACAAACTTGCAACCAGCCCACAAGTGAAACATTACTGATTAAGATCTCCCTGCGGTTGTCCTATGATTGCATTATTCTGAGGTGCTGTACTTTAATTCATGGCATTTTAACAAACTAAAAATCCAGGGGGTCAACGTAATCCTTCTGTGTTCTGGTTCTGGAAGATCACAAAACTCCCTTCAGTTTGACACCATAGAAGGGCTGGGCAAAGAAAGGATGTTCTTAATGGGTTTAATTGCATGACAGAATTAACTTCCTCACCCTACTCATGGTTCTGAAATACCTTAATTTGTAAAAACACCAAAAGAAAGTACTAATGTCTCTTTCTGCTCTCTTCTATGTTTTATATCTTCTGTTATGGGACTTCAGTAGCAGGTGTTGGGTACTCAGCAAGTTTGCGAATTGGTCTACCAACTGAGGTACTTAAGTAGGATTTAGGAGTCTAATTTTAGGTCGCCAAAGTTCTTTGGATAAATGTGATATCTTTTATTAGGCCAACTAAATAGTTAGAAACTTTGTTCTTTGCAAGTTGTCAGGCACCAAATACCTTTCTTTTGGTCTTATTCAGAGCAGAAGACTCTGTCTTCAGTCAGTGAAATGCCATTCCACTAATTCCTGTCTTTTTTTTTTTCCAGACATTGAAGAATGAAGCATCTGCCACTCAAAAGGCAGGCAGAGCTGCTCTTACACACGTTAATATGGCATTACAGTGGTATCAGTCATCACTGAAGGGTAGACCATTTAACCAGTATGCTCCAAAAGCACTGTTGAGTGAGTCCAGTTTTGTGATGCTCTGACTGCTTCAGCTTCTCTAAGTGATCTTTTTTTTCTTTTAAGAACATGTGTCGGGATCAGATTCCTCACTAGCACAAGTAGCACCACTGAAAATCAATGAAGGATGTAAAACTGGTACAAGTAAGAAGAGACTCGGGGGGCTTTATATGTAGAATGGGGAATTATATCCTGATGCTGTCTTAAAATTGAGGTCAAAAGATTAGACCAAGAGTGGGGAAGGGGGGAAAAAAGCCCTGAAGTGTTTCTTTATTAGCCATGACCTCAGTAGTCCACAGTTTGTTGCCTCGTTGATTTCTAATGTTAATGTAGTTTAAACCTCTTACTAAGCTCTGAAGAATGTTCTTTCAAGAGGCCCATATCTATTAAATGAGTCATTTGCTCTTTAAAACTACATATCTCTACAGCACAGCATGCAGTAAGCCTCCCAAAGTCTCTCCAATTGTCCAGTAAGATTGTTGATATTTATATAGAGAAACTTTAAAGGAACTCTGACAAGATATTTCCATCATCTCTGAATAGCCTTATTAACAGTCATGCATAAAATCCTTTTGGAAACCTGAAATGTAGTCTTAATAAAACTCTGTGCCGCCTTTCCTTGCACATATTAGCTTATTATTGCAGACTTACCATGCAATGCCAGGCTCCTTTGTGTTACAAAACAAACATGTAAGATGATTGGCTTTTGCAAAGAAAGCTACAGAATTTGAAATCTAACATCAATGTGCATCCTCTTTTAAGGAATAAAGTAATGAAGATGATGTTTCAATAACTATCATATTCCTCCTTAGAACGAGAGAAACATACATCTTTTGCAGACCAAGGTACAATTTCTGAATGTGCTGTACCTTTTATGCCACATGATGTTCAATAAGTGAAACACATAAAGTGAATTAATAATGATACAGTGCTGTTGAAATGTTACAGATTTCCTTCATAAAGTCACTCCTTCTCCTATGGGGTAACATTTTCAAAAGTGCTTAAGTCCCAGTTTTTTAAAGGGACTTAGAAACTGAGACACTCAAATCTCACTACCAGTCAGAAGGACTAGGGCACTTAAATGTCTGTCCAATTTAATATCCTAAAACAAGGATGACAAACATCCAGCCCATAAGATGGATCTAGCTCAGATAGCTGCTTCATTGGCCCTCTGGGATACCAGATGCCTAGCAGAAGGGTGGGAGTGGCACCTGCCATAGAATCCGGGACCCCCATCAGGGTGTGGACATGGCCATTGGCAGCAGAAGGATGAGTGAGGGCTGCGCCAACATGGCCTCGTAGACACTGGTCCCTCTGCTTGCCCTACTGCCACCATGCTTGCTGCAACCACAACTGGTCCCACTGTAGCCACTGCCCTGTACTCTGACCCAAAAAGGAGCCCCACAGTCTGGATCTGGCTCCAGGGCAGCAAGTTAGTTTGATACCCCTGTCCTAAGATACTTAAGTCTTTTTTTTAATCTTTTACTCTTGACCACTGTATGACAACACAGTCATAGTCTTACTGTTATTGATCTTAAGTACAAACATTGGGTCAGAGCTATAAATCTAGGAAGAAAAGCAGAACTGAAAACTATGAGTAGTGTGATCCCAGGAAACACTCTCTTCAGCTAGTTAGGCTCTGCTGGCTAAGTATATTTTTTATGGCATAACAAGATCCTTCAGTTTGAGAAACAAAGCAAGCATGTCAAAGATGAGTTCAAAGCCCTGGTTCTAGAAGGCTGCCAAAGGGTGAATACTAGAGTGACCGTGTGTCTAAGTTTGGCTGGGACATTCCCAGATTCCATAGGCTGGTCCTGGCCAGTTGGTGTAAAGTCCAGGGCTGGTGTCTGACGGGGAGGTGGAGTGGCATGGTGTGCCGGCAGGCACCACTGCTGTTCTGCGGGAACAAGGATATGCCACGTGTGGGTATGATAGTGCCTGCTCCGATCCATCCACCTTGTTCCTGCAGAGCAGCAGCAATGACTGCTCAGCCGCCTGCCTGGTACACCATTACGTTCTGCCTCCCCCCTGGACTTCAGTCCTGGACTTTTGTCCAACCAACCGCGACCGGTCTATGGAATCTGGGAGTGTCCCGGCCAAACTGGGATGTATAGTCACCCTAGGGAACACGGTGTTTCTAGGCTTCAGACACGGACACAAGGTCAGAGCTCACTGCACAGAAAGCATTTCTGGATTTGGTTTTCTGGCATTTCAGAAGAAGGTTTCACCCTAAAGTGAGGTTTTAGCTTTTGAGACCTCTTTAACTCAAAACCTGACAAGGCTTTGGTATTTTCAAAAGATTCCAAAGTGTCCAACAAAATGGGGAGCTTTAAATCTCAGCACAGAGAAGGAAAAGTGGGGAAAACCTTGACCCTTCTTCAGTTTTACTCATACTATGTAAGGCTCAAGACACTTTGGAGAGAAAATCACCTTTCTAGAAGGGAAGAAGCTCTCCATGTCCTGTAAATGAATGTTTTTCATTGACCAACTGGTTGCAACGCCCACCCCCAGAATCAACTTTCTGGGCCAGTTTTCATCAATCTGTATACTCTTTCTCTCTCCTTTCTTTGACAATAAACTTCGTTTTTTTGCAGAAATTACTGCCTGCTACTAAACCTTAACAGTTAACCAAAAGGAATATGCAATCCAATTTTTGTCTTCCAACTCAAATCTCTCTCCATGCTGACCCTTTTCAGGGATGCATCACACCATAGGCAACGTGTAAGTGCTGAAAGTGTGGGGGCACAACTGCGCTGCTGCAGCCCCCTCTGCTGCTGGGCATTGGGTCTGGCCAGAATGCAACCACACACCCTGCCATGGGCACAGAAATTGCACTGCCTCCCCCACTGCTGTTGGGCCCTGGCTCAGGCCAAGCAGCAGCCCTATGCCCAGTGCCCCACTGTCAGTGCAGAAATCTGGGGGCCCATGCCTCCCCAACCCATCACCAGTGCACCCCACAATGGCCTGCCGCGTACTAGAGATAAACTCTTCTTCAGGGAGGCACAGTGAATATGGGGTCTGCAGAATTTCAAGGCTGAGTTAGATATCTAACTAGTCCCTCATTTCAAAGGGAGGCCAATATCAACTATTAAATGTTAGATAGCTCAGCAAATTTATCCATCATTGAAAAGTATTAATTTCTTATATAACTCCCCTCCTGGATCCAGAAATAGTTTTGTGACTCTCCTCTTACATGATGCTTTTTTTCAATGTGTTATTTATTTATTTATTCATACATGCACCCAACTCAAATGAAATATTTGTTTTTCATGCTCAAGTATATTGCTGTTTTGTTCAGACTGCTGAAAAGATAAGGTCTCCTAGCCTCAATTTTTAGTTGATTGGGGGAAATTCAGCACACTAAGTCACAAAAGATGTTCAGTCAGTGTTTAATAATAAGTAGAATAAAAGAATGCTGAATGTCTAACTTCTTTGTCATATAGTGGGACATTTATCTCTGAATAGTAATAACAAACAGGTTTAGCTGGCTATAAACAATTTTCAGACACTGGTAATGAAAATGAATGTTTTATGGTCAAGTCACCAATAAATTAATTATACTGGTAACATAAAATAAGCAGCAAAACAAAACTGCATGAAACAGAGAATAACAGGGATCAACACTATAACCTTTTCTTGTTCTCAAAGCTGAACAAAACAGGAAAAATGGTTGATGAGATGGAAGTGCTACAAGTCATTAGTGCCCTATGGATATTAACATAAAACCATATAAACACTTCTGTACTTGTCTTTGAGAAAGGGGAAAATAAATATTCACGTATGAGAAATAAGGAGATACATGTTTTGTAATAATTCTTCCTCACTTTCTGGGAGAATAAGACAAAAGCAGCTGGTGTAGCTAGTCAGCTAGTCGTTGGGGATCTGGTGGCCTAAAGGTGATAGAGAAGGATTTTAGCCGTCCGCTTCCTGCAGTTAGCATATTGGACTTTCCCTATGCCCCACTGTTCCCAGCTGCTATAACCACCCTGAGGAGGAGCTGGCATCTGGAGTAATTTAGATCAGCCTTCAGGCTCCTGTAAATTATATTTGGGAAGCAAGGCCAGAAGCCAAAGATGGAAAAGTAGGTGAAAGCTGACTTAGCTCACCACTTCCCATTGACACAGTGCATTCCTTGCTATAGGCTTCAAACCGGGGAAGACTAAGTGATATGTACCACCTGCTCTTAGAGAGGATGAAGGTGACTGATAGTCCCTCTGCCTTTTCAATTTAAAAAGGGTGTTACAATAACCAAAGATCATGGAGTCTGGTTAGGAATATGATCTTCCTGGAGTTCTGAAAGCAACACCATCTTTGTGTACACATAGCTATGTTTTGGCTAATCTTGCTTATAGTAATTGTTAGATCCTGACTGCATGCAGTGCCCAACGACTAGGGAGAAGACAGTCCAGTTGCTCATGGATCCTGGTACTCATTAGCCAGAGCAAGCAGGGAGCAAACACCAGTGCACATTGCTCGCAACAGCTTTATTCAGAATGGAGACAGCTTTGGGCGAGCTCCCTCACAGAGACACAGCCCGTGAAACCAGGGGAGCAGCATTGAACATTAATTCTTTTCACATTTTGTACACCTTGTTTCATACATACTAGCACTCACTCCGCCCTTGTCCCTCCTTTGGTTCCACCCATTTCTCCTCCGATCTCAAATTCCACCTCTGTTTACAGTTTGCTTTATTAGCATGGCATTGCCTATGCATTTCGTTCATTTACATGCCTGTCTGCTATGACCGTGTGCATAAGACTTTGACCTCCATCTTTTTTCGGTCACTTGCAGTTTCTCACTGGTTCTTTCTGGTTTTCTTGCTGACTTCAGCACCATCTCCACGGCCATATTTCTGCTTTGTCTCCGGACACTAGCTGGTGGGCTGCGTTCTATTCTTACTCAACACACCACGCACTCTGCACCCTATCCTTTTGTTAAGAATCTGCTTACTTGAGCATTAGCCAAGTTAGTCGCTTTTCATACATATCCAGCCTTGTGTCTAACAGCTTTTGCTGAGGTTAATATATCATCCAACCTTGTGACCAGCAGCTTCTGCTGAGACACAGGAAAAGCTTTTATTCAGCTGCACACCCAGCACTCCCCAGATCCCATATCGTTACTCCAACACCCAAAATCCATATTGTTACCCTAACAGTAATAATGAGGGCAAAGTGTGCCTTACAATTAAAAAAATAAATAAATCTGGGAGAGAATACCCTGAGCCCTTTTCTGCTTCTCAGAACAGCAGGAGTCCATTTCAGCGGACAGAATCTCAGTTGTATGTTACTCCATTGACGCCAGCAGGTTTCCAGGAAGTTTGAATTCTGGAGCCAAAAGCTTCTTAACTTCTCCAGAATGATGTGGTTACTATAAAATATCCTTGACAGGATTGGATTATGCCACCTTCTGCATGCATCTCCAACAGACTCTCATGGAGCAGCTTTTGAAAAAAAAATGCAATATTCTGCAGCCTGGCTAGAGTTAATATACCAAGCACTGCAGCAAGAGGACTTTAAGATATTCCAGGACATTCAGCCTTCACACTGAGGAGTCTATAAAAATAAGGCTGAAGATTGATATATGCCCCTTTAACAGAAAATGCTCAGGTCACAGATCAAATTATCAGTGTCAAGAAGACAGTCCAAAGCTAGATTAATTTCATGAAAAAAATCATATTTAGTTGTATGCCCCAGAGCCCAACAGGCTTTTCAAAGTATAAGTGACAATGAAGCTTACTGCTTTCCTGAAGACAGAGGCAGGTATTTAAAAAAGTGTGCTCTGGAGATTCTTTGTTTATCTCTTTTGCTTGGTGCTCCATAGAAAAACCTTCACCTTTTGTCCTTACCCCAGACACAAAGTCCCAGTGCGCTTGGACACGTGATCTTGTGTGATGCAGTTGCAGAGGTAAATCAATAATCTCATTTGAAAAACTTGCTGAAGGCAAGGAATCTCCTTATATTAGGCATGCTATCAGAGTGGAATCTGCCACTATAGATGCAACCTGACCTCTGTCCTGCAAGGGAAAGTCACTTGAGAAAGTCTGATGAATTTAGTAGCAAAATCAAATGATGGTTGGAGAACAGGCTGTAACAAGAACAGTATAAGGTTACCAAAGAGTTGTGAGGGTTACAGTACTTCAGTTTTTCAGTCAAGTACTTTTTCTGTATCTGTTTAACTATGTCTGGGTCATTTTATAACATACGGAATAGGGTACTGGTATACAGAACAAGTGTCTTGGATTGAACCTTAAAGTAATCGAGTTTCATCATGTGTCTTGCTTGGAATCTGCCCATCATTATCCACAGATGACAACTAAAGCAATAGTCTCTCTAGGCTCAGAATGAATTTGTTCAATCATTTTATATAATATTTCCACTCCCTTTTATATAGTGTTTGAAATTTGTCATTTTCATATTGTATTCAAACTTTCCAAAGTTTGAGTGTATCCTTTACAGGCAGGGGCATATGAACAAGTTACCATGAGGTAAAGGCAGGCAGGCCTTTATGGCTTGTGAACTACCATGTGGTAGCCATCTGGATGTGTGTTAACACCCTGTAGTAAATTAGAGCTACATCTTTATGTTCCCCGAAAGCAGAGTTTTCTGTAAAATCTAAATATACAATACCTGCCTTCCTCAGGAATGGGCCCAGTTTTAGAAAGTGAAACCAATGCACTTGCTTCTGGGTGCTTTTTGGAGTGTTTTGTTCTGTTTCCTAGGAAGAGAGCATAATGAATGGGGGACAAAATTGATTTTGATGATCATTTGCAAGGATCCAGATTTTGTGTTTGCCTTGGAAAATGTGAACTCTACTTTAAAGGAGAAAAGCCCAGGAAACAATGGGTTTCCTCCTTCAGGTTGGCAGAGTTCTGGCCTGCAAGGGGCTGCTTGGGGCTCAGGGGAGTGGGAGGCAGAGGGTGCGGGGTGTCACGTGCATGTGCACGCACATACATGCACATGGCAGCCAGGCAGGGTGGTGGAGAGGAGCTCCTGCAGCTCCCTCCAGGTAAGTCTATGCAGCTGGAAGGTGTGCAGGCAATGTGCTGGGGGGGTGGAGGTCCCAGGCAATGTGCTGGGAGGGGTGGAGGGGCACATGTCCCCACAGATTTCTGCACTCACTCTGGGGAGCAGGCCTTCAGCCTGGGCAGACCAGCTCTGGGTAAAAGCCACCTCCATGGCCAAGCAAGTGGGACCCAGTGTGCAAGGGAGTGCTGTGCTGCCATGGCTGCGAAGGTCAAGTGCCCATGGGAAGCACAACTCTGTGCTGCCACCGCACCTTGCCATGGTGGCACAGCACTCCCTCCTGCATTGGGTCCCGTCCATTGGGCTACAGAGGCAGCTCCTGCCTGGAGCTGGTCTGGCATGCATACAGCTCTGTGCCCCATGCCCTCCTGTGAGCACAGAAATCTGGTGGGGGGGGGCATGTGCACCCCCAACCACATCACTTCTGTTTCCCTGCCCTCCCACTGCATTACCTGTGCCCACACCCACCTCCTTCTTCACACACTGGGGGGCTGAGTCCTGGGCTCATGGGGCAGCAGGTTGGGAGTGAGGGGCACCTGCAGGGAGGGAGGGCTGTGAATTGGGAGTGAGGGGCACTGGCAGGGCCAAGTGGCTGTGGGTCAGGAGTGAGGGGCAGGGCATGCAAGAACTGCTCAGCATCAGAAAGCAGTGGGGTGAAGTGGGGAAGCCACAGCTTGCCCTGCATCCTGGTGAGAGAAGGGCACAGGGTGAGCTCTGATTTTCTATGATAAAAAAAAAAATCAAATGCCAAAATGTATAGGTATTTAGAATTTATTTTATTATAATGATTGACGCTGTTAGGTTTCCAGATTGCTTTTAAATTGTAAATATAGCAATAAAATATTGTGTTCAACTGATACCTATACCTATACCTATACCTATACCTATACCTATATATATATATATATATATATATATATATATATATATATATATATATATATATATATAGTAGCAGTTCATTTTAATCATAGAAAAACATGGATTTGGGGTTTTTATCAGAGAATTTGGGAATTTTAAGCAAAGAAAACCACAATCCTATGTCATTTGTATATTAAACTAATTTCAAGTTTCCTTGTAGAGATAAATGTGAAAGATTTGGTGGAACCATTCTACCCCTCCAAGTTTAACAAAATACCTTATTGTTAGTCTTGGAGTCATAGGTACTATCAGTGAAGAAGCTGGAAAATTCAAGAATCAGAGGAAAATGATTTTCAATAGCCGACACTATTATACCCATTTTAACAGGGCAGTCTGTTCTTTTAAGAGGGAACAATTAGCCCTGTTGAGAGTCTGTAGGGCATTTGCAGAAGCAGAGAGATTCCTGCTAGAGCTTAAAAAGCCTCCCAGAAGAGTGGAGAAGGAAGCTGTGAATGCAACTGTTTGCGACAGGAAGGGGATAATGCTGCTGTGCTGGGAACCAAAACCAAAGGGCTCTGCAGAAGAGTGTTTTTGTTGTTTGTATATTTGTTGGCCTGTTGATGCACTTGATACTAGCCGGTGGTTTAATTTAGCCCTCCAGACCTAGGTAAAATGAGCTGCACTGCTCCAGTCTGGAGATGCTAAGGGGATGGATCACCATGGTTGTGTCCATATCTAGGCAGAAAATGGTTCACAATTTCCAAAACTAAAGGCAAAAAATATGTGACATTCTGAATCAAATTTTTAAAATGCATGCTTAGTTTGAAAATGAATTGATTTGTAACATTTGGCTTCTTTAAAAATTATATGCCTGTGTCCCAGAGAGAGAAGTTCTACTAGCATAAACACTAGTAATTGAGTCACTGTCTGACATCAGGCCAATGATATTTTATAAGAATCAGAGTGGCTGAAATGCTAAATTTAAACCCTTTGATTTATTTGCTTTCCACAGTGATCTAAAAAAAAATACAGGCTCTTTCTCCCTCTCCCATAGGTAGCTAACATTAAGGTCAATTTCATCTGAGTAGAGTTAAGAAAAAAGATTTGAATTTTTCTTTTAAAGCTAGGTATTAAACATAAAAATAAACTATATAATTAGAGTGTGTGATTACTACTCTAATCATGCATGGAGACCATAGATAGACTGTAAGAGGAAAAATCAATTTTCTTCTGTTTCTTGATTTCATGTTGTGCAAGACAACTCATTCCTGTTTATTATGTGGAAAATGTTCAGCCACTTGAATTTTCTCCATGACTGAATCCACTTAAATTTTACAGTAAACAGTATACCTTATGATTTACAGTGTTGCCAGAAACCCTGTGTCTATTAACTCTTATATGGAGCTTCTTGCCTATTATTCTGTTATAAATAGTTTCTTGATCCTTCTAAACAGGTTGGTACTTTTGGCTAATGCTTTGAATAACTGGAATCAATCTATGCTGTTCTCATGTCATATTCTGTCTTTCTTTTCAGAAGAGTGTACGTCCTTTCTTATCACCTCTCCTGCCCCCCTAACTCTCCCTACCATCTCCTGAAAGCCCCTTAATCCTTCCTTTATAACTGCAAACCTAGCTGTAGTGAAATAAATCATAATTTAAGGACAGTGTTTAGAGTATCAAAGTTGGTAACTGGGAGCAGCCAGTTAGGAATCAAGGGCACCTATACACGTGCATGAAGGCTGCTCCGACACATTATAAATACAGTGCATCTGACACAGTGTAATTATGGCTGGAGTGTCATAATTACCATGCTCCAGCTGACTCCAGTGTCACATGTATTAATACCCCCGTGCTGAAAAATTGTGGCAGGGGTGCTTTAACTAAAACTCGTTGAATGAGCTTTAATTAAAGCGCCTCTCACTGCCATTTTACAGTGTGGGAATGCTGATACACGTGGTTCTGGGAGCCACTCTAATTAAAGCTCCTGTCCCCCGCCACCTCCAAGAGCATGTGTATAAATGCCCCAACTAGTCAGGCCTCAACTACATGTTATACTGAAGATGTGATTAACCATTTAATTATCTGGCCACATGTTCATAGTAATGGTGTAATGAAAGGAGGAATAAACTACAAAGTTATTCTGCAAAATTTGTGTGGCTGGGAGCCCTGTCAGCCGATCAGAACTCCCAGCTCGGGGTGGGGGGGTTTTCTCATTCACATATGCTGGTGTTTATTGAACCCAGTGATCATTATGTGGTGTCACGGGTGGCGAATGAGGGAGAATTTGAAAACCAAGCTAAAACAGAAGTTGGAAACTAAGAGCAAGCAGAGCAACATATCCATGTGGAAGGACACTGGCCACTTACAGCCTGTGTCCTTAAATTACACTGAACACTTACAGTCTATGTAAATGGACAGTTGGTCATGGAAGTTTTACAACCTCTACCTGCCCTTCTCTTGTCAGGCAGTATAGCAGGGAACTGGAGGGCGTTCAGACAGCTGTTTCAGCGGTATCTAGCAGCTATAGGGGCTGAAGAGAAAAAAGGTTAAAAGCCAAATCCTCCATCTTTTTCATATTGTGTGGAAGAAAGTCCTGGCTGTTTATAATACTTTTAAGTTAAAAAAAAATCAACATACGATAGAAAGTGTAATACTATCCAAATTTGAGTACTGAATACCAAAAAAAGAATGAGATTCTTGAAAGACACAAATTTCTTATGTGCAAATGAAAAACAGAACCAAATGGACATCAGTTATGTTAGTGAACTAAAGGCACTGAGTAAAAACTGTGTGCTTTTTGGGAACTTGACAAAAATCTCTGGTTAGAGATAGGATTATTTGTGGTATTGCAGACACTGCTTTATAAGGAAGGCAATTGAATGAGGGAGACTTGTCCCTGGAAAAGAGTATCCAAATGTGCAGGGCAGCAGAAATTGTGAAGGCCTAGGCTGCAGAGCTGAATGCATTGAAAGGCATTGTCCATTAAAGAGGCATGAAAGCAGGCAGCCAGAAACCACTTCACAGACTACAATTTTCAAAGAGCATACTACAGCAGAGAGAGAAAGAGTTGACATGCACCACGTGTGAAAGACAACATGGGCCCAAACATGGTGCTGGATTTAACTATTACAGGAGGAAACATTTTGCCAGATGCTTCAGATCCCAAACACAAAAACCTCAAGTGCATGCATACATCAGAGGGCATACCAAGAGAATTTTATATAGATATGGTAGACTCAAGCACATTCAATGAGAAGGACTGCATTTTGCCAGTGGAAGTTGAGGAATGGTTTCATTTAAATTGGACACTGGAGCTAAGGTTAATCTTTTACCAGAATATGCATACAGGAAATTAAAATTGAGACCAAAAGTGAGCCCAATAAATGTCAAAATAGCTGTTTCTATTCAAGAATGGATATACCAGTGCAAGGGACATACATTGCTAGCATACAATATAAAAGTAAAGTATATTAACTCCAATTCATTTGCGTCTGCCAGCTTGTGAGAAACTGAATCTAGTTAAGAGTCTGCTTCTATATAAGAAGTCACAAAATTCATGCCTCTTGATGATCCTCTTGGGCATCGTGCCCCAGTCTTCTTAGGAAGAAGCCAGTTGCTCCAGAACACAAGAAACAATCATGCCCTTACGGGAAGAAATGTACCTATGGGCACAACGCAAATACCATTATACAGAAAGTGGAAATCAGCCACAGCTCTCTGTAACTAATGAACTAGGGCATATGCAGACAAAACAAAATTTCCCCTTATGTCAATGCACCTGCATTTGTGTTTGCATGACCCAGGATTTCCCGCCGCTTTAAAGTCCATTTAGCACCTTAAACTAATACTACTCAGAGATGTGCGCCAGGTACAGAAGCACAGTTGCTATAAGTGCAAGTCAGGCAGATCCCAGTAAACAGGTTTGAGTCTATCCACAATTGGAAGAAAAGCTTCCCACCAGAAACAAATCAGAAACTGGACCTGATGCTTCTTTTCTCAGAGAAGTGAAACCTCCTGAAAAAAATGACTCACACAGACTTATTAAAAGAGATGCAGGTAAAGGGGAATAGAAAAGTGTGTGGAAAGACTCACTACAGAGTAAAAGTCTAGTAATCTCTCCTCTGTAGAGCTTAATTGATTTTTGTGTTAATTGATTTTGTGTTAATTTCTTTTTGTAGTTTTTTATTAAGAGGGAAGGGTAGTGCTGGAAGTTGTAATTTAGAGACTACAGAAGTTGGTAATTGGGAGACAGTCCCTCAGGGAGCAGCTAATTAGGAATTAAATCGGAGACAGACACATGGTCTTTAGGGTTGCTTACTGCTCCACAGATTAAATTGGGTTGTTCTTCTCATTTGTTGAACCTGGTGATCACTTCACTAGCTGCCACAGCAACTTTTTCATTACTAGTAGGCAAATGTCCACTACTCACAGGCATTTATGGCCTTTACCCTTCTGATATAGCTTTCTTCTGCACTTCCCCGCAGAGAGAAGAGTCAGAACCTGGCAACAAAAAGGAGGAGAGAAGAAATGGCTTTCTTGATATAATGGAGGCAGAACCAATCAGACCTTATGCTATCACAAGTTCTAATTTGGCCTCCTGTCCCGTCAGGCTGTCCCAGGCCTTCCTCCAGTAGTATCTGTGGGACCCATTAAACGGTCACAAGCTGGCAGAGGGTAGATTCAGGCTGGATATCAGGAGGCGCTACTTCACAGTCAGGGTGGCTAGGATCTAGAACCAACTTCCAAGAGAAGTGGAGCTGGCTCCTACCCTGGGGGTCTTTAAAAGGAGGCTGGATGAATACCTTGCCGAGGTCGTTTGACCCCAGTAATCTTTCCTGCCACAGCAGGGGGTTGGACTTGATGATCTGCTCAGGTCCCTTCCGACCCTACAAACTATGAAACTATGAAACGCAAGTTATCTGAATGGTCTGTAGCTCATTCCCAGTCTGAGGCTTAATGCTTCAGTCCCAATGCACTTGAACTGGTGGGCCAGTTTGGTCCGCTTTTAACCAAGGCAAAATGCTAAACTCAAATACAACTCCCTTTGGCAAATCACCAGGGTGCTGGTGCTCCTGGACACCCCTGGAAAAACTATCACAGCTTCCAGGCTCCTCTGAGCAAGGCAACACTCTCTGGGGCTTCTCTGCTGCGAGCCACTCTTGCTCTCCCATGAAGTTATGGCCTCTAGGGCTGGAGACTCCTTCAAGCCTCCAGTCTGGTGTGCAGACTTCTGCCCTATTCACTTTGCCCCTGCTAGGGCTTGGCTGATGCTGGACTCTGCACTTCATCCTCTAGGCCAGGGGTTGTCAACTGGGGGTATGTGTACCCCTGGGGGTACTTTAAAAGGTTCAAGGGGTACATGGGGGTGGGTGGAGATGGAGCACCACCACCCTGTGCTGCTGCTTCACAGGAGCAGGACTGGGGAGGGGTAGGGTGGGGTGAGAGCAGAGCCGCACAGACTCTGCACTGCTGCTGCTCCACCGCTCGCCAAGCCTCTGCTCTGCATCTGGCCACCCAGGGAGTATACTTATTAAAAAAGGGGATGCTGAGGGTACATTTATTTAAAAAGGTTGCAAACCCCTGCTCTAGGCTCCTGGGGCTCTCCCTCACTGCCAGTACAGGACACGCTCCTATAATGTCCGCCACACTGTGTCAGTGAATCTGCAGCTGGCACGAACTGACAAACTGGGGCCTGCCTACCTGGGGTGCTTAATCCTTTGCCTATGGGCCTGATCTTGCCTGTGTTGCTGTGTTATCAGTCCCTACTAGTCCAGAAATTTTATGGCGGGAAAGCAGTGGTACTGCTGTTGCCAAATTTCTGAACACTTGGAGAGCCCTGGACCCTATATGCTGGATCCAGGACCCAATCCCAGTGCACAGGGCTAGTTGGGGCAAGGGGGAGAGTGAGGGTGGTACCCGGCCCCAGGGCCCAATCATAGAATTATAGGAAATCATAGGGTTGAAAGGGACCTCAGGAAGTCATCTAGTCCAGCCCCTGCTCAAAGCAGGGCCATCCCCAACTATATTATCCCATCCAAGGCTTTGTGTAGCCAGATCCTAAAAACCTCCAAGGATGGAGATTCTACAACCTTTCTGAGTAACCTGTTCCAGTGTTTTACTATCCTCCTCAGGAGAAATGTTTTCCTAATATCTAACCTAAACTTCCCTTGCTGCAACCTGGGACATTTGCTCCCTGTTTTGTCATCTACCACCACTGCCACCAATCCCAGTTGTGGGGGTGGGGGGAGAGGGGAGCTGCGAGGTGGCAGTGCAAGACCCTCAGGACACAATCCTGGCACATGGGACAGGAGGGGGAAATGCCGGGGCCCAAGACCCAAGCATAGAAACTCCCTGTGTCACTCATCTGGCCCATGGGGCCAAAAAGTCAAGCACCACTGGTTTAAACCATTACTATCACAAAAAATATGTTGCTTATATAAATTCTCTGGGTACTCCTTTGGATAACCCCAATAAAAGTACGTAAGTAAAGAACTTGCTGTAATCCTGAATGCAACTGGACAACTAAACAGAAACGCTGCAAACCGGTAAACATCTTAAAGTGTAGTTCTGTTCAGAAAAACAAATTTAGCACAAATACCTTGTAGGAATCCCTTGTCGAAGTATATTGTGGACCCCTCAGTGACATGTCATTAGTTGCTTTTCCTTGCTACCCACCCTATTGTTTGCAGGCTCAAACTGGATTTTGTCCTGGCACCTAATCCCTCATAAGGAAGGTTTTGCAGACCAATTTCTGTCTTCACTGACACTTATGAGCTTTGTATTGCCTACACTGGGATTGCAAGGGTGCAACTGATTGGAATTTAGTATACAACTCTGTGGACAATTCACAACAAAGTCCCCAAAAAGGAGTCACTGTGCTGCAATTAAAGGATTGAAATTCACATGACACTAAATTGGAATCCGGGTAGTTGCTGCAGACAACACTTTCACAACAGCTGTACTGGTATCTCTGTTCCTTAAAAAAATATTCAGGCAACATTTGTCATTTAAATTTCATTCTGTGCCATTGCATTATCTTCAGTGGAACTGTAAGGAAATACCAACATAATGCAAGCATTGCCCAGGGTTCCTTTCAGTCTCCATTTCAAGGTTATGTTATTTTAATTCTATTTCTTAAAGTAGTAAACATCATAAGGGAAGTTTATAATGCTGGCAACTAACTTCAGATTTAGGTTACTTAATGTTTTCCTGTATAAAAAGATCCTTTTGATTTGTTTAAGGTGAGCTAGTGCTTTCACAGTTTACAGCAGATTTATGACATTTGGAAAGATTTGGGGCTAGAAAAATATATTTTTTTTGTCCCATGAAGCCCTATTTTCACGGTCAGCTAATGTATAAGCAACTAAAAATATCACAGTCTTCTTTTGTATTCCTCTGGATAATTCTGGCTGCCTGCTAGAAAAACAGCCGAATGCAAGCATTCTAACCAGCCGGGATCACAATGACACTGCAGCAGCCCTGGAAGTGCCTGGGAGCTTTTGTAGCCATTCTGGGGTGAGTAAAGGGTTGGGTTGGACTGTTTTTCTAAGACTATGTGTCCCTGACCTGTCACAGAGGGCGCTGACAGATGCATAGCTCTCTGCTCTAACTCATGGCACTTCACAGAAAGGGCCATGAGTTAGAGAAGCCCCCTACACCAGGAGACATTTGCTGTTGGGGGGGGGGGTGGAAGGGATCAAGCTCCAATTTGGAGCCAATCCAGGAGGAGCTGCCTGCTTGCAGCCTGTCTCCCCTAGCCTTTCCCTTTCTCCCCCTCCCCCTCCCCCCTGAGCACTGGTGCTGTATGCAGGTTGGGAGTGGGGAGAAGGGAGTGGAGGGAGCTGGGCTGGGGTCTGCCCAGCCTGAACTGGAAGGGGGCGTGTGAATTGGAGTCCCCCGAGGGTTAATTAAATGACGGTTAATTTGTCACACAATTGGGCACTTTTAAAGTGCTGTGCAGTTGTGCACTTCTGTCAGGACACGGCTGTAGAGTGCTTTCAAAGGGCTGATCACACAGCAAATGTCACTTCTGTCAGTGCCGAGAGTTCCAGCATCTCAGTATTGACCTGCTCCCTTTTAGCTACAGGAAGAAAGAGGAAGAGGAAGCTGAGCTGGTCTGTGTTTACTACAATCACTAATTTGGCCTCAAACATGGGGCAAATAGCCCATTCCTCTCTGACAGTAAGTTTTCTCTGTAGCCAAGTAATATAGTGAATTGTGTAGCTCCAACAGCAGCAGTCCTTTCTGCAATGCAGAATATTCAGGTTTCAAATTCTGCCAGGGATATGTGACCGGAGGATTGTTGCAGTTTTACATAATAAAAATCAGTCCCTTTTCTGTTTAAAAGTACCAGTGTTTGTAGCCATGATTGAGCAGAAAATATGTGATAAGAAGGGTCTTTTGGTGGCATCATTCATTAGATCAACTGTATAGTTGGGAGGGATGTTAGCTTCTGCCCAAAAAGAAGGGCTTTTTGTGCTTGAAAGCTTATCTAACATCTTTCTCAACTATACATTTGGCCCAATGAAAGATATGTGACCCCCCCCCAAGATAAACACCCATCCCCCAATAAAAAACAAAACATTGTTCCTCTAAAAATACTAGGAAATTGCATACCAAAAATCTTTAACATCTTTAAGATTCCTATTGAAGAACTCAAAAGATAAGAAATGTAAGAAGTATGCTTGATTATGTATATGCATCCTTAATTGATGCCCCTTGCTCATATATTGTATGCTATGCTTTAATTATACGTCACTTCACATACTTTTATTTCACAGGAACCCTGCCTGCCTCAGTGCGTAGATAGAGATGGAGAGGTCAAAAATAAGGGTGGGTAAGCAATTGGACAGATAGTCTTTCAGGTGCTCTACATTGCAACCCATTTTTAAATTAAAAGTAATATTTAAATATAGGCTATGCAATGAACCAGAAAATATTAGAGATATAATAATCTACTCAAGTTGCATCCTATCTAATATCTATAATGATGCCAGCAAGATACTAAGATTATACTTGGAGAACCACTTATAGGCACAATTACTCATGCACTTTTAAAATTCAAGGTTGTCTTCTCTTCTTTCATTTACTTGGAATGTTGTTTTCTCCTTATTAGTCAAGTTAATCAGGCTTGTATATTGTGCCTGAAAGCTTGTCTGTCATCTCTCCCAACTATACAGTTCAGTTCTCACTGTGCCCAATTCCTAAGAGCAAGATCATACCCTATGCAGTAAAATCTCACACAAGACAATAGAAACACATCAAGTTTCAGTTTGTAGAAAGTTCTCTGAATCATACTATTGGGAAGAAAGAGTAGGGTTGTAATGTGACGGAGCTTCATCCAGCTAAACTTTTGCTTCTTTAAGTATCCATGGTCAGGGCTGAAGTATATCAAAATACGAAGGTATGCTCAGTGTTGGCTGTTGTATGCTCTGATGGCTACAGGTATGAATGTGAAGAGGTAGGTGGAGGTAGAATTCTTTCAGAGCTGGACTGTTCCAAGATCAGGAGCGAGAGGAAGTGACGAAAAAAGCCCTGCTTCATATTTTAACATTGGCTGAATATCTTCAGTTTGTTGAACTGATGTGCGGTCAGGTCTTCAGATAACACGCAGTTACATTCCAGTCACATTTTCAGTGGTTCCTTTGTATCAATGCAAGGTTAGCTAAAAAATTCTTTCTTTGCAAATAGAATTTGCAGTTCTAAAGTACCTATGTAATCCCAAGATCTGAAGCCCTACGTATAGGCAGATGCTGCTCTGGATGCAGCTGCTTGAAACAGCATGGATGTGTGAGAAGGAAGGTTTGCTTGGTAATATTTTTTACTAAACCAACTATACAGTTAGGAATGATATTAGATGAGCTTTTGGGCACCCTTATTCAAGTGCAGGGGGAATGAAAGCAGCCAGGATGCAATTGCCCAAATTAGAGTATTGGATGAAATTCCACAAACCATTCCTACTCTTGCAGAAAATACTACACAACAACTTTAGTTTTAGTCTCACTGAAAAGCAGTTGCCTTTACTACAGTATAAGATCTGCTAATGTCATACTCGGACAGTTGCTTACCACTGACTCAGACCATAAAGTTTGAGTAAGATAACATATTGGGTAGAGGTGCAACAACACATTGGTCTGATATTGGATCAGCACCAATATAAAGAAAATTGAGTGTATTGGAAATAAGCCTGATGTGGCCAATAATTTGGCCAATATATGCTTGTGCATGCATTTGGGCTATATTAAGAAAAGTGGCACTTGCAAAGCATGGGAGATGATCCTTCTGCTCTATTCAGCATGAGTAAGGCCTCACCTTACTGAAGCACTGTGTTCAGTTTTAGGTATGTTTTGGAAACATGACACAAGGAAAGGCTAAATGACCTGGGATTACTTACTTCAGGGAAGATAAAACTGAGGGGGAAATTAGATAAGAGTCTCCAAATAAGTGCTCATACAAAGGATGGTGATAGATGATACTTTGTAGTCTCAGGGTTCAGGACATGGAGCAATGATCTTAAATTTCATCAAACGAATTTAGGTTAGATATAAAGACATTTCACACTGTGCAGTAGGGCTGTGCAAAGCTTCAGTTGCTGATTTGATTCGGCAGTTGAAACTCTGAATCCAAATCGAATCAGGAGACCCATTAATTTCTCTGAATCAATTCAGAAAGATTCAGAGAGATTCGATGATTCGGCCATAGACACGGCTTTATATGTTTTTTCTATGTACCTTGAAGTACCAGGCATGGCTTTATCTATGGCTGAATTGCTGAGTCTCCGACTCAGAATCAAATCTTCAGAATCAGATTCAGCTAAATCAAATTGCAATAGTGATCCAAATCAGCGAATCGAATCACTGCCCCCTGAATTGGGCCAAATCCAAATCGAATACTGCCTGCTTCGCACATCTCTACCGTGCAGGTCATTAAGTATTGGAACAGACTATCTAGAGAGGTTCTAGAATCTCCATTTTTGGCGGTTTTTAAGAGCAGATTAGACAGATATTTGTATAAGATGGTTTAAACAGGGATGATTCTACCATGAGCAGGGAGTGGGACTGAGATCCCTTCTAGCCTTACTTTCCCATGATTCTATGGTTCTATAAATTCACTAACTCTGCTTTATAGAGACCTTGCATTTCTTTTGGGGGAGCAGAAGGTTTCCATCCATTGTCAGGTTTGTTTTTCCTTGGATAATAATCTCTGATTCATAGTTTGCCTGGATAGAAGGCTATGGCAACTATCTAATTTGACCTTTGGCATAGCTCAGTCATAGTATTTCAAGCACTAATTTTTGTACAAGGCCTAGTAACTTGCAGCATCTGCCATGATAGGAGACTGGGAAGATAAAACTAACTGCTATCTGTTCTGGAAATCTTTTCAGACACGTTTCTTTTTTTATCTGTGGCAAAACAAGACAAACATGTGACAGAGTACATATGAAGAGGCTGGCTAAGGGCGCAAAACTAGTGCAAGCCATTAAGTTTTAAGTCATGCCCCATTCACAGCAATTACTCAGTCATTAAGGGAATTGTGTGACCTCATCCATATAACACACATTTAGAACTCTGGTTGGATTTGAACCATAAATAATTCGATCAACTTCATTTGACGAAGCGGAAACAAAATCATGGAAAATCAAGTGCTCTGTTAAAAATGATACCTTGGGCCTAATAAACCCATTAGAAAATGATGAACATAATCCATAATAATTGTTTTGGAAGAAGTCAAACCCATTCCAGTACAGTTAGGGGTTTGATAAATGGGAAGCTAAAATACAAGGCCAAATTCTCTGCTATTTAAATTAGCAGAGCTCTACTGACTGCTATTTGGCCCTTACTGCATTTAATTAAGATCTGTCTCTCATTCTTATATTGGGAAACTGAAATTAAATTTAAATTCTCTTGCATGATAAAGGTCTGATTTTGGTTTACACATGGCTATTATTACTCAGCTTCCTGATTATTAAGGTTTAGTAAGAACATTAGATTGCAGTAAGAACCAGCTTGAATATCAACATATAGTTCCTATCAAATCTGAGTCTTAGTGTAGAATATTACAAAAGCTCCTTAAGCAAGAAGAAATAGGAGAGTTCAATGAGTATAATTATTATGGGCTCAGGCATGAGCCAATTGCTTACTGGTGCATAGGGACTTCTGGGCTGGCTACCACATCATCAAACCTTTTGGGGGAGAGAGTGGAACCTCAACAAAACCCTTTTCTTCCCCTTCTTATACAGGTGCATAAGGAATTGGGAAGTCAGGGATAGATAGTGAGTAGCTTCATCTCCTGAGGCTCCAGCTGTTGCAGAATGGGAATAACCAGGAGAAGGCAGAAGGTCCAGCAGTGCAGGAACATCAATATAATAATATTATAATATAATGCCCAACTCAATTTATCAGCCAGGAGGTGGAGTCCTACTTTTGCTCCCTTCATCTGAGAGTAAATTGCTGGCAAAGTAGCAAGGCCCGTTTGAGGTTCTGCGGAGGATAGGCCAAGTAAATTATGAAGTGCGCCTAGTGATGAAATAGTGGGGGGGTCACAGGTATATGATGTTAACCTGCTAAAGCTCTAGCAGGCATGACAGGCCTGTACGGCTTTCATGGGGTTGCTGGGAGCTGATCTGGGGAGTTCATAACCCCCACCCCAGATCTGATAGCTGGCCTCCACCTAGGGGAGGCTTTGACCCCAACTCAACTGGCAGAAATAAAAGTCTCACTTCAAGAATTTAAAGAGGTGTTTACAGTGGTGCCAGGCAGAACTACACTAATCAAACATTGGATCATCCTCAACCCAAAAGGCTGTGCATTTCCAAAGGGAAACTCAAGAATTCCAGCATGGCTGAAGGAAATGGCAAACCAGGAAATTGAGAAGATGTTGAACTTAGGGGTAATAGAGGAATTGGTCAATGACTAGAGTAGCCCAACTGTATTGAGGCCAAAGCCTGATTGCACCATTTGGTTCTGCATTGACTTTTGCAAAGTTAATGCATTTTCAAAATGTGATGTTTACCCTCTGTCCAAAATAGCTGAAATGGTATAGGGGATAGGCGACGCAAAATGTATAACCACCCTGGACTTGACCAAAGGGTACTGGACCCAGTTTCCTGGGAAATCACCACCTTTGCAATGCTCTGGGCACTCTAATATTTCTGGACTCTAATTTTTGGTCTCCATGGAGCTCTGGTGACCTTTCAGTGTCCAATAGACAAAGTACTCTGTTCACACTGGGCATATGCAGCCACCTAGCTGGACGACATGGTGATATTTGCCAATGTGTGGGCAAACCACCTCCAACAGATGAGAGAGGTATTATGGTCAATACAGGTGGTTGGTCTTACAGCAACCCTGCTAAATGCCACTTGGGGTATACAGAGACCAGGTATCTGGGATATATACTGGGCAATGGCAAAACAAGGGCCCTAATAGACAAAGTAAAGCCCCTGGTGGAATCGGTGGTGCCCACAACCAAAAAGCAAGTGAAGTAATTTTTGGGCTTAGCCAGTTATTATTGGTGATTTATCCCATAATTCGCTGTCATCACAGCGCCACCAGTAACCAACCTGCTGTGAAAGGGAGCCCTGCAACAGGTTCAGTGGTCACCTGAGTGTGAGGGACCGTGTGGGATGGTAAAATTTGCAGTGTGCTGGTCTTCCACGCCTGGACTTAGTCAAGGGATTTATATTACAGACAGGTGCCTCAAAGCAGGGCCTGGGGGCTGTTCTCTTACAAGAGTTTAAGGATGGAGTACACCCCATCCTGTATCTTAACAGGAAGCTCCTTACCTTGGAACAGAAGTATGCTGTAACAGAAAAGGAGTATCGGGCAATTAAGTGGGTAATGGCAACCCTCCACTACTTTGTCTTTAGGGGCCCATTTCCAGTTGGTTGTGGACCATGACCCATTAACATGGCTCAGTGCAGTAAGGGAGGCCAAGTCCTAGTTGACAAGGTGGTACCTGTCCTTGCAGCCTTTTGATTATGCCACCATTCTGGGTCTGCACATGCAAATGCAGATGGGGGTGGGGGGGGAGATTAAGGAAATGGAAGAGTGTACTCTAGACTCTACTCTTGGGAGGAAGGATGTGTAACAAGATGATGCATGTGTCAGGAGCTGGAGCCCAGCTGCATGGGGTTAGAGGATACTAGCCTACCTGCTTAGGAACACTAGGCCAGCTGACAGAGATGATTAGCTGGGCTCAGGGGAAGATGCAAGTTCCCAGGAAGGGAAGCTGGGAGAGAGAGGAGGCTGGTGCGCTGAGGGAGAAGCACAGAGCCTGGGTTGTCTCTCTCGCCAGGTCTGAAGAAAAACCCTAAGATTTAATTGTGTGTTTGTTCTTTGCACATTTGCTTGCTTTGTTTGCTGTGGTGAGAAGCTTTATGTGTGGGTGATAAATGGACTGGAACTAAGAGCTGACAGGCTTTTATGAGGAAGCTGGCTTCTGCGTCTGCCTAGGGGAGTGTCAACCCACTACAGTATTCAAGGGGACTTCATCAAAGACGCTAGGCCTAAAATAGACAAGAAGATAACTGAGTCTGATTTAATGCTGAGCCAGTGTCCATCCTCCCTAAGAGAAGAAGATCCACTGCTCGCACCCCATGATGCCAAGATTTTTATGTTTATTAGAAATGCTAATGAACTAGAAGAGGGAGGGATGGTGGAAAAGGGTAAGGGGATGACAACTCAGGTAGTTAGAATAATGGTTAAGCAGCCTTTTATCCCAGTTCCAATTGGTGTGAACTGAAAGCTGTTGCCTCTAGTGAATGCCTATTTTAATTTTAGGTTTGCATGCATTAGGAGTAACATGAGTGACCTCAGTACTGGACTTCTACAAGCGCAATGGTTTTCGTCCTGTGTTCCGCAGGCCCTTGGAGGTCCTCAGACTATGTCTAAGGGGTAAAAGATGACTATGGTCAATCAAAAGTATGTGGATACCTACACTTACAATTCAAAGGGGTCCACACCTCCATTTGAATTTTTTAAGGGGGCCAGAAATGAAAAAAGCTTGAAAACCACTGTACTAGCACATACCTGGTGTGGCTAGAATCAGCCCTATATGCGTATTTCTTTACAAACATGAAGACGGCAACAATCTTTATGTGGTCATCCCTCTACTGAAATATAAAAATCCATCAGTAAATGATGGTATTTCTTATCTCCATTAATTCTCTGGAATTTCCCATTAACATGCCCTTGCCACCTTATACTGACAGAAGGAGTCAGAGATACAGCATGATAGCCATCGGTTCAGGCTGTAGCTGTATGACTGACAGTAGGAAACTCAGATAGTCATCAGTTCCATTAGTGTGCTCAGCAAGACACAAGCTTTATGTAGGAATTGGAAAAGTCAAATTTTTAAATAGACAAGTTGAAATGAAGTCTCAGTCTACATCACATTGGACAGGTGTTCACATCACAACTGGCACTAATTGGCACCTTTACTCTCTCTGTTTCTCTCTTTTTATATGACTCCCATCCCTGTATTATCCAAACACCTATTAGCAATCTCAGTGGGGATGTGCAAGATTGAATGGAGAGACTGAACTGATTTCTTTTGGCTGTTCCTCAATGTCAGTGTTGACATTTGTTGGGAAGGAGTTTTACATTGCTCTTGTCCACGTTGGATCTTTTCTGTCACTAAAAAGGCATTGCCATTTTTGGGGTCTGTCAATCTGAATGTTTCTCATGCATTTAAACAGAAATCAGAGGAAAGTAATACACTGCGTATTAGTAGCTCTAGCCTTATAAATATGTGCATCGGTGGTAGCTGTCTTTGCCTTTTAAGGTGATTACTACATTTTCATAATATGTATCACTTGCTTTTGTAAAATTTTCCAACACGTGCAATGTTATTTTTTTTGGTATTCATAAATCGCAGGAGAATTATATGACCATTGCCAACAGTAAAGATAGAGGCTGCCACCTTCAAAGAAAAGCATGCCATATTTTGCTGATTGTATGCATTCCTAAATCTCTGTCATAGGGCCAAGAAAGAAGTATTGCACAGGGAGGAAAACATAAAGACGTAGGGGGGGAGGGGAGGAGGGGAGAGAAATGGGGACACCCTGTCAGAAAGAAACTACATTTGATTCTTAATGAAAAGGTCCAATTGGGGCACAATGACTTTAAAGTTTCCTGTGATGTAGCTATATATTCTAGCTCATTGGCCATTGGGGGTATCACTATGAGGCTAATACCTACCAGGGGTATGTCTGACCGCACAGACTTCAGTCAACACCAGGAAATTGCTAGTGGGTGGCCTGCCCAGTTCTCAGAGTCCTTTAAAGAAATAAACTGCTGTGATCATAAAATCCAATTGATTTCAATCCCTCAGTCACTTAGAAGGCATCAACTGCTGTTCTCAAAGCCCCAGATTCTCATTTCAGTTTGATTAATACGCTTTTCTGTCATCTTCAAGATAACATCGATAAAATAGCATCTTGCCATTCTGGCAGAAAAGATAACAAACATTTCTACTGTTGTTCCAAGTGGAATGCCAACTGCTGCTAACATTGTTATTGTTCTTTTCCGATTGCTATTCCCTTTCCTGGTTCAGTTATTGTTGTTCACCCTTTCTCAGCAGATGTTAAAACTCAGTCCCTTTGCCCCTTGAACCACTGCCTCTCACCCTTTCTTTCTCTTACTGGAAGCATTTTTTATTGCCCATGCTGAGATAGATACCATCATTTTTGGTACATTTGTTCAGCGCCTGGCATGATGGCACTCTGACCATATTTGCAACACCGACTCTACATGAATATTGCTAATAATGGCAATTTTGATCATTCATAAAATAAATTCGAAATGTTATTCATTCTTCCTCACGGAAACTAAGATAGCGATGAGAAAGAGCCCTTTGTCATTGCTATTTGGTGGGACAATGTACAAAAGTTCACTGGCCCTGATTCTCACTTGGGGTTCTGGAAACAGCCATGCAGCAATGCCTTTAAGTTACTTTTGGGCTCTTGCATCCTGGGTTGGTTGCGCCCACAGTCCACTAGTTCAATGCCAACCTGGTAGCTGTAGCAATTTATGCTGGCTCCTAATGGCCCTGAGATCAGCTGGGGATAATAAAGATGCAAGAAAATCCTGACTATGATCCCTATTAATCTATCTTTGCAGTCCTCATTCCTATAGTATGAAAGCGTCTCACTAACCTTGATGGATTTTACATTCACAGTCCTCTGGTAAAATAGAGTATTATCTGTTTTATAGACAGAAATGAAGCTCAGAACTGGATAAGTGACTTTTCCAAATTTACACAACAGTGTGTCTGAAGCTATAATTGAACAAAGGTCTCCTGAGTTTCCTGCCAACGCTCTAACCAACAGACCATTCTTGTTTTCCCAATATCAATCACTGAGCAGCAGGGAGGAGTTTCACTAAGGTGATCTCCCACTAGCTACTTACTCTGCTTTTAGGACTCTTTGGGCAAGTCTACATGTGACACTACAACACCATAGCAATGTGCTACAAAGACATAGTGTCCATGGGCATCTACACGTGACCAGCAGCTATTTGCTGTAGCAATGTGCTCCCCCGGTATAGTGCACCACTTCGACAAGTGGTTGCTAAAAATAAGTGTGTGCTGCACATACGGTGCAGTACAGGCTGTTACTGTGCCGTGATTTAGTACTTCCGAAAGGAAGTAGTAAATCATGGTGCAGTAACAACATCGCCATAGCAGCACATGTAGATGTGCCCTTTGAGTAGTCGTGCAACATAAAAAGGACACTGTGTGTGGAAAAATATGGCCCTTCATTTTGGTATGACAAGTTCTGCAGCAACCCATATTCCTACTAACGACTAGGACTATTCCCAACAATGATGCAGTGCTTAGCAGGGGGCACTGGGAATTAGGTTCTCTGGCTTCTATTCCCACTGATTCCACCTTTTAGCTGTGTGAACCTGAGGATGACTTTGGCCTCTATCCAGTGTACGTCAGGGTTGAAATACATTCCAGCTCTTGGCAGTGGCAGCCAGAAGCCGGAAGGACTGCTGCTGTCGCTGAGGCACAGGGTGGGCTGAAGGAGCTCTTGTCTCTTATGGGGTGGGCTCAGCCCACCCTCTGAGCTCTTCTATAATTCAAAACCTGGTGTACATGGAAATCAATGGAGCTCTTTCCTGAATTAGGACCTTTTTATCTCAATTTATAATCCAAAAATAATACTTGTTGCTAATGTAAGTGTTGTGGAAGCTTTTTTTTCTTTTTTTTTGTAAAGAGTTCTGCGCATTTTGCATTAAATGTGCTATGGACATGTAGTGTTATTTTAAAGAACCGATGCAAACAAGTGCCACATCTTCTCAAACCACTTTGACCTGTTTTCCATTGCTGCATCTATGATGGTACCTGATGCCTTCAGGTCATCTGTGTCACTCTGCCTTCATATTTTCAGTGGATCTCTTTGAACAAAGTTCTGCAGGAACCTCTCCTTCCTTGGGTTCAACAGCCCGAATGCCATTCTTCTTTGCCTGCCTGTTACTTAAGTCTAAGGATAACGTTCCCTTGAGAAACACCAGACACTATTTATGCCCAACCCCCAAAATACATACCAGGCACTAAAGCTAAACAAATTTGACTTTCAACACCAACCAAGAGAATGTGCAGAAAATAAAGAATGTGGAACATTAATCCTCTAATACTAAGGGTCCTGCAAAGAGTCTCTATGTGTAAATCCTGATCCTGCAGTCAGATACCTGCATGGAAGCCTCTGGCTTCAATAATCTACTACATGGGTTAGACATACAAGGCCAGGCTCTCAGCTGGGGTGAAGCATCAGAGCTACACCAGTGTGTACAAGGTAAGAATCCAAGGGAAAGATTCTTGTATTCCATGAGTGCAGGAAAATGTATTAATTTACCAGATTATTTTCTCTTGGTCTTTGATCACATTGCTGGTAACTGGATATTCTGCCCCAGGAACTGTTTGGTAGGCCGGTCTTGTCACTCAGTAAGCAGAAGGAGATTGGAACATAATAGATGTTTAAAAGTCAGAACTCTTCCCTCTTGAAGTGGCACAGCCCTTGCTGCTTCCCCCTGGGGTTAGCAAAGAAATCCCGCATCTGTCACTGGATACACTACCCTGACTTCTGCTCTCTTTTCCTCTGCTGAAATTCCCGTTCTTACAAGTCTGGGTTTTGTTGTGGTGAGCTGTCCCTTCATTTCTGCTGTTAATAGCTTTCTAAATCTGGTTCTTTGGTGTCATTTTGCTTAAGGTGAATACTTCACCTCCAGCCTGAGCCACATCTGCTTCCATCACTTGTGCGGACATGTTGGAGTCAGTATATGGCAAGTATCTTTCTCCCTCTCTGTCTATTGATCCTCTACTGTCATCCACCACCAGAGGATGTGAGGACCAATTAAGTGACACAACATCCAAGAGTTTACAAGCTGTGCTGTATTTTGTATAGAACATGATAGATAAAAAAGAAAGGCTTTTTTCCCTTTAATGATAATAAGATTCTATGAAGGGATACAGGGGATGCTGAACCCATCCCCAATCTCATCTCTTATGCATCACCCTCCACCACTAGTGATCCTGCAACTGTTTATATGCCACTTCTATAAGGCAAGCCTACAGTTGTTACACCAGAAAGTACAGGGGGAATGTAACACTCCTTTCCACACCCTTTTTCACATGCTTGGGAAAGGGGACATAAGTGGGCTGTCCTTGCTCACCTAAAATCAGTCAATACAACTGCCCTTGGAGACCATCCACAAGTGATGTAAATTGGTTCAGCCTTCGCGTTGCTCCATTTTACACCAAGCGATTGCTGTGTATCTGGGGAAACTCAAGATCATGATAGCACTAGTGGCATCTCTTCCCTGATGCTTTTTGTCTACAGCCAAGAATCAGGCTTTTTATATTTATTCACTTTATTGAAGACTTATCCCTTGAATTTAGAGAGAGTGTGCGGCTGCCCAGTCTTATCTACCCACCTCCTGGCCCTTCCTTAGTTGCGCCATTTTAAGAATGGCTTTCTTAACTTTATGCAATGCATTCGAAACAAATCTATGACCATGCTGCATCTTGGGATGACGTGGAGGAGATATGAAGGGTAAGATGAGAGAACAGCCACCCAATATGGCAGATGATCATTTAGAGCAATCAACCACAGAGAGCAAAACCAATACCCAGTACACAAGCACTTTTTAACTGGCTAATAAGAGAAAGCTATTTCTGGTCTCATGTTGGTGCCACCTGCCAAGTAGTATCTTGCCAGATGCAGAGGAAGCAGTGTCACTGAGACAGCATATGGCACAAAGGAAAGGAGATGGGGTCACAGCTGGGATAACCAAAGGGTTTGTCCTGTCCTGCAGCAGCACCTGCTTAGCCCAACCAAGAGTAAAATTTAAAGTGGCTAAACTGAACATACTGAGGAAGAGTTGTCCTCGTGCTTCTACTTGCCAGGTGACAAAAATTCCTTCCTCTTTGCAAGCCTTACACTAGAGCTTTGATGCTTCTTCCTCCATTTTCTGAACCAGCCTTTTTTCAGCATCATGCCCTGCGTGCCTAGGTACTGTGCATGTCAGGAGCTTTTTCATGCATTGCTCAGTGTTTTCCTGATGACCTACAATTCTCAGCAGGCATGTCTACACATAGTAACGCACTATGGCACCATAGCATCCGTTGGCAAAAACCATAACACCTCTGCTTTGTCACTGTAGCACTGCACTCCCTCATTATAGCACATTGCTAGAGTGGTGTACAGGCCAAAAATAACCATGCACAGCCAGCACCATGTGCTGCTTCAGTTGTCTCCCTCCTATAGCATTTCTTCTAACATCATCTATTTTTTCTTAGCTGCCGAATTGTATCTTGCATTCCTTTAAAAGCTAATTTGTCTGAATTTTCTGTTTCCCCTTCTGACTAGTCTTATTCATGGTTCTCCTCTCCCACCTGTACTGCTATAAGTGAAATGCTTAATTGAGTAATTTTGCCTATTAAATTATTTTGCCATCAGATACTGTTTCTCAGAAATGAATGGAAGGCATCTTAATCTGTCACTAAAGTGGCAGGCATCCCAAAAGGCTTCTAGGAAGTGGAATGTCCTGAAATCTTGGTTTTATTGTTGTTTGTTTGCTTGCTTAAATGTTAGAGCTGGCTTCACTGTCATTTGATGATTGCTGCTAATTTCAGAAGAGGGGAAAAAGGAAGGCTAGGCAATGTGCAGGCACTCACCGGTGTCTCAGCTCTGGGTTGCTGCCAACGATGTAAACAAAGTAGTTCAGTAGAGCCCCTAGTACCATAGACAGCATTTTTCTTCCCAGCAAAATCCTTCTGGTTAATTTTGACATGTTTACTAAAATGCCTGGGCCAGAAAGAGAGAGATATATTGGGCAGTTTAATATTCAGGATTATCTATGTAATATTAATAACTAAACAAGAATTTCTGCTGAGTGTCCTGTTTTTTCTACATTTCTGCCTCCTAACTGGAGTCTAAAAATGTACATTAAACTAACCACAGCCCTGCATCTTACCTTTAGGAATAGTGTTCAGTGAAATGGGGAAATTCTGCCCCATGGAAAAATCCAACAGCCCCACATTTCTTTTTGTCCCAAATTAGGATAAAAGGTTAAAGTTGTAAAATGGTTTCACTAAATGACAGTTTTGAAAAATTTAGATCTGGAGATTTGTAAAAAGATTTGCTGCAATTTCTTAATGTTTGCTTTTATGTCATTTCAGTGTCAGACTGCCTTTTGACTGCCCAGACTGCAACTCCCATAAGGCAATGGGCTGATAAGAAAATACACTTGAATGTTTAACTGAAGGGAGTCAAAACAGAAAGTTTCAGGTTAGCTCAGCAAACTCAAATATTGGTCCAAACAAAAGATTTCATTTCAGTTCTTTTAAAAATTGCAATTTTTCAGCAAAACTACGATTACTCCACAGAAAATTTCAATTCCATGGATACTATATCTTCTAACAGAAGAGATCATTTTTTAATGAGACCAGAATCAGGCACTCAACTCTTACTTGGGTAAAACTCTCATTGAATTCAATACGAGTAAAAACAGAATTAAAATCTCATGATTTAGGGGTTGTAGGTGTTGAGCCTCCCTCAAGATCTGGCCCCAGCTGATCTAAAGCATCTGAAAGCATCTCTTCTATATTTACAAGAAAAGAGCCAAAAGCAACTTGTGCTTACACAGAGTACAAAGTGAATGCAGTACCATTTTTATGCTCCCCCCCTGGAAATTTTCTTTTGTAATCTAGTGTTTACTATAGTAGCATCTTGAACATTGCCTTGAACAATGGCAATCTTTCTGGAATACTTGTTTTAGTTAAGAATGGGACGGACAAAATGAGCCAGCTCCCAGGATGTAGTACTATTATATCCCACTATACTTCAGGGACCTTGTGGTCATTTCTAGTCAGCCACATATTTTCAGGAAGCAGATAAAGTGAAATTTGATAAGACTCTGGTGGACAGTGCTAGTCCATTAGGAAGAGTAGGGTAGATTGTGCATAATGTGCAGTTCATTACTCAAAATGGAAGTTGAGAAAATATAGACGGTAATTTGATTCTGCTGGACTTTGGTGCATATTGTCTGAGACCATAAGGAGGAGTTGCCATTATCTAAACAGCAGTTTTATAGCTCTTTCCCTGAGTCAGACATGGTATGTAGTTCCTGAGCTGTTATTCCAGCTCTTATTCAGTCTGCTCCTCAGCTCTCCCCAGCCTTCTCTCATTGACTCAGTTCTCATGACCCCAGTGACTCTGCCGAGTTCTTTGAACTCATATTGTTAGTAATGCTTCTGAGAAGTCAAAGGAATGATCTTGAGACTTGAGGAGGCTGATGATGGCATTTGAAAGTGGGTGGGCATGACTAAGTTGTAAAAGTGTGCTCAGAGCCAACTTACTGCTGCAGGAAGAATCAAGGTGTACAACACAATGCCTAAAGGAGAAGCCACTGTATGAAGCTGATTTTATTCAGCTGCCTTCTTCCTATTCCCCTGTGTAATACTTTAGTTATTTTCCCCTCCTTGCAATCAAGATAGCGAAGAGTACATATTTAAATGCGGGTGGCCAGGATTGAATGGCCATGAAATTTGTATGTGCATTGTTTTGTCTCCAGCTGCATGGGCACTTGCATCTGATTGAAAGTGCAGATTTTGTGGTGCTGAGCACTTGATAGAATCAGAGAAAAAGAAGCTTGGAAAGGACCTCAGGTGATCATCTAGTCCAACCCCCTGCTCAAAGCAGGACCATCCACAACTAGATCATCCCAGCCAGGGCTTATTCTAGCCAGGGTTTAAAAACCTCCAAGGATGGAGATTCCACAGCCTCTCTGGGTAACCTGCTCTAGTGTTTTACTACCTTCCTGGTGAGAAAAGTCTTCCTAATATCCAACCTAAACTTCCCTTGCTGCAACTTGAGACCATTGCTCCTTGTTCTGTCTCTAAGTGAATTTATTTTAAAAAATCCCACTTAGATATACTTTCCAGAAACAGATTACTGAAGCAGGGATTGTTGTACATGTTTGTCCCATATCTGACATTACAGATTATGGACATTTGACATTAATATGCTTCTGTCCAAAAAAGAAAGAAAAACAAAAGCAAAATTATTCTTTGAATTAAGTCTTATAGCATTTCTGTGCTTCACCCCTAGGCCATTTTACTGACACAGAAATGAGAGATCCTTGCTGAGCCAGTGATTTCACAATGGTCTTGGCTTCATTCCATCAGGTTTTTGATGCTGAGCTACAAACTTCACAGAAATCTGCACCTTGAAATCAGCCCTGCAGGACAGGTGATGACCACTGACCTCATCACAGCCTGTCACTTGGCATCATCCCAGCAAGAGAGGCATGATAAATCAGTGTGGTCACAGATAGCAGCCACACATGCTAAAGATTCATCATCCTGTCCCTTGACCTCAGAGATACTGAGCCAGAAACCTTAGAACTGCTGACATTTTCTGAGTGAGGCTGGCATTTTTAGCCGGTTACCTCACAAGGAACTGCCTAGGGAAGGTGTGGACTCTCCTTTATTGGAGGTTTTTAAGATCCAGGGTGGTTTAGGAATAGCACAGCCCATATCTGTAAAGGGGGTTCAACCAGTTGACCCTTCAGGCCATTCCAATGCTCTGATTCAAGGGACAGTGCCTTATCTTCATCCAAAGAAGTGGGAGGTACTGATCCAAGCAGCTCATGGGAGACTTCTGATCTCAATCCAGCCATTGAGATGCTGAGGCAGCAACTTCACAGAGGGAAAGATGATGAGTCATTGATTACACCCATGGTTTCATCTAATGTCAGCAAAGCAAAGGTACTTGGGAACTCACTGAGCCCTAAATTTTGACTTTATACCAATTAAAAAGGGAACCAGAACAGTGATTAAAGCACATAGAAGAGGAACTGCAAATTTTCTGTCTCATCCCATATTCCATCATACAAGGTCTTTGACACTGCTACAAGTGACACTTTACATGACATCAGTATCTATTACAACATGCAAACCCAAGCAACTGTGAGCTGTCCTGCACTGGGCCAGCTTTGTAAGTAAATGGTATAGCTGGTGCTCTTAATAGGGAGGGCTAAAAACACATATTCAAACACCAAACTTTATTATTCCCTGACAAAACAGACAAACCCTATTGTTGTAGAACTTGCAGACAATAGGTGGTGCTCCTTATAAATGCATTGTCTTGTATTTGGTCTATTAGACATTCCAACATTAATCCTATTTCTATATGCACATAGCAACTGGTCTTCACTAGCTGTGTAAATTGTCCTGGTTGAAAATGAAATTCACAGTCACAATATTTTTATAAGAATAAAAACACCTGCCTGAAGCTGCATATTGCACATTTTTTCTAAAAGGAAAAAAAGGAAATAACTGAAAAAATGTGGGTTCTGTAATTTGGAAGAAATTAAAGCATTTGGATACTTCAGAATCTATTTATTGTGCATGTTAATCCACCCAATGTGGCAGAAAAGTAGCTGTCTGAATGAAGGCTTTGCTGCTTCTGATTATTCTGATATATCTGACAGAGAACAAGAAAAAAACATTATCAGTGAGACAGCTCTGTTTGTGCAGGAGGCTATGTCTTTGAGTAAAAATAACTTGGTGCAAGAGCAGTTAATCAAAGAACAGAGAAGAATCTACAGAGGCTGAAACTGGTTATCAAAGCTGAATGGCCAGTTATCAATGACAGTTTGCCTTTTGTTAGTGAATGATCAGTGCATACATATGGTCATGGATAGTAACAGAAAGAAATTGTCAGCTTTCCATTTTTCACACCAGCTTTCAAATGGAGAATGCGTAAAATAAGATTAGCTTCTCTTTGACTTTTTCTCTAATTCGTTTTGACTCCAGAGAATTTACTTTGGTCAGGAGGGGTGTTTGAGATTTGAAAAACATATCAAGTATCTGAGCGAAACATGGGAAATCAGAAGATCAAGTGAAGAGCTACCATATGTGAAGGGACTTCAACTGAAACTAGATCATACAATTACTAAAGAGACCAACGCCAAATTATTTCTCGAATAGAAACAGGCAAGCTGTTTGGGATACACTTTCTGATTTGATTAGGATGCATGGAATAGAAAACATTTCTAAAGAGGTGTACTGGACAAGCTCTATTCCCTTCCACGAAGGGAAATGTTTGAAATTTGTGGAGATTTTGGGAGAAATATGACTTTGCGGTGAAAGGCCCTCCCTGCTCAGCTACCTCAAAAGTAATCGTGATCTTTGCCTTGGCAAAAATATTCAAAATGCCACTATTCAAATTATTGGGAATATGATCAAGATGGAATCTATTTCTACCTTGAAGGCTGTAAAATGGTATGCTATTATACTTTACACCACCAAGACAGTAGAGAAGGAAAAGCTGATGATGACTGTTAGATTGTTGTTTCTGCAGTAAAAATAACCAAGGCAAGAGATGATGATCAAAAAATATTTTTCTGGAACTTTGAACATGACAGATGATATTGCTAATGGAATGATAAAAACTCTCCTTGAACAGTTAAGAGAAACAGGAATCATATTCTGATTTGAGAGGTCAAAGCTAAGACAATGATGTAAATATGAAAGGCAAGGACAGTACCATTCTGAAGAAAATCTGAGACCTTAACAAGAGAGCACTATAGCGCACACTCCTGGAAACTAGAGCCTGCAATGTGATGCTGCGGCTAGTAAAGTGACCAAAACGCTGGCTTGCATCCATAGATGCTTCTCGAGCAAATCCTGGGACGTCATTCTCTCCTTGTACTCAGCCTTGGTGAGGCCGCAGCTGGAGTACTGCGTCCAGTTTTGGGCCCCACAATCAAAAAGGATGTGGAGAAGCTTGAGAGAGTCCAGAGAAGAGCCACACACATGATCAGAGGTCAGGAAAACGGATCTTACGATGACAGGCTGAGAGCCATGGGGCTCTTTAGCCTGGAAAAGCGCAGGCTCAGGGGTGATCTGATGGCCACCTATAAGTTTATTGGGGTGACCACCAGGATCTGGGGGAACGTCTGTTCACCAGAGCGCCCCAAGGGATGATGAGGTCGAACGGTTATAAACTACTGCAAGAGCATTTCAGGCTGGACATAAGGCAGAATTTCTTTATTGTCCGAGCCCCCAAGGTCTGGAACAGTCTGCCAGCAGAGGTGGTTCAAGCACCTACACTGAACACCTTCAAGAGCAAATTGGATGCTTATCTTGCTGGGATCCTATGACCCCAGCTGACTTCCTGCCCTTTGGGCAGGGGGCTGGACTCAATGATCTTCCAAGGTCCCTTCCAGCCCTAATGTCTATGAAATCTATGAAATGATGTCCAGAACTGTTGCACTGGAAATGTAGTCTTTGTTTAAGTGGTTCAAAGCATTTAGGGGGTTTTTTTCATCCTTCCTATGGTGCTAGGATACCGTGCTCCAACATAGGATCAGAAACATTAGCTGAAATGAGATGGGAAAGCAGAATTGATGCTGTCCATGAATAATGCCAAGTTTCAGAAATCTATGACACTATAGTTTGAATGGCCAGTGATTCAAATCTTAAGTGACTTGCAGGAACTAAGCTTAAAGCAATGTAGAATTGCTGTCTCACAAAATCTACAAGTGTACATTTGGGTGAAACGTAAGACTTTGGCATGATATCCTTTGGAAGAAAAAGAAGTGATATTGAACATAACTGTGACTCAGCAAAAATCTTCAACGTTTGTTTTGTAAATGCCATTCTGTTAAGGGATTCACAAGTGTTCTGAGTGATGCTAAAGGACTGGCCAATGAGCTGGAAATCAAAGGTAGTTTTCCCAAAAGAGTAACAAGCAAAAAGAGTATGCTGAAGTACAAGGCCAGAGATGAACCCTTAACTAAACTAGAAAAAAGTTTAAACGATAAAAGCATTTTTTATTGTATTTTGGATAGTGCTAACACTTGAAGTAAAGTTTTTTGACAACTTGAGGATAAACATAACCCAGTAAGTTTTTTGTATAATATCCCCCAAACAGTAAAGGTATTCCCCAATGCATTGTTTTAAGCAAAACATTATAAGATTGACCACATGGCAGACAAGCACACATGTGGAGTTTCTGGTGCTGCAGACCTATCTGCGGCGCCGCAAACCACTCGCACCAGACATGCAGGCATTTGCCATGCTGCTGAGTTGCAGCAGGGTGGGCTTTTGGACACTGGGAGATTCTGGTGTCCAAACTAAATTAGGTTCGCCGGAGGATGGAGACCAACCACTGATGTAAGTGGGGAAGCAGGAGACCAGGAGGAAGAGCAAGCAGGAGGGGGCAACAGGGAAAGTGCTCTCATACTTCCTGAGAAATCAGGGCAATCAAGTAGTTACCTCAGGTGCTGTACACAAATGCATGGAGCCTGGGAAACAAGCAGGAAGAATCAGAAGTCCTTGCACAGTCCTGGAGCTATGACGTGACTGGAATAACAGAGACCTGGTGGGAGCTTACATGACTGGAGCACCATCATGGACAGGTCCAAACTGTTCAGGAAGGACAGGCAGGGGAGTAGAGGAGGAGGAGTTGCATTTCATGTAGAAGAGCCATATATTATTGCTCAGCGCTCCAGCATGAAACTGGAGTTAGGCCTGTTGATAGTCTCTGGGTTAGGATCAGAGGGGAGAGCAACAATGGTGGGGGTCTGCTATAGACCACCAGACCAGGAAGAAGTGGTGGATGAGGCTTTCTTCAGACATGTAGTGGAAGATTCCTGATAACAGGCCCTGGTTTTCATGGGGCACTTCAATCACAGCAGTGCGTAGGCAATCCAGGACGTTTTTGGAAAGCACTGGGGACAATACTGCAAATGCTGGAGCAGCCAACTAGGGGCCATGCTCATCTTGATCTGCTGCTCACAAACAGGAAATTTGGTGGGGAACGTTTACCGGACGGCAACTTGGGCAGCAGTGACCATAAGATGATTGAGTTCAGGATCCTGAGGAAAGGAAGGAAGGAGAGCGGCAAAGGACCCTGGACTTCAAAAAAGCAGACTTTGACTCAGGGAACTCATGGGGAGGATCCCCTGGGAATCCAGTCTGAGGGGGAGAGGAGTTCAGGAGAGCTGGCTGTACTTTAAAGAAGCCTTACTGAGAGTGCAGGAATAAACCAACCTGCTGTGCAGGAAAACTAGCAAGTATGGCAGAAGACCATATTTAAGAAAGGGAAAAATGAGGATCTAGGGAAGTACAGATCAGTCAGCCTCACCTCAGTTCCTGGAAAGATCATAGAGCAGATCCTCAAGGAATCCATTTCTAACCACTTGGAAACGAAGGTGATTAGGAACATTCGGCATGGATTCACTGAGGACAAGCCATGCCTGACCAACCTAATTGCCTTCTGTGATGAGATAACTGACTCTGTGGATGTGGGGAGACCAGTAAATGTAGTGTACCTTAATTGTAGCAAGGCTTTTGATACAGTCTCCCACAGCATTCGCACATGCAAGCTAAGGAAGTATTGTCTGGATGAATGGACTGGTATGTGGACAGAAAACTGGCTGGAGCATTTGACTTAGAGGGTAGTAATCGATGGTTTGATGTCTTATTGGTAGTCAGTATCAAGTGGAGTGCCGTAGGAGTCAGTTCTGCAGTCAGTTTTGTTCAATGTCTTTATCAGTGACCTGGAAAATGGCATAGAGTGTACCCTCAGCAAGTTTGCAAATGACATCAAGCTGGCAGGAAGTAGTGGGGAGTGTCCCCCACCCTCCAGTTCTCAAGGGATACTCTTTTCTTGTTGTCCGGTCCAGTTTCTATGCACTTGAGTGTATTCCTTGTTCAGGCAGCTGCTGTGGACACAGGACCCAAGGCCATTTGCAAATGACATCAAGCTGGCTCTGGAGGGTAGGGGGACCCTAGCAGATTCAGTGACCTAGACAAATTGAAGGATTGGGCCAAAAAAAATCTCTTGAGGTTCAACAAGGACAAGTGCAAAGTCCTGCACTTAGGATGGAAAAATCCCATGCACCAGTACAGGCTGGGGGCTGAGTGGCGGTACAGCAGCTCTGCAGAAAAGGACCTGGGGGCTTACACTGGAAAATAAGTTGAATATGAGCCAACAGTGTGGCCTTGTTGCCAAGAAGGCTAATGGCATACTGGGCTGCACTGGAGGGTGTGTTGCCAGTAGGTCACGGGAAGTGATTATTCCCCTCTATTCAGCACTGCTGCGGCCACATCTGGAGTACTGTGTTCAGTTTGGGGGCCCCCACTAGAGAAAGGATGTGGACAAATTGGAAAGAGTCCAGTGGAGGGCAACAAAAATGGTGAGGGGGCTGGAGGACATGCCTTTATGAGGAAAGACTGAGGAAACTGGGCTTATTTAGTGTAGAGAAGAAGAGACTGAGAGAGGACTTAATAGCAGCCTTCACCTACCTGAAGGGGGGTTCGAAAGGGGATGGAGCTGGACTGTTCTCAGTGGTGGCAGATGACAGAACAAGGAGCAGTGGTCTTAAGCTGCAGCAAGGGAAGTTTAGGTTGGATATTAGGAAGAATTTTCTCACTAGGAGGGTAGTAAAACACTGGACCAGGTTACCCAGAGAGGTGGTGAACTCTTCATCCTTGGAGGTTTTCAACACCTGGCTAGACAAAGCTTTGACTAGGATGATCTAGTTGGGGCTGGTCCTGCTTTGAGCAGGGGTTGAATTAGATGACCTCCTGAGGTCCCTTCCAGCCCTAAATTTCTATGATTCTATGATATATACATGCTAGATTGTTAAGACTCAGTTTCTGGGTCTGACTTCGATTTTACGCAAAAGCCAAATTGCAGAGTGTTGATCTTGAAGTCATACATGAATTTGCATGCATTAAACCAGTGGTTCCCAACCTTTTTTTACTGTGACCCACTGCTGGGAGTGGAGTGTGGTGGTGGCAGTGGCACCCTGGGGGCAGGGGTGGGGGAGCTCCTGGCATATGGCATGGCTTGTCCTTCGTGTGCGGCGCTGCCAGCATTGCCCCCGCAACCCTCATTTGGGTTGCGACCCGAGGTTGGGAACTGCTGCATTCAACCAAGAGTTAAATTTATTGAAGATGCTAGCTGCTAGCCTCACATCTCCATGAAAAAGGATAGGTTTTGTGACTGACCTTTACATTCTTTACATTGTTTCATATTTTTATTACTTTGGAGAAATAAGAGTGATAAAGCTAATTCATATTTTTGTTGAGAGTTGGGAAGTAAATGGGTTGAGGTAGCAAAAATATTCAGGCCTACCCTAGAAAATAAGCTAATGCTAGCATTGTATCTAATTATTTTGAATTACTTCAACCACTGCAAGTCTTTTTTTTTTTTTTTTTAAGAATTTGGGCACCAAATGATGTTATGTTCTGTGTGAAATATGGAATCCATATGATATTTTCATTCTGTGACTTAAAAGACTAATTATTTCTGTGTTTGCAAATGTTGCAAACTGAAGTTGCTGTGTTTTGCTCTTGTCCTATTGCCTAAGATGACACAAAAGAATGTACATAGCCACAACAAATGTTTTCAGCTGTATGTTACTCAGCTAAAAAATCAGGAGTTGAAACAATACAGACATGTGGTCTTAGAGCCATTGAGGACAGCCATGAGGGTGACATCTTGAAGTATGGAAGCTGATTAAATTGCTTTTTAATATCTATGAGCCAGATTTTCAAAAGTAATTTAAGTGCCTAAAACTCCAGGTGATATCTGGTGGGATTTTCAAAAGGATGAACCTGTTTAGGTGCGTCTAAAAATTTGATTGAGTACTAACTGCAACTTTAGGCACCTAAATACCTTTGCAAAGATGGCACTAATTCTTTGTAAGCATTTTTAAATAAAACAAAACTTGAGTAATCATAATGGAAATCCAAGAGACTTCTTTGCGATACTTAACTACACGGCAACATGATAAACAGAAATGAAATTGTTTTTCTATGGATTAAAATGTTTTGAGTTAAAATTAAAGCATATTTTGAAGAGGGACTGTGAAGTGCTGATCTAGGAGAAATGGAAACAGACTATGATTCAAGGGGTCTTAGATGGCAAGTAGGTGCAGGAAAATGGTTTTAAATAAAATAAGACCTGTCACAAGCCTGGAATAGAAAATAGCCTAAATATTTTGTGTGGGAAGAAAAAACATCATTGACTCTTACAATACAAGAAATAGAAAAGTTAAATACCTTTTATCATTAATATCTCATCTCTAGAGGTGGCTTCTTGACAAGAGCACTGGAATCCTTAGAAGCAGAAGCAAGTGCTGCTGTTGCTGATCCACGGCTATATAGCACAATTTGGTTTCATCATCTGTTAGTGCATCAGTTTCATGTATTCCTTCCCCAGAGCAGTGGCCATAATCTGGTGTACTCTGCTCAGTATTTCCTTCTGGTTCTTTCATACTATGTCTATGACATTCACCTCCATCTCCTTTTACCCTTGAATTGTCCCTGGTATGTAGTTGCATACTAAGCTCTGGGTCCTAGCCTTTATTTCAGTTTGAGATGTGAGCTTTTGTTTTCATAGAGTCATGTCCATGTTAGGATTGAAATATGCCAGCCTGAATATACCTAAAATGTAGTCCATTAAAACCTAAGAAAGAAAACTTAAATCTGCCATTGATTGATACTTATATGCCAGGATTTTAATGGTTGAACATACCTATCTTTCTCTTTCTCCTTCTCCCCTCCTACACAATCCTTGTATTCTTGAGGCTATATACTGGTATTTATCTGACTAAGCTTTTCATATAAATCCATTCTCACCTGCCATGTCCCTGCTGAATTTTGTCTCCCAGTAACGCTTTTTCTTTCCTTCCTTTTTTTTTTTAGCTAGCAGAATCTTGTTTGCCCAAGTAACTCACTCTCTTCTATAATGTTAAAACTCCCACACTGCTATCCCCCTAGGAATTATAGACAAAATGTAATTTCCACTTCAATGCACACACAAGTCTTGAAAAGCCTTGCTGCTTATTTGTCTGAGTTTTTGTTTTGAGGGAGCTCTTGGGATGTTGGGAAACATGTGAGGAATAAGGCAGGAAATAATGACCTAAGGTGTTATGTGAGAAACCCTTAGCCTAGCTGTACACTCATGATGTGCTCTGCAAAATGGAAAATAATTGGGAACTGATTAGCATTCCCAAAGGTCAAACTCCTGGACTTATTGCAGCTGAGCAGCAGCTGAGCTGTGCACTGAGGGACTCCTTCATGGCTGAAGGGGAAGGAATCCTGCTAGTAAGTGGCAGAGAAAATCAGCCTCCCACAACCTGCCAGGCTAGGGGAGAAAACCAGGTGCCATATACCAAGTACTGCAAGATGTTAAATTACAAAAGATGAAACAACCTTGATGGTTCAGGTCTCCGTGCAACATTCCTCGTCATTCCAGGTCTCCTTACAGGGATCTCCATGTTCTCTCAGTCAAGGCCACATATGACATTTACAGGTCATGAGCTTTTCACTCATGGCAAGACACACCCAGATCTTTTCTGTAGTGGAAGAAATGGGCAACCAGACACCTAAGAAATGTATCATAAAAAATGTCATCGTATGTTGGATGGAATTGTGGAAGAGGGAATACCATTTGTAGCATTTTCATAAATGAAGTGTATTAAAAACCATCATAACTCCCTGTGACAGGAGGATCGCTACTAGAGCCTTTCTAGTGGTGACTCCACCCTTCTGTTATGGGCCAACCACCTGCTTACTTGTCTGCCATGCCTTGATTTTAATTGACTAATTGGTTCATGTAATTAGCAGGAGGCTGCCCCACTTCATGCACCCCGGTGCCAGGGGGCGTTATCCGCGGTTCCTTTTCCTCCCCTACACTGCAGCCCAAGTCTCGCAGATGGTACTGATGTGGTTTTGACCTGGGCCCTGTTGGGACTTGGCCCTCTCCTTTACCCCCTTGGGGCTTCTCACAGCACCCCCCCTTGCTTTGGGGCTTCTCACTGTCCACCTTGCTCTGGGGCTGGGGTCAATGCACCCCAAATGCTGCGCCCTCTCTGGTACCTAGGTCCCCACACTCCCGTGGAGCTCCTATGAGACCTCGTCCAACCCCTAATAGCTTTACTTGGTCCTCCAGTTAAAACAGCAAGCACAAAAACACAGAGCCCCTGGGCTATAACATAAAAAGCTAAGCCATCCGGCCAAACAACGTTCACTCCCTACCAGGAAAACACTCCAACCCCAGCAGCAACCAGGGGATGCTCACACAGTCAGAGTCAGAGTCCTCCCCTCCATCTGTACTAGCCAAGCTCCTCCTCCCTCAGTCACCAGAGGGGGACTGGCCTCCTACCTGGGCTTATATGGGCCAGGCCCTGCCCCTTCCTGTCAGCTGGCTCCCCAGAGGTTGTCCTGGCAACCAGCGCCTGCTACCCTGGCTGCCCTGGTAACTGACAGCTGGGCCTCCCCCTTCTTGCCACTAGGGGTCTCTCCCAAGCTGTTTTCTGCTCAGGCACAGAGCACCTGAGTGCTCTGCGGCACTCCCAAACATCCTGCTCAGCTGGTCCCTCTGATGATGTGAACAATGGTAAGGAGGCAGAGGATACTTCTATGACTCAGTGGGCACATCTACACATGCAAATAATCTGGAAGCAGCTTACTGGAGGAAAATACTCAAGAGAAAACTCTCCCAACCATAGATCTACACATGCAGGGACATGGGAGCAGATTTGCTGTTCCTAGCAATAGACTGACCCTGCTCCCTGAGGCCCTGCAATGGGCCCCTGCGGTAGCCAAGGGGAGCTTTAGGCTCCCCCTGGGTGCTAGCCCAGGGGCCAGGAGCTAACTGTCTCCTGGCAGGGGCTGGAATATTACCTCATGCCCCATGGGACTTCCTGCTGCTGGGGCGAGCTCCACCACTGGAGCCGAAGTGGGAACTATGCCCCCCTGCCCTAGCATCAGGGAGCTCCCAGCCCCTGCACCACAGTCGTGGGGTGCAGGCTGGGAGGGTGCGGGGCTGGCTCTGGCAGATTCTTCTCTCCCAGCCCAAGCCCCTCAGTCATGGGGCATAAGCTAGGAGATCCTTATCTCCCCATGCCAGCTCTGTGGTTGCAGGGCTGATGCTGGGAGATTCTTTTCTTGTAGCACCAACTCCACGGCGGCTTTTTATCTAAAGGGAATTCAGTCATGTCACATCTGAGTGGTGGTTAGAGTGAACTTAATTGCAGAAGCCCTCATCCGATGTTGAGAATCATTACTGGTGCATCATACACTTATCATAGCTGAGACTTGCACTACATCCTGAAGATCTAAAGGCAGCAGTTTTTTTCAAGGAGATCGAAATGGAAGCTTCCCTTTAGCCAAACCAGCAGGAGCTGTACTAAGATGGACTCAGCTGGAAGTTACTCTTTACATCTTTTAAAGTTATATGACATGAGCTTTCAGTAAGAAATATGAAGAAAGTGACAAGCCTTCCTGCCAGAATGATAGTCCTAAAGGAATTAAAAGCAAAAAAAAAAAAAAAAAAAAATCTGCCCTGTGCTATTATTGCACTATAAGCAAAGTCCTTTCTGTAACTATTATAAACCAGGGTCATCTGGAGCCTAATTTGGCTGGCTGAGATGTTGATAGGTACTTGGGAATTTTCTATGGGAGATGTGGTAAAGTGCATTTTCTGGCAAAAGCATGGGAAATATAGGAGAGGGGGAACAAAAAAAATCTGAGGCAGGTAAATAGATTTGGAAGGATACTATACATGCAGTGCAGAGACAATGTGGAAAAAGATAACTATAAGAAGACACAAGAACAAATCTACTAAGTATGTTAGCAGAGGGGCAAAATAAAAAAAACCCAAAACCAGTAACTTAAAAGATAATCTGAGAAACCTTCCAGCTAAGATCAAACATATCATCAATTTAGTGTACCTAGTACATCTTCAGTGAGGGAGACATATGCAGCTCTGGCAGAGAAATGTCTCTATTTACTGCGTTCCTATGAGATGCCTTTTTTTTCTTTCATAACTAAGTTGCAGGCCTTTGGAGCTCTCCTTTTCCTACTGTAGTGGATGGGACCACTAGACCTATAGGCAGAGGTGGGAACTGGAATACTTACACTGTCCTAAATGTTAATAAGAGAGCCAATGATTGCAGGAAACAACAAAAGATGAAAATGGAATCAAAGTTGTAGGGATTGCTCTGCAAGAGATGCATGAAGTGAATGTTGTTTGGTTCAAACTGCAGGCATTGCAATGGAAATGATCCCTTGCTCACTAGATGGTGTGTTTACACATGCATTTTACTACATGCATGTAAACTACTCGTGAGTAAATGCTTCTGGGCAGGAGTCTACCCATGTAGGGAAGCAGGACCAGATTTGCCACTAATGGCAGCAAATTGTTCCTGCATCCTGGGGCCCTGTAATGGGCCACTGCTGCTACCTGGGTGCTAGCTCAGCGGCTGGTAGGGAGCACTGGGCCAGAAGACAGCTGTCTCCTGGCTAGGGATGAGACATTGCTCCCTGCCCCCTGGGGCTGCCTGCCCCAGCAGCTGAGAGCTCCTGGCTCTGGCTCCCTGATCTGGGGCTGCAGACTTGGAAAGAGCTGCAAGGGAGGGGCAGGTCCCAGCCCCTGCCCCAATCTGCCAATTGGGCAGCTAGCAGGTAATTGCAAGTAAATTTGCTACTTGCATTTGCAGGTAGCAAATTTACTCATGATTAGCAAGGTTTACTGCACAGTAAGCATGTGCACATGTAGATGCACATGCTTACTATGTAGTAAACTATGCTACTGTGCAGGAAAGCATCTCGTGTTGACGCACCCAGACTGTGGGAACAACTTGCCTCATTCCTAACCATACAATGGCACTCAGCAGGCCCTGCTTCCCAGGTTCTGCAGGGGATGTCAGATGGACATGATCCTCAATCTTCCACCTTGACAGGTGGAGCAGGAGAGCCCACATTGCTAATGTTGGATGGAAATAACCGGAGCCTGTCTTGGGTGGAAGAACTTAAAAAACGGTTCTGATTTTGCTGACAGTACTGCTGTACTTGAAGCTGGACCAGAAGGCACTGCATAGTCCCTATTGCCACATGTTCATTTAGGCATTCCCTAGCAAGCATGTGCTAGTAACAATAGGATGGTTTCCTAGTGACGATACTAGGGGCCATAAGACACATTCTGCTCCAGCTCCTTGACATTCTGACAATGAGAGCTCAAGAATTTTCCAATTTCTGTTGCCCTGTCAACTGCTCAGTGAGAAGGGTAAGGGAGCAGAGGCCTTAGGCTGTGTGGACAGCAATAGTATACCTGGATGGATGTTTAGAAAAGGCCCAGTGGCTATTTTTCCCCATCATGTTATGCTCCAGTAAACTGTGAGTAACAATTAGGTTCTGCTTTGTTGGTGAAATGTTTTTGTGCATGGTAGAATGGAAACCTTTGGAAGGGGAAACATGAGACAAAGGTCAGCATGCACATTTTTTCACATCACAGCAGCTTTTAAGTGTCAGTGTCTTACCTGCGCAATGGGACTCAAAACAAGGGGAAGATGACTGAGTCCAGAGCCTTTGGGGATAGAAAAGCTGGCAGCTGCCCTGAGAACTGGAAAAGATTGCAGAGAAAAGTAGCAATCCCCCTCCACCCAACCCCAACCCCCACACACATACCTCCAGGCCCCTAAAAACCATTGTGACTAAGGACATCTCCTCCTTTGTGAGAAATCTAAACTAGAAACACCCTGCCCCCTAATACTTAACACATTTATTTTTATAGGCATCTCCCTTGCAGAGACAGGCAGCTCGGGGGCCTGGGTACAGGCCTAAACCCAAGTACCCTTGTGTTCTCTTCCCTGCTTAGCCTGGGCTCCACTTTGAGTTGGATACTGAGTTAACTCTAACCCCAGGGGTGCAGGTTGAACAATTTTCAACATCTGTTCCTAACTGGTTTTCTGATCTTTGGCAAGTCATTTAAACTCTCAGACTCACATGCCCAGCCCACAGGCCTAAGGATTACTTAGCTAACATTTATGAAGTGCTGAGAAGATGTAAATAGCCATATAGAAGTTGAGTTTTGCTGCATCAACTTTTGAAGTCCATGCTCAGTTCTACTGAATTATTTCTCAGAGAAAAATCTCAGTGAGATAGACAGAATATATTAAGCAAAGGAGGACTACCTAAGAAAGAGAGCAGCTATCTTTTTTTAAAGGACCTACACAAGTTTAAATTACCATGAGTATTTTTCTATTATTTATTTTTTTACACTGAGTAGTGCCCTAGAGCCCCAGTCATCTACCAAGATGCCATTGTGTTGCATGCTAGACAAATACAGGACAAAAATGAATCCTGGACATACACAGGTTACAATCCAAGTATAAGTTTAAGCGAAAATAGGTGATGACCAGGAGACCAAGGATGTCTATGGAAGCTGACAGTACTGGTCAGCATGACCATGATCCCAGCACATGAGCTGGCTAATTGCTATCATTTTTTGTAGGCATCATGGGCCAAAAAAGTTCTGAATTTCAAGGATGCTACTTGTCTCAAAGCTTGGACTGTGCACACCTAATTCAGAGCCCTTCAAACTTTTGTTTCCACCTTGTTTCTCTCAGGGTCTCATGCCTTCTGTAAGGAATGTCCCACATTTGTGAGGAAGTAAAGTTAAATAGAAATTCCCTCATGTCACTTCAGATTGACATCTTCACGGGTCATCGGCAGGGTTGAAACCTTTAGTTCCACCACATGGAAATCTACCATGTGCACTAACAGAGTAACTGAGAGCAGTATTTAGTTGCCATCCTCTAGCTGGATGGACACAGGAAAGGTTGAGGCCGTTGTAGATACTGGCTTTGTAGGACAGAGTGCTCTAGTGGTACTGATTATTTTGCTCATCCCCAGGCTGGACCTTTTCCTGCAGGCTTGAGTGCTTTTTGCAACCTGGCCTCAGACAATCTTAAAAACAGCAGAGTAAACAGTGGTGAGCCTATAAACTACTATGTTCCCAGCATCTTCCCTTCACTCCTATCCATCCTCTTGCTTCCTGTTCCTGCACTCCTGGGATTCATGCCTTGCTTCTGACCCTAGCTTGCTCCTGACTACAATGCTGAGCTTCTAACCCTGTCATAATCTTTGGCTTCCTTGCCCTCATTTGATCTGTCTCCAGTTTCTGGCTTCCCAACTTTAACTCCTTGACCTTACTTTGTATCTGACCACCACTCCCACCTCCTGGCACTAGCCTGTTCCTGAATGTGTCTTTGACATCTGGACTCCAGGAGCTTAAGCTCAAGTGCTTAGCTCCTGGCTCCAGACTCAGGTTCCTGATGCTTGGCCTCACAATCAGGCCTAGGTGCCTATGTCCCAGTAATGATACATTGGCTGACAATCTAAACTTCTCTCCCTGGGCTTCATGTTCAGTCTCATTGCCTGCCCTCCCTTTCTGCTATGGGTCCCAGTCTCTTTGCACAGGTAATCCCACTTTATCCTTCATCCCCTCGCTCCAGATCCCACTTTTTTTCTTTCTTCCCACCAGCTAATAATCCCAGGTTTCTTGTCCCAATTTACTCCCTTCATCCCTCCCAGATTCACCAGTTTTCCTCTTTGTATTCAAGTCACACAGCTTTTTCCTCTACTCTTCGTGAGCTCAGCAGGAGAATTAGGCTTCATGTATTCAGTTTGGAGGCCCAATCTTGAAGCTGATATGGCCTGCAGCATACCAGAGCTGCAATTGCATGCAGTGTCTTTCTTAGCTTCATGATGGAGCATGTTTATTGTGGAGGGAATCTTTCTCAAAAGCTAGCTCAAATTTGGACAGATTTTCCTGGGGATAGCAAAAGATACTTCTCTAACACAGTCATCTCATCAGTCAAATTCCAAGTTTCTGGTTCAAGGTATAGTGATGCTACAACATTTAAGGGAAAAAAAGGTCAACATAACTTTTAACACTGGTGATGTGAAGGGGGTGCAAGTGCACCCCTGAGTGTGGCGGTGCATCCCCTAAGAAAAGGGGGTTGCCGCTCTCCACTCCCACCACCAACACCACTGGCAGTGTCTGTGGATGGTCGCCACCCCCTGGTTGGCACCCTCCCATGTACTCGTTCCACCCCCCTGCCACCAACAGCACTGGTGGCATCTGCAGGAGCTCCCAGCTTACCACCAACACGCTCCCACCACTACCATGCCCCTCCAGCTGCTGGGGGCATTCATCATTCATGACTTTTAATATAGGCAGAACAACTATTTTTCCCTTCTGTTGTTTTTTTGGAAACAGATGAAGTATTAGGTTGTAATTTTCTCCTTAAAAATCAACCTGAGGAAGACAGCAGGCATGGAAAATTTCAGTGCAAGTATTAGAGTCTGGAAAAGCTTATACACACCCGAAAACAAGATTGTATACCTAGGAGTGTCAGGCAATTTTAATAATAAACAGTGCTACAAAATCCATCTATGGCTCCTTATAAAATATGTATTTCAAAGGTATCACATACTTTTAAATAGACTGATTTCACAGTCCTCATGTAGTTTTCCTCTGAGGGAATCTTGCACTTTTCTGGCGGGAAAGGGAACAAGAAACAGGAAGAGATCATTTCAAAGAAAGGGTAAAAGGTTCCTTTCATTTCAGTCAAGACAACTCTCTCTGCTCCCTGCAGGTGCCAAGAACTTTTATAATACAATAGTTCTAACACAAAAAATAGTTATGTATAAATTCAACTGAATTTAAATCAAGGAGGAGATTCTGTGGTAATCAAGGTTTGCCCGATGTGTTTCAAATATGGCCTTGTTCTTAATTATTAGGCTCTGTGCACCTGCAGCAGACAGATTTTAAAACAAGTTTTATAGAATACTGTGGCTTGGTAGGTGAAATAAAGCCTCCACAAGTTGGTAGGGTTTTGCATGAACAAGATCAATATAGTGTGACAACATCAACACATGTTCAAGCTCCAACATTTTTTTGTCTGATCTCATTTCAGTCACTGATCCTTTGCATCATTCTTCAAAGAAGGCACGAGAGGGAGAGGCACAGTTGTGTATCCAGATTCTGATGCTGCCATCTAAATAGTAGAGGGTTGAGGGATCATGGCTGGTGACATAAAAGTTGAAAACAGATACTGAGGAGAGCTTAGAAGAGCCAGATGTCAGGCTTTTTAATTAAATAATAACTGTAAAGGCTAGGTACAGGCAGTCAAAAAGCTGAGACTGAATCAATTCAGTCTTTGCAGATTAATCTAAACTGCACAGATTAAATTGAAACAGAAGTGAACCAACATTTACCTTTAATTCAGGGAATGTAGCCACATGCCTACAGTGGCTCAGGCCAGAAGCCAGGGGGCACTAAAGCATGGCTTTCTGGCTGTGTGTTCACTTCCTCTTCCTGCTGCCCCCAGGTCCCTGGGATTTATCTTCCTGCTTCCAGGTGCATCTGGGATTTGTAGTCTACAGTTATAGCCAGCACTCAGTATGCATGAGGGAAGAGGTGTTTAATGTCCCGGGGCAGTTTACTTGGGAGGGGGGTAGTCCCTACCCATCTCATAGATTGGACTGCATTCCCAGCCTGGCTTGCGCCCCCACCCTGCTTTGTCAGCCAGACCTCACTGCTCCAGCTAGGGAGAAGAGTGGCGGGGCCAGCAGACAGCCCAAATGCTGGCAAAGGCTGCAAAAATGCTGGGATGCTGGAGGACTATAATTTAACTAGTACAAGGAAGGGGTCTGGAGCAGAAGTTTCATAAGCCAGTTTGGCCCAAATCAGTTTAAGTCTGATACTACATTCAATCAGGTTTATCTCAAACTAGTTTCAGTCATTTTGGAACTAGTTTATGTGCCCTGAGCTTTTGTTTCATTACAGGTTTTAACCAGTTTCTGATCACTTAAACTGGTTTGTGTGTCACTTCTGTCCCTAGTCAAACCGTACTTAATACTTTTTTATTTTCAGAGGTTGCTGCACACATTAAGGACTCTCCTAACTCTTACCTGTGTGTCTAACTCCCATCCTTTCAATAGGATTTTTATTTTGTTTAATTTCAGGGAGTAAATCACTTCGAGGATCTTGCCAAGAGCATACAAACAAATCCGTGACAGGTAGGAATTGATCTGAGATATTCTGAATCTTAGTCTAGTGCCTAAATAATGATATTTAATTGCAAGGTTTTATCATTTACCATATTATATATTGCACTGCCTTCTTGAAATATCTCTTTCTGTGCTATACTGTCATGGAAAGAATCAGCAGAGGCCTAGGCATGTATGGTTGAGCTGTTGGCTAAGTGTTCTTTGTAACAGCCACTTTCCTTGGGAATACTTGGTCCCAAGAATCAAAAATAGTCTGAGTCTGTGGATGTTCTAGGAATGTTGCTAAGCCCATCTGCTTGAGCATGCTTTGGTGGAGAATCGGGACCACTGAGGGTACTACTTAAGTCTAGTGGAAGAGCATGTTGCATGGTTTAAACCATATTGGCTACAAGAATGCTGACTACAAGTTGTCTGATGGGAAAAAGGAGTGCTTTAATTTTTGGTTGAGTTTCTCTTTGTATCACCTTAGTCCTTGTGGTTTTAAATGTAAGACACAGGCAACAAGACTTTTGGATGTGCTGTAGAATTTGTAGAAGACTGAAATCTAAATCACTAAATGCAAGATATGTGTTTAAGTGTGTGTGTCTGAGGACAGGGCTGCTGTGGATTACATGAAAGGTCCACAGATATCCTCTTATGTACCTCTTAAGTCATGGACTAGGAGCAATGATCTGTAGTGATTTTCCATTGAAGAGGATGTGGAGCTTTATAGGAATGTTGAGAAGGCTTGAGGAACAAATGGGCTTCTTCACTGCTGTCTTGCAGACCTACTACAAGGTAGTTTAATACCTAAGGTGTCACATGATATGTATAAATTTCTGGAGGACTTAGGTCACACACATCTATCTATCTATCTATCTATCTATTGCTTCCCTCCTGACCTTGGAACCACTGTGACAAAATAAACCCTGCCCATTCACCCCCACTCAGGTGCAACAGAGACCAATCATTAGGTATAGTAGATGGCTAGGGGAGGACCTAATGCTTGAGAATAGATGGCCATAATATAGCCCTGGGATGCTCTAAAGTATCTCCTCTGCCTAATTGCCATTCCTAGCTGCAGTTGGGATTGAGTGGTTTTTTTGCTGATCCTTGTCTCAGAGTTGAGCAGGCAGTTGTATAGGTATGGCCTTAGAGAGTTGATGTAATAATATCATTTGGAATAGTTTGCCATTGGCTTCTGTAGGCTTTGGTGTACCAGTGTAAACTGAACTAATGTTAATTGGCTTAACATTAGTTTCATAGTTAATAGGGTCGGAAGGGACCTGACAGATCATCAAGTCTGACCCCCTGCCATGGCAGGAAAGAGTACTGGGGTCAAATGACCCCAGCAAGGTGATTATCAAGCCTTGTCTTAAAGACCCCCAGGGTAGGAGCCAGCACCACTTCGCTTGGAAGTTGGTTCCAGACCCTAGTTGCCCTGAAAGTAAAGTAGCACCTCCTGATGTCTAATTTGAATTTAGCCTCTGCCAGCTTGTTCGGCTGAGTAGAGCAGTCAGACTTTAAAGCAAAAATCCACCTCTGACTGTCCTTCACCTGCACAGCTCTGACTTTCCACCAGAGGCTTGGTGAGCAGGGGCAGGACAAGGAGCTAAGTGCAGGCCTAAGTGCTGTGCATGGCCCCAGGTAGAGGTGGTATCCCATAATGTACCCATAATGTTCCTTGTGTTTTTCTGTGATTAAAAAGTCTTTCACCCCTAAATCTGGAACACATGGGAGGCACTGTGGCCACTGGGTGCTCCAGGACTGTGGTTCTCACTCTGCTTGGTGGGAGCAGCAAGCCAGTCTAGGTGATGGTGGGAGGAACCATGGCCACTGGGCACTCCAGAGCTGTGGTGCTCACTCTGCCCAATGTGCCTGGGGGGGCCACCTCCTGGACCAGCTCACTGATCCTGCCAAGCAAAGTCAATGCCGCAGCCCTAGAGCATCCTGGGATAATGGAAGATTTCAACTTGGGTGTAATGCTGTGGGACGTGTATACACCTTAATGGAGCTGGAGGCAAGGTTATGTGGATTAGAAATAATCCTGCTTTATAGTGGCATAACTGTGAGTTGAATAACGAGCGTTTTAAGCCACATAAAAGTGTTGGCGTGCAACGAATCCAGAAGTTAAGAGCTCCAGAAACTGCCTGAAATTACCAGGTAACAAGGCCCATAGTGCGGTCTTAAGGTATGCCCAAATGAATGCCGCATGGTTTAGAGATAACCAAGATGGGTTGAACTCACTATCTTGAAAGTCAGGAATAATCTGGCTATGTTACACCAGAGCTCATCATAGACTATTTCACTCTGCTGATGGCAGGAGAGCTGTACTTTCAGAGGCATAATAAACCTACCTAAATTATGGCCAAAGTGCACTGCACACCAGCTCCTTTAATCTTGCTGTTTCTGCCATGTGCCCCCACCGCTGCTGACTGGTGGAAGGGCCCCAGTGGCCCCACTGCTCACTGCTTGCTGCTGATCGGCCAGGAGGCAAAAATCATGGTTTTAAATATACTATGGTTTTTGCCTCCTAGCTGATCAGCAGTAGGTCCCTAATAATAGAGCAGCAGCAATACACAGGACAGTAATGGCTGCCATGTTGCCAGTGGTGTGGGCATGGCCAGTCACCAGCTGAGGCAACAGCTCTTTTTATGCTTCACTTCAAAAGCAGTGCCTGGGGCTGCTGCCCTGCTCGTGCCCTCCCCTCAGTTGTGCTACTGCATACTCTCATTTTTAAAGCAACCTGCCAACATATCCTTCATAAAAACGAATATAGAACTAAATGTTCCTAATAACTAGGTTTTAAACAGAGACACTCTTTACGAGGCCCCCAAAATAGCCATAGATAACATGACAGGCATGAGAGTTAGCAGCTACATGATTTCATCTACCGGCTGCAGTTTGCTTTCAAGGGGTTTCTTTAACACTGCTTCTGCCATTAGCACACTTGTCACTCCCTATATTGCTAGCCTTGTTATGTGGAGTGAAAAAAGAGAGAGCCCCAAAAATAAATAAAAGCAGCAATACTCCAAACAAGACTCATAAGTGTGTACAGTGAGAGCTGAAACAGCATTTAAATGCTTGGTTTGCTTCACAATATGATGTTGGACAGGCAGGGTAGTTTGCTGCTGTTGATATTATTTTTGCAAAAGTATTCATGAAATCATACTAGCACTTACATAGACTATGCACATTGCTTTATCTTAATTGTATAAAATAGTATTTTCTTCAGATGTGACTATTAATCTGTAAGAGAGAGAGAAAGTGGCGCCCATTTTAGCTGCTGGACAAAATGTTGAGTAAGATTGTTAACTGTAAAGCTTTTCCAGATAAAGAGGAGAGTGAGGTATATGGCATGGGATAAGAGAACAAGAACTATAGCAACTCCCTCACACCCACCACCCCTGCCTCTGTCCCTAGATATCAACCCACCAATAAGGACGGAATATGCAGTCAGAGGCAGATGATTTTATGGAGTCCTGATTTTGTTCTTCATCAGACTCACAGATCTGAGTAGGTGCAGAGGCAGAAACCGTCTCTTCTGGCCAATTTCAGTAATACATTTCTTCTATCAGGGAATGAGGTTTTAAGTGTTCCTCAGATTCAGTAAACACAGGCATATGCAAATCAGAAAAACTACATGACTGGTTTTATTCCGGAGCAGTAAGCAATCCCTGCAGACCCCTGTCTCTGACTAACTGGGCATGTCTACACGAGATGCTGGCTGTCCAGTAACTCTTTACTACCATGCAGTAGTGTTGTGCGGTGGGAATCATGACGTGATGCTACTGTGCAGTAGTAAAGCTACTGCACAGTCAGTGTCACCTAAAAGCCATTTGCCGACACTAACCATGCCGTAATCCTGGTTATTGTACAGTCAATGACTGTGTAGTAAACAAGTCATTCAATGTATAAACAAGTACTCAATGACTACAAGTACTCAATGACTGCGCAGTAGCGACTGCACAGTCAGTGTCTCATGTAGATGTGGCCACTAACTCCTAACTCCCTCCCTCTATTTCCTGTTAGGGAATATCTATAACTTCTATCACTACAGAGGGGGGACTACATAATGAATTGCGACTCCCAGATGACACTCCAATTGGTGTCCCTTACCCAGTTCAGTCTGTTAGTTGGCAGTAAAGCCTATCTTCTGGTGCCATGGCATAAGTGTCGCAGGGGCACTTTGGTGCCCTGCTCCTAGGAAGAGATACAGGTGCCGGTTGCCGGGGCAACCACAGTTGGTCAGCTGACCAGAAGGGGGCAGGGCTTGAACTATAAATGTAGCCCAGGCTGAGGCCAGGGAAGCAGTTCTCCTCTGGCAGCTGATGGAGTGGGAGCTCTGCGGAAGCACTGCAGCCTATAGAAGCCCAAGGGCCTGAAACAGCTCCCGGGTGAGAAGGAAACCCTGGTAGGGATTTGAGAGGATAAACTGGTTTAGGGTCGCGTTTTAGCCAGGAGGCTTCGTTTGAGTTACAGCCGGTCGGCTTCTGTTATTCCGTTTGTTTGCTTGTTTGTTGTTACACCGGAGGACTGGGTGAGGCTGTAGGGGTTGGAGGAGGCCTCATGGGAGCTCCCCAGTGGTGTGGGGGTTCCTGGTGCCAGAGAGGGCACAGCAGTCTGGTGCCAGAGAGGGCACAGTAGTTAGGGGGTGCACTGACCCCAACCCTGAGAAGGGGGTTCAGTGGATTGAGGCCGCCTGAGCCCAATTGTTGGAAGCCCCAGTGGGGCATAGGACCCGAAGAGGGGGGTCTGGAGGGCAGGCACGTCTACGGCCACCTGAGCCTCAATTGCAGGAGCCGCGAGGCAAGGCCCCAGTGCGGGTGGCGTGATCGTGCAGGCAGGCCCCAGTGCGGGTGGCGTGATCGTGCAGGCAGGCCCCAGTGCGGGCGTGAGCATGAGCAAGGCCCAGTGGGGCAGTGTTGGGCGGGAAAAGCCCCAGGGAGGGCGATCATACACAAACTGGGGGAAAAGGCTCAGGGCGTGCATGAATAGAAGCCCCAGAGAGGGTGTGAGCTCAGAGGTGAGCCCTGGAGGACGTTCGCAAGGGCGTGGGCTATAGAAACTGACTCAACAACATCCGGTACATCTGAGAGGTTTGGGGCGTGGTATAAGGGTTGGTAGGAGCCACACATAGCCCATAAGGCAGGGTGCAACAAAGATCAAGCTATACAGACCAGGGGCCGGGATAAATAAGAGCACTGTGTCCAAGGGGACAAAAAGGCAGCCTCCCTTATAATACTTTTGATCATCAAAGACGTGGCGGGCGAGAATGAGGGTGCTTGATTGCCAACTTGGCACGGTAGGAGGCGCCAGGAGAGATCACAGCTGCTCCTAGGACCCCACGCCGTGACAATAAGCTATACAGAAACTTGTTCCACTCCTCCTCCTATACAGAAAGAGTCCCAGTGAAATCAACAGTGCTGGAGTAAAGTGCTGTTGAGTGGATACACCTACACAAGATGTTTACTGTGCCATTGATAAATTAACTGGGCAGTAAATGTCTCCATGAGCTGCACCACCAGCAATGCCAGCAACTGCGCAGCATATGAAGCGATGGGAAAGGGGTGGTAGAAACAGAATGGCTGTGCCGGCAACAGCCCAGCCCAGCCCCCTGGCATCTGGGAGCAGGAATGCAGCAGCAGATTTGCCACACTGCAAAACTCACCAACAACCTGGCAGTGTCCCATGCCACAGCCAGTAGGAGCCTGGAGATGGGATGAAGAAAAAAATCCAGCGCCGGCATGGATGCGCTTTGTAAGCATATGCCAGCACCGATCCGCTGCCTGGGGCAGCGAGGCACCAATAAAAGCCCCGTGTGCCAGTCCAATGATGGGACTGCAAGGAGTTCCTGGCAGCCTAGGGCAGGCTGTGGGATGAGCAGAGAGGCTGAGAAAGACCAATGGTGGTGACTCCTGCATGGGGAGCTGCCCCCTCACACTGACTCAGCGGAGTCAATTGAAATGTCAGAGGAAGAAATGTGGAAGCTCTACTGTGGAAAGGGACAAGAAGGACAATGATAGACCTACAAGGAAGAATGAGGATGATGGCTGACAACACCACTGCATCCGTGCAACACCAAAGTAACAACGGGTTGGCGCTAGGTGGGATGTAGGGGAGGTGGAGCCCCAAGATCCTTGTGCTAGCAAGTGACCATAGCTGGGCACCACTGAACTGGGAGTAACAGCAGTCCCCAAGATAAAGATTTCCATAAAAAACATGGCAGGTGAGAAGATTCAGTGGATTAGGTAACTGATGACGGGGCAAAGTGCCGGTCCACAGGACCGTGGTTGGCTTAGGGCAACTAGAAAAGCCTAAACAGGGAGCTCCAGACAGGCATGGCAAGTTACAGGATAACAGAACCTGGCTCCAGATGTATCTCAGTTAAGGTCTCCCAGCACAGCAGCTCATCTAGGTTGCATGGGCAAGACACAAAACCTACCTGAGTTTGCTTCTTCTTGTTTTAGGTCTCTATCAGTGCTATAAAAGCTCTTTTGGGGATTATATGCTGGCTCTAATTGGACTCTATTCCATGACTGGTTTTCCTAGGCAGACTATTAATACAAATAATGAATAACAGTAAAAATAATCTTAGTATAACATGGCCAACAGTATTGGGAAAGGTGAGGTTTAAGATTCTGCCAAATGACACTAAAGTACAGTGGAACAATGTTATATTTTTAAATTGTTTATGATTGACATCAAAGACACTGGGGCTGGAACCACAATGGCTACCCATCCCAACATGGCTAATAAAAAGAAATCTAGGGGCTGGAGATAAAAACATCCACCACTGCATCTGTAAATTCAGGAACGATATGAACACTTTTCTAGAGTTGGCCATATGCATTCCCAGCACCCAGTTTTATATTCACCATTACATACATAAAATCTTGCTTGATGTCACACATCAGTCTCTATCATAGGTAGCACTAATTTATGCAGATACAAATTAGAGGATCAGTCACACCAGTCAAAGAGGAGTGAGGGCGGTTATATTGCCATTATTAACAGTAAACATATTAGTGGAATCCATTAAAAAAGAGCACCAGGAAAGGCGGAATGTATTTACACATGAGGGTTTATTTATTGATACTTTAATTGAATGTTAAGTGAAATAGCATCAGATATAATGGGACAAATTCATTCCTGGTACAGTGCCACTGAAGTCATTGGCATTATGCCAGAGATATTTGGCCCAAAGAGCAGGTCTCTCATCACTCTGAGCACACATGCAGAGCAGTGAAGAAGGTAATTCAAAATGAATGTCTATGCTCTTCTTTCATTCTTACCCTCCCCGTGAAACAGTTTCTTTTCTGTGCTATAGAATGCTTTAAGCTTTTCTGAGCACTGGAGATTAGAAGTGAAATTTTAAGACAATTTGAGCAAGGCTTTAAAAATGTGGCAGTCAAATTAAGTGATTCTTTTATTTTATGATCAAGTTTTCCATATCAAAACCCAGTGAATCCTGTGCTCACTCCAAATCTCTTATCTAGTTTAGTTCTAGCCATGCCCCTTGTCTTACTTAGGAACGTGGGAGTGACAGAATGGTAATCATTTGTATTGAAACTAATTATTTGGGAAATAGTGGTAGAGGTTAATGAATGAATAACATGGTTCATGAGTACTATCAGACCAAGCTGCTTTAAAATACCTTGTCCAAACACATGCTCACAGGAAAATTCTGTATCCTAGGGCTAAGATAAATAAACCTTAAAATTATCTGATAACTGGGGAACCTCGCTAAATGATCATGGTTTGTCTGACTTGAAGATTTCTCCAAGGCACAGCACGATGCAGAGCTCACCAAATGGCCACAGTCACTCCTTTTGGTTTGTTCCATCTGAAAGGTCAGAGGTATACAAGGACTCTGGAACTATTAGCATGCTGGCATTTTATTTTATGCAACAAATCAAAACCATTTGCTCCCTGCTTTTCCCATTTAAAACCATGGGCTTGTGATTGCAAATGGAAAAGATTCTTAACCTTTTAAACTGAAGACAATAATGCTGAATAGCTTAATACAGTTATTAAATCACTGTTCCATTCATTGTTGTCAAAAATGGGAAGGCAGAAATACAAATCAAAATTAAATCTGAGCGTGGATGTTTTGCATCTACTGTTAGTGATAGTGGCAGACAGCTGAGGTTTCTGGCCCCAATGTTGCTTGGTTGCCTGGCAAGCAGGGCTTAGATCCTCAAGGCTACATGAGCATCTGTCTGCTTTTTTAGATGCTTGAGCACCACTGACATTCTCAAGACTGCTGCTCAGCTTCTCTGTAACCACAGCCTAGCCTGTTTCCACCAGTCAGCACTCTTGAAGTTGCCCCACAGCTAAAATGCTGCTTGGAAACCTACTTCAAACCAAACCCCAGGGGCTCCAAAGTGGGATTCTCAGTGAGGTGAGCAAATGCCCATCTCAGTGGTGACCCTGATCCTGGAGTCATGCACTAAATATGCAAATGACCTGAAACCGATTGAACTGCACAAGTGAATACAGGCCATCAGTTGGTGGAACAGCAGCACAGCACATGCACAAAAGACAGCTGGGCTCCTTTCCTCCCTCAGCCCCTGAATAGCCAGGTATCTGGTAGTTAAGGAACTCATCTGAGATGTGTAAATGGAACACTGTGCTCCAAATCTGGTGGTGCAGTAACTTGAATTCATGCCTTTTAGGTAAGAAACAGATGTTGCCAAATGAAGAGGATCAGCTGTGCTGGGATGTGTCCCACCACAGCGGATTTGCTTCACTGGGTGAAACAGATGTTGCCCACTGTCCTGCAGAGTCATGCCCCTGCCATTGCTAGAGTTCAGGGGCATGATCCTTTAGGACAACATTCAGGGTATGCCCAGGGACCCATTCCCCCACAGTATGCCTCTATAAGTGGGGAAACCCAGGGTTTCCCCATTATTGCAGAGGCATACCCTCAGTTAGAATCACACAAAGCCTCTTAGGGACCTAAGCCCTACAGGAGAATTCCAAGAGAGTGCAAGATTGGTCCCCTGAAGTCTTGGAAGCACCTGCCTGGGGTGGCTGGAGAGCATGGGCACTTCACAACATGCAGGCGCCCACTGCAGAAGAGCTGAAAAAAATTATTCTACCTTTTGTCACGACTGCAAGGATTCCAAATGAAGAGCATCACTGGCCCCTGCCAAGGGGTAACAGCTAAGCCACTTAGGCACTTAAGCCCTGTGTTGTGCCTCAGGTGGCTTCATGCTGTGCTTGCTAGCTTCTGGAGACCCTTTCCTTTGGCACCTACCTGTCCCCATGCAGAATGTAGGGAAGCTGAGTGCCTAACTCGGGGAAGAAGAAGAAGAATGGTTGAGCAGTGCAGTGTTGAGCAGGGTGATGCCTAAGTGCATTGTGATGATCTATGGCGGTAGGCTGGATGGTCATTTGGGGAGCTGGACAGCCATGGACAGCCTCCACTAGCTGGTGTAATGGAACCAGGGCAGAGAGGGAGTCTTCTAGCTGGTGGGATCTTAACTTTTGCAGCAGCAGGATGTTAGCTCCCCCTGCTGCAAATTAGGGTATTATGTTTTGTGGTGTTTCTGGGTTGACTGCAGTTTTGCAAGGAGATTAGATTTGTATGGGATGGTTTGGATACAGAAAATCCCATCTCTGGCAAGGGCTTGGACTAGATAATCTTTCTAAGGGTCTCTTCCAGCCCTACTTCCCTATGGTTCTATGAAACGGGTTGAAGAGGAAGCAAGCACAATGAATGGATTGATGGCTGTGGGGTTGGAGCACCTCATTTTGGAGCTGGGCAGACTGGTTCTGGCTGGCAGCAAAGGTTCGAGGACTTCCATTTAGTACAGAAACGAATGGGCTTCATCTCCTTCTCTGAAGAGCTCCCTCATGGATGAAGGAGGGAACCATGGGGGCATCTCCTCTGTGTGTGCTTCTAATGCTACAAATGCAGGGTGAGCTTGACTGAGGCAGCAGCAGCAATGAAGCTCCCATCCCACCCCTGGGCCAGCCATAGACAGCAGCAGTGGGAGAGGGGGAACAGGAAGGGAGTAGAAGTGCTCTGGGTCACTGAGAGTGGGAAGGGAAGGGGATTTTTACTCACTTCCAAGACTTAAAGTGGGAAGCTGCTGCTCCTGTGATCCAAAGGGATCACCAGGATCTGAAAGTGGGGTGTGCCACACTACACATCCTCTTGATCAGTGCCTGAGTGGGATACTTCTTTTGGACACATCCAAAACTGCAGTTCCTCTTTCTCCACAAAAGTTAAACGTATGTGTCTAATGTAAAGTAAGTGGGAAGGATACTTTTGACAGCCTCCTGATGTGTAAGTGGAGATTAATTCTGCCCTTGTTTCTGTTCCACAGGATAGTCCAAAATCTAGGAAACAAATTCTGTTTTAGAATGAAAAATACAAATATAAACCATTTTAAATGAAACTGAGCCCTCAAGCCCAAGCAGTAAAGTTCCAAGATCAGTGCAGATTCTCAGGGCTTCTCAGTCTTGATGGCTGGTATATCCCAGAGCCATGCACTTTGGGAACCCTAAGGCATCCAGTAGCCAACAAGGTGAGCTGGCTGCAAGGTAGGCAGGTTTATAATGCAATGCTGTCTGGATCTGATCAGAAGTTCATGACCACTGATATGTTTCTGACAACCATTTGATTTTGAGTAGTCAGATTGTTCTGACAAAACTTATTTTAATGGAGAATTTTTGATCAGCTTCCATTTGGTTTGCTGGTACAAAATGGTTAAGATCTTTTGATGTTCTCACAGGCTTTTCTGGAAGGAAAAATGATAGGAACTTACTTTCTAAATTAAATCTGAGATTCTTCTTTCTGGGACACAACCATGAGCTCTCTTAAAAAGAATTTCAGCTGCCCTCTTCCGCTTATAAATTTAAACAGGTGGGGGGGGGCAACACAGCCCAGCACAGCTCAGCACAGACTGGAGGAGAAACAGCACTATTATTAGACAGGCTGTATTCCTCCTTGCATAACCTATGGCTTCACTGCACTGTTGTTGCATTGCTCCATTCTTATATTGAATATTACCTTCTTTGACCAACCACAGCTCAAACCAGCACCCCGTGTGAGGGCAAAAACCAACTTCACTCAGGCACCTCCGCAAATAGTTGCACACAAAATTCTAGCTCTACAATGCCAATTAACAAGTGAGCAGTGCATGGGTTTTGATAAAGAACGTAGTGCTTACGGTGGCACAAAATACCAAATGTAATTATTTAAGGAGAAAAGATGAGTTCTGACAGCTGATCTGAACTTAGACAGTGAGTCAGACTTCAGTGTCACAAAGGAAAGAGGGTACCATATGACCAAAACTGATGTGCTGGACTTTCTGGTGTAGTTATTGGGATTATTAAGATGACTGGATTGGCCCAGTGGAGTGTACAGATAGAAACATATGGTATTAACAAGCTAGCAATGCAGGCATGGGGCTACAGCATGAAGAGATTTTTATGTAAACATAGTAGGGTAACACAAAAACTGTGCTCCTGTAAGTTAATTTAGCTGTGTTAGCTCTAACGACAATGTAATTATAGTACTGCAATTCAGGAGATTTATCTTTTTAATTAGTAAACTCCTATGTCCTTCAAAAATCCCTTTTCACAGCTACACTGACACCTGCTTCACAGAGCAGCCGGGGAGCTCCAGCTTACTCATGACTTCTGTGCTAAGACTCACCCCATGCTGCAGAACTGCCACAGCTCAGAGCAGATGGTAGTGGATCAAATGTTTTCTTAAGGTGTCATTTACCATTAATTAATTGGAGCATTGTTAGTGCACATCATCATTTTCTTAGACATCTCCCTAGTGTTGGTATATATCCTTTCAGTGGTACCTTAAAGAAAAATGAACCCAGCTAGGCTGGCCATATAGGCTCTCCAATTAAAATTTCCACTCTTCCACTTCTTGCCCAGAGAAAATGGAGCTTATTAGCAGTGCTTCCAGCAGTGCAGGCATAGGCCCTAAAGGTGTATTTATTGCATTCAGGAAGGGTACATCAAGTAATCCACTAACGAAAGCAGCCAAAACCCTGCTTCCATAAGGAAGAAGTACTGTGATGCACAAATCCTCGTCCCAAGAGGTAGAATTGTCTGGTGGACTGGGCACTGGGCACAAGACTTTCTATAGGTGTCAACAGAAACAACTCCTCGGGGATAATGTCTTAGCTAAAATATCTGAGAGGTAGGCACTGGTACTCAGTTAGTTCCCTGGACTATACATGCATGAACATTTACAAGCTGTAAAAGCTCTGCAGTAGCTGGACTAAAACTCACCAGGGTAAATCCTCTTTCAGGCAAAACTCCAAGGCTAAAAACATATAAATAGTGACACAAAAAAATGCAAATGACAGTCAGCACCAGAAGTAACCTTTTCCTTTCAGAGCATTTAGCTTATTGAAGTGATGTCCTAGACAAATTGGCGAACAACAAATATTTTTTGTTTTGTTTTTGGGTTAATTTTTTTTTGTTTTGGTTTATTTATTTCTTTTTTGCAATGTCCTTATTGTAAGATTCTGCAAAATTGCTACAAATAAAAAAAATGGGGTATAGACTATTGGTTTAGGCTAAAGATACCCATAAAAGGACCATGATACAGAAATTGTACCATACATACACAGCATCTTCCTTACAGGGATCCCAAGAAATTCACTGATATTAGTTAATTATTTAAGCCTTGCCTCCTCTCTGTGTGGTAGATACAGATAGTAACTAGACAGATGAGGAAATTAAACAAAGAAGTCAGACAGCAAGGTTTTGATTCAGTGGTCATCAAACTTTTGGGGAATGTTTCCATTGGCTTTGGATCAGGCGAAAGTAAACAGCAGAGCTAGGAAGGCACCCAGAGCTGCAAATAGGTCTTCTTACATGTCTGTCAACAATTATTATTTCTATAAAGTGCTCCAGTAGTGTGTTTGGGGAGCTGTACAAACAACCTATAGCCCAGGTAAACCTGCTCTAGGCTGACAAGTCAGAAGCCACAATGGCTGATGAACAAAGCAGCCATTGTCTAGCTCTGTGGGCCAAGCTTTTTGGCAGGTGTGCCTCAAATTAGCCTGCAACTTTGCCAAATGCCACTCCAGTCCCCTTCCCCTGCCTGATCTACTACTTTGTTTTCTGCCTTTTTCCCTGCGCTCCCTGCCCAATTTGCTGCTTTGCTTTCTACTCCCTGCCCTATCTGCTATGGTGCTGCCTGTCCCATCCCCGATCTCCTGCATACCACACACACATGCTGTCCAAGCTACTTGGCCACCCCTGGTCTAACTGGTGACCAGGGCAGAATCTGTGATAGCTTTTGTGCTGTGAGCTGCATCCTAACTGATACCCCAGCTCTAAAGTATACTAATCTCCTGAAACATGCATTTTTAGAACAATTTCCGTAGGGATGGCACAAATACTTCATCGCTTTAAATCAAGATAATGTCTCTTTCGAAATGCTTTGATATAGCTCACAAAGAAATTATAGATTTGATGCAGGAAAGACTTAATAACATTCTAGGACCCATGTTATGCAGGATGTTGGGTTGGCTGATCATTCAGTTTTCTTCTGGTCTCAACACTTATGAATTGACTTTTGATAAGGTAAACAGGTTAAACAAATACAGAAAAAAATCAGATGCATTTCTTAATCAGCACTCATTTTAACTTAGTTGCATTTCAATAATTATTTCAAAATGTCTTCCTCATGTTATGAATATTCACTCAAACAGATGCATAGTTGGATCACGTGCAATATGACAATACATGACCATCTTTGGAACTTTTATGGGATGTGCAGATTTTGAAATAGTGTATTCATGGAAGGGCCTCTCTGCTAGGGTTGTTTGCCCACATATTGTACATATTAAATAAGGACCATACCAGAATTTTACGATGGTTATCATTGAATTAGAGACAGACATTAGCCAAAGCCCTGGCTCTGAACAGGTATTGAATGAGTATTTAAGAATCTAAATTTGGAACCAAATCTAAATTTTGGAACTGGCCCCATTCTTTAATGGGTTTTTCTAAAAGAAACCATTACCTCCAAATATCCATGAACATTTGGGATACTTGATCTGGATCCACAATATGCATGTCTCTAATATGACCTTTTTAAAGTGCTTATAATAAGTTATTTCATATCACTAATGAACTAATGTGTTGTGGGGAATGGAGAAGAAAATACCTCTTCCTGTGTTTGTCTTTAGTCAAGTTTCAATGGGTAAGTTTTATTGTAGATGACAAATTACTGAGTTTGTTACTTTTCTAGCACTTACAAAGATTTGCAATGTACTGGACTATTCCACTGCAGTAAGAAAACCCATTAGTCATCCCTTTGGAAAGGGCTATTAAAACTGTCCCATAAGACAATAAGTTGGTTAATAGGTATCTGTGTAGCAGAAAATTAAACATATCACAGTCAGATAATGTGTCATGGTTAGACCAATCAGACACCGCTTCTTGTTTCCATAAACCTTACTCTACTGTTATCATTTCTTTTCTAATGTAGTTTACCTGGTTTCATGCTGAAAATGATATATATGCTTTGTGTTGGAAGAAACTAATATTATTTTGGTAAGGGAAGGAAGGAGATTAAACTTTGACATTTAACCAGGTAACAGAGGTTCACCTCACAATTTCACTCATCAGTCTTAAACTGCAGTTCTTGCTGAATTGCTCACCAGCAAATATACCCTCTTAGCAGTTCTTTAAAAACTTAGTTTCTGAGCTGTAGGTAATAATTTCTTTTCCATAACAGGCTGGCCACCTCCTGGAGGCTTGTCTATGACTTTAGGACTTAAAAATGTTAAGATTAATTTCATTAAATATTAACAAGGTTACTATTTCTTTGGATGAATGTGCATTTTATAAATTCTAATCATTTGCGTGATCTGCCATACCTGTACTGTTACAGTCACGTATCTCTTATCTATACTTCATTATTAAATTTGTTATTAAAATATCTCTACATTTATGCCTGTATTTAATTTTGGTGAGGCTGGCTCTTCAAACCTTTCTTGATTCCCAGAATACCTCTGGGTGTCAACACTTCCATGTGTCCCTGCTGTTACTTGCATCCAGAGTCTCATCTCTGTGCTCTAAAGGAGTTGAAGTATTTGGGAAATAGACTAAAGAAATGATGGCTGGGGATGCCTAGCATCTAGGCTTCTTGAATAACATTATTTTATGTGAAAACAGAGAATAGCAGGCCTGTGTGAAGCTGCTAGTATTTGCTTTAGATTCGGATTTTGCCAATTCGGGGGACAGTGATTCAATTTGGTGATTCGAATCACTATCCCAAATCAACTTGGCCAAATCTGATTTGGAGATTAGGCTGCTGCCTAATCGGCCAAATCTCCAAATCAGACAGGCCCCATCCCCTGCCAGCTCTCCCAGCCCCGGCAATGGTTGCCCCGCCTGCCCCAGCTCCCAGTTCTTTAAAATAAAATAACAAAATCCCCGAACTCACCGACTCCTGCCAGGCAGGGGGGCAATTCCCACTACGCCCCACTGCTCCCTGCCATGTGGGGTCTCTCCCATAAGCCCCCAGAAGCCCTAATGGCTGCTGCAGCAGCTAAGTGGAAGCTTTTTTCTTTTTTTAAAGAACCGGGAGTTGGGGCCAGGCAGGGCAGTCATGGGGGGGGGGGTGGCTCATGGCAGGGTCCCCCATGCAGCATGGGGCAGTGGGGGGCAGCAGGGCTTGCCCCCCAACCTGGCAGCAGCCAGTGAGTAGGGGCTTTTTTTTTTAAAGAGCCGGGAGCTGGGGCGGGTGGGGCAGCCGTGGGGGGGCCAGGAGAGTGGGAGTGGTGTTGGGGGTGCTCAGGGGAGCTGGGGGAGCAGGCAGGGGATGGGGCCTGGTGGGGGGGTCCCCCCAAGGTCCCCTCCACCCTCCTCTAGCCCCCCTCCCCCACCCCTTCCTTACCAGCATGGAGTCTTGGTCCAGCTCCCTGTGGCAATGAGCGGGGACTGCCCAAATCACCAAAGCTCTCCGAATCTTTTCCGAATTGATTCAGAGAGCTTTGAATTGATTTGGACCTTTTTATTGGTCTCCTGTTTCAATTTGGATTCAGAGATTCAGCTGCTGAATTGGGCCAAATCTCCTCCGAATAGAATCAGCACCTGAAGCTTTGCACAGCCCTAGGGAATAGCTATGAGGATAGACCAGGAAACATTCCTTTGTCACAAACCAGGTACAGGTACCAGCCAACTGAACTCTTCTGAGTAGTGTTCTGTCTGATTCAACTCTTCCTCCATGACAATGTACACAGGCTTTTGGATGGTAGAGGCATGTTTTGGTTTCTACTTGATTTGGGTTCAGTTCAGTTTCTAATCATTTGAGACTGCTGGGACTTTTGGTAATACTTATTTCTCTTCTGTCTGTGAAGCAAGTGGTAGTGTTACAACTCCATGATCAGCTTTATTAACATACCCATTGATGGGAGTTGAGTGCCAACCACTCATAAACATGCATTAAACTACTTCCTTCCTAAGAAGCCAGATATTGGACTGCTTGTTAACTAATGATCAATCTCTAACGACTTTTGAGTGATAAAAAAGAGGTTGTTAAGCTTGGATAACAATGTCTCCTGTGTAGGTTCCACTTCAAGTTCTACCTTCCTATTGGTTTTAGGAGGGGTCACCAAGATATTTTGGTCCTACTAGATTTCTCTGTTTCTTTTGATACAACTGAACAGGGATTGTTGTATTAGTAATTCAGGGTAGTGTCATAGGGCCTCGTTACACATTAATTTGCACCAGCTGTAAGTCATTGCAATGCAGTGACATATTACAGTTAGTATGTGTTAGGAGACAACTCCACACAAGGAAATGTCTCTGAAACACAAAAAGGGCACTGGGGCAGTTGCACTGCAGCTGCGAGCCACCCATGGATTCTCCTTTCTGTGGGTGGCAAATGTTAAGTTGCACTAGTGAGACACCACTCTGGGCTGTGCCCCAGTTGGGATTAAAATCCTAATGTTCCTGGGTAGAAGGTCTTGTCCCTCCGCTCAGGGTCAGAACGATCGCTATGATTGGGATTAGGAAGGAATTTTACGTTATAGTCAGATTGTGGGGTGTTTTGCCTTCCTCTGTAGCAGGGCCTGGGGATAGATGGCCCTCTTGGATCTCTTGGCTGGATCCAGGCGTGCAGGCATATGTGGTTTGTGGTGCCACAAACCTCTTGCAGTGTGGGGACGAAATTTGCTACTGGGAAATCCTGGTAGCAAAAAAATTGCATTAAAAAAAGCGGCAGGCATGGAGGCTTAGTCTTCCCAGGAGATGCTCTGGTTACCAGCCAGAGCATCTCCCCTCCTCTGGTTGTCCCCTGGCTCCTGCAATATGCTGGAGCCAGGAAGTGCAGGGAAACAGCAGCTTTCCTGGAGTGGGGCATTTTGCCCCAGACCAAAGCCCACATGCAGGGGTGTGCACAGTGGCAAAAAGTAGCGGCACAAATTTGTGCCACTACATTTTTCTCCACTGCAAGCACACCCCCCTGTATGTGGGGATGCGCCCCTTGGCTGCATCCACATGAGTGTGGATGTTTTTTACCTTGAGGACAAGAAGCAGAGGCACACCTTGTGCCACTGCTACCTGTTCCCTGAGAACACCTGTGCCACATGCCCTCTGGTGCATGGTAGGTTACCCGGGGTCGGGTAGGAGAGACTAGGGACACCACTGAGCTGGCTCCAGTAGACTTACCTGGGATCATGGGGACCTTCTGGGGCTGCAGCAGCAGCAATCCTGCCACATGGAGACTGGCCGGCAACCAGAGTATGGCTCTGGCCGGCCAGGCTCTGGTTTGGATGGTGCGTGCTGGCCCTGCATGCGCCACGCTCCTACACTGCTACCTTGCAGTGCAGAAAACACCTGAATGTGCAGTATGTGCTGCCACACATGTCTGCAGCACCACATACCGCACAGCCACACTCATCTGGACATGACCCTTGAGTATCTTTTAACAAATGCTTACATCAGCAGGACACCGCCATTGTCCCTCTGCTTTACCTCTGCCAGAATCACACATTCAACTTAACTTACTGAGTGCAGTTAAAATGCAAGCAGGTATACAGTGATGCGGTTTAGCACAAGTTAGGTGCTCTCCTGGTGTTGCAAAGTTGTTCTTTCAGATGAAGGTTATCTCCTAACACATACTAACTTTAATAGGTCACTGCACTCCAATGATTTGGAATTTTGCAAGTGAATGTGTGACAAACCTGAGGTATTTCACTGCCAGCCATGCATCTGCATTTTCACAGACCTGCATTTTGCATGTTGGCTTCTATTCCATCCAGGAGAACACAAAACAACAACAGACTCTCCCTGTGCATGAAGAAGGGTGTTTGTGACTGAAAGCTTGCAAAGGACAATTTTTCCAGCTAGTCAGTTGGTGTAATGAAAGATATCACATTTACCCAAAAAACCTTGTCTGACAAACCTCAGACTTTTTTTTGTGTTTTAGAACTACCTGCCAACACTTCCATTAATGCTTTTCATGTAAATAGGTAGCTATCTGTCTCTTAGTATTAATTTTTATTATCTTTTCACCAAGATAATAATAATTTCAAAACCATGCAGCAGAAAAACACTACTTTTTTACCTTTGTGTTTAAGGCCTGTACACTGACTTCTCTGGTCATGTCACATGTTGGTTGTCACCTGCAATTGCTGGTTTTGCAAGGCTGGTTTTGGAGGCATTCCACAGGAAATCCGTGGGTATGTTGTGTTCCCCTTTTCAGTTGCTGGCTTTAGTTTGGTTCTCCTTCATCGCTACTCTCCAATGAACAATCAGATCCCAATTGTAAAAAAGTGCAGGCAGAGTTCACCAGTGATCATCTAGAGTTCATTTTTCAACAAACAGTTGCTTTAGAAAAAAAAGATGATGATGATGAAGGAAAGAAAATGATAGGCAGCCAATAGATAAGGAAACCACTGAAGTGGAAATAAAAGCTTCCATATCACTGCAATCTGATAAATTCATGCATTGCTCTAGGATGCCATTGAGTGTAATAATAAAAAAAAAATCAAAGATACATAATAGCACCATTACTGGGAAATATGATGAAGACCTGAGTGATAATATATCATCAAAACACTCTTTGTCGGAATATTTTGCCTTCACTTTGTGCAAAAAAAGCCAGAAAACTGTTTTCTCTGGCCTCTTGTAAGCCAGTTATGGCCCCTTAGCAGCTATTCTCTAGTTTAAAATACAGGGAAAAATAGTCACTGAAGTAGGATTGTGTGACAAATGAATTAATAAAATTTCAAACCGATAAAACTATATTGAAAGAACATTTGAGTTTGCAAAGTAACAGCACTCCATATTAGAAAAATGAGAAAGTTAAGATTGTCCGTGCAATTTTAACTCTGCCCCTTGTGCTATACAGTATAATGCAGGTATTCATTACTTTAACATATGCTGTTTTTTTGCAGAACCTTTGTCCCCTCTGGTGCACCAGATGAACAGAGTACAGTGAATGCTTAATATTCCTTTTTACCCTTATTATTCAATGTTTAGCCTCATATCTTGTCTAGAGCCTGATGCACACCCCACTGCAGTCATAATAAGTCTTCCTATGCTCTTTACTAAATATTATCCAACCCCTGACTTGAACAAGAATTGTTTTTTTTTCTGTTTTGCACCTGCACCTTTTTTCACCCATGAAGATTTATGCCTCAGAAGTATGTAGTATTATTTAATCCATGTTGGCCCTTCAGAACTGAGATAGAGTGATGAAGTAACTTGCTCAAATCTGCCAAATTTCAGCTGGAAAGTTAAGAGAGAGAGTTAATTATAACCAACCAAAATGACATCTTAGGCCCCCTCTACATATTGCACTTATGGTGTGATTAACCAGTTAATCGCACATTAAGCTGTGACCTAGCTACACATTCAGCCTCCTCTACCTGAACTGCCACCTTGATGGGGTAGAGAGGCTTTTGAGTACCAGTGACCCTAAGAGCAACACTGTCAGGAGCCTTGTACTCCTGGTAGGGTCACCCATGGCAGTAAGGTCAAAGATAAGGTATTAGATGAAGACCAGTCCAACACAGCACAAAGACCTCAGTTGTGGTATAGGTGGATGCAGAAGGCATACTATTCAACAGCTGTGAAGGCATATGTAGGCACCAGTGGAAGAGTAACCCCAGTTGTCTTGGATCTCCTTACCACAGGTTTTGTCTGCCAAGATCCATGCAGTTGTCAATGCACAGTGTCAGGCAAATCATGCTCAGGCTTCTCCCACTAGTCCAACTTCCAGTACAATAACCAATACCAATACCCATAACTTCAATGGATGAGCAATGATCTGAGGACAGATGAAGTGATTGCTGGGAGTCTATAGTCATGGACCCACACACAGGCAGCAGTCTCATGATGGCCACTTCACCTTTGATATGGGACAAGCGGGTGATCTGGCAGCTGCGACAATTTTGTGATCATCTCAACCCTAAGTGATCACCACTGCCACTGACACATTCAACCGGTTAAAATGATATGATAAAACAAGCAATAAGCTACAAAGGCTGAGTGTAGATGAAACGAGGTGCATGTGTGCACAACACTTTAAAGTGAGTTAAATGCTTTTGCACTGCTTTAATGGTGTCGGTGTTTGCACGTCTCAGCAGCATATTGCGCATTAATTCCGGCTGCTATAGGAAATTCAGCGGGGTAATCACCTTAAATGACTTGGGGCTCATCAAATTAAAACTCCTCTGAGTTTTAGTTTGCTGCCCCTACAGCTGTGGAGCGAAGCACTGGGCTCTGTACAGCTCAGGAGCTCTGCAGGAAGCCCAGGAAAGCAGGCTTTGCCCAAGAAAAGCAGCAAGCCTAATCTCCACCCCCCCCCCCCGCCCCTCCCTGAGCCTGGTTGCCTGAGATGCATGGGGGCCCAGTGCTTCCCTCTGTGGCTGTGGTGCCTCCTAGGCCCGTGGGTGGGTGCCACCTGGGTGGGGGTGCCACCGCTGCCATCTAGGGAAGCACCCCCCTCCCCCCCCCCCCCCAGCCCAGAGATTGCTGTGCCTGCCGGCAGCTTGCCCTCCCCTCCCCACCAGAGAGACAGGTAAATCAGCGGGGGGGGGGGGGGGCGTGCACTTCATGAGGGGTTAATCAGCCCTAAATTGAAGCGGTGTTTTTTTTTAAAAACCAACGATTCAATTTAGGGCCCCCATTTCATCTACACATGCCACAAGCTTGTTATAATCATGCCATTGAACATTTGGCCAGGTGTTCCCCTGTGGCTAGGAGCTCCATCAACTGAGCGGCTCCCAGCCACAGGGGTGTACCACCATCTCCCAGCCCCACAGCTGACAGGACTCGTATTAGTTACAGCATTCTTGGTGCAGCCCCTACTGTGAACCTTGTCAGCTGTGGGGCTTTCAGTAGGGCGAATGCTGCCCCCCCTCCCATGATCCTTGTCAGCTTTAGGTCTCACAGCAGAAGCAGTGTTGTCAACTGTGGGGCTCGCAGCAGGGGAAGAGGAGAGAACACTGCCACCACCATGAGCCTCATGAAGTGCAGCGCTTGTAGCGGCAGCAATGGAATGAGACTCAGGAGGCTCACAGTGGGGGCAGTGTTTTCCAGCTGCCACTGCTGTGAGCCCCACACCTAGTGAGGATAGCAGCTATGGGATCCAGTGCAGGGGCAGCCTAGGACTCTGATCCTAGGCTGTCCCTGAATCCATGATATGGTGCAATGGGATCTAATATGATCCCAACTCCTGCCATGTACATGTGTCATGACAGGAGGCATGACTGTGTTGATTGAGCATTAGATTCCATTGTGCCTTTGTCTGCATGTGCAGAAGGACCCTTAGAATGAAAATGTTTGTGCAACATTTGCTATAAGCAATGGACTACAACTTCCACATATAATATACTGAGCAATACCAACCAAGATTCAGGAGCATAAGATAATTTCTAATAAATACAAATCACTATCAACTTGGAGGGAGTACCTGCATGTGTAATCACCCTAGCTGTAGTAAGTATATTTGCCCATATTGAGTGGAGCTACTTGTACACAGCAACAAACTTTTTACAGTATTGACAGATAAGTAAATTAGGTTTTACTGGACAGTTATTAAAAATGTCTGACTGATTTTTCTATCTCCTGGGCTTCCTAGTAGATGGACATAAATACCAAATGGAAGTCCACATTATGAATCTTTATTAACTCATGCCTTTCCAAGAAATAAAACTTTAAAGCAACTTGGCCTGTAAGCTAAAATGCATATTTTTCCTGGATAAAATTTAAGCACACAGAGACTAATGGCTTTACATTCATATAGTCATAAAATCCTTAAATAATGCTTGGCCAATATCACCTTCCTTTTCACACAAATAATCCGGAGTCCCTTCTTGGCTTTAAATTGTGTTCCTTGAAAAGAGGCTAACAGTGTGATAGGGGAACTAGGTGGTCTGCTTCTCCTCGCTCCTGCTCTTTCTGAGTCCTGGAAAGGCCAAGATGACTCCTCAGATGAGGAACAATGGATGGGCTGCCTCTTCTTCACAGTATACAATTCATCCCAAAACAACAGGATGGGGAAGGAAGAAATCAGGACAGTTCACCCTGCATAGCCACCAAATTCATCAAAGAATTTGAGGGTCTACTGAATAATGAAGTTTAGTGCTCAGGGGCCATGTCTACATGTGCACTTAACTAGACTAATTAGCTGTGGAGTAAAGCACCATCATCTACACATGCAACAGTATTAGGCCACAGTAAACTAATTAACTCTGCTATAAGATAGTACTGTTGGGGATAGTACTATCTTACAGCAGAGTAATTAACTGTGTTTAAATGTATGTGTAGATGCTGACCATGGAATACATTTCTCCTAGTCAGCCCAGCCAGCAGGGGGCCAGACTCCTGCCTGCTGCCTAGCCATATGATTCTAAACTTTAAGAACACTTGTGCCCCAGCCAGCCCCTCCACTGCCTGATGCCGCCACCCAGAGCTTGGGGCTGAGCAGCCCTGATGTAAACTGTTCTGCCCTGGCTCAAATTCATAGATTCGCAGATTGTTAGGGGCTGGAAAGGACCTTGCAGATCATTGGGTCCAGCCCTCCCACTCTAGGCAGGAAGACAACTGGGGTTAGGTGACCCCATAAAGGTGACTGTCTAGTCTCCTCTTGAAAACCTCCAGGTAGGTGCACCATCTCTAGAGGGAGTTTATTCCACAGTCTGGACATTCTGACTGTGAAGGAGTTTTTCCTGGTATTAAAGCTGAAGTGGCCTTCCAGGAGTTTGTTTCCATTGGTCCTGGTCTTCTCCAGGGGTGCCCTAGTGAACTGTTGTTCAACAACCTCTTGATGCACTCCTCTGATAATAGTGGTAAGCCGCTATCAAGTCCCCTCTCAACCTTCTCTTCTTTAGGCTATAGAGGCCCAGGTCTCTCATCCTTTCTTCATATGGCTTGCCTTGAAAGTCCCTGATCATATAGGTGACTATTTTCTAGACCCTCTCAAGTTTTTCCATGTCAATATTGAAGTGTGGTGCCCAGGACTGGACTCAGTACTCCAACTGTGGTTTCACCAGTGCCAAGTACAGCAGGAGTATCACTTCCTTAATTTTACACGAGATGCATCAGTTGATGCATGCCAGCATGTCGTTTGCTCTGCTGACCATTGCCCTTCACTGACATTTCATATTCATACGACGGTCAATCATTACCCCTAGGTCCCTTTCGGCTGTGGTGCAGGTCAAGCTGTCCGAGCCTGTATGTATGTTGAGGGTTGTTTGACCCCATATGGAGCACCTTACACTTGGAAGTGTTAAACTTCATCTGGTTCTGGTCCACCCGACTCTTGAGCCTGTCCACATCTGCCTGTATCTGCAACCTATCTTCTGATGGGACCACACTGCCCCATAACTTGGTGTCATCTGCAAACTTGGCCAGCGAGCTTTTCAGTCCCCCATCCAAATAATTGATAAAGATGTTGAAAAGCACCAGTCCAAGCACGGACCCCTGAGGGACACCACTGGCCACTTTGCACCAGGATGACACAGATCTGTTCATGAGAACTCTCTGGGTCCTACCCTGTAGCCAGTTTCCCACTCACTGAACCATTGAGCAGCTGTGCCCACAAACTTCCAGTTTTCCCACAAGGATATTGTGGGATACTAGATCAAAAGCCTTTTGGAAGTCTAGGTATAATAACGTCTATCTTGTCTCCCATGTCCAGGTGGCAACAGATCTGGTCATAGAAGGAGATGAGATTGGTAAGACAAGACCTACCCGTGATGAAGCCATGCTGGCTGTTGTTCAGAATCTTACCCTCAACAAGTGTATCACACATAGATTCTGTAATGAGTTTTTCCAGGATTTTCCCTGAGATGGAGGTTAGGCTGATTACCTATAGTTGTCCAGGTTCTCCCTCTTCTCCTTCTTGAAGATGGGCACAATATTGGCCCTCTTCCAATCCTCAGGGATCTCCCGTGTGCCACAAATTCTGAAAAAGCTCTGCCAGGGGTTCTGCGATGACCTCAGCCAGCTTCTTCAGCACTCTCAGATGGAGTCCATCCAGTCCTGCTGACTTATAAATGTCTAGCTTTTCTAACTGGTATTACACCCACTCAGCATCCACAGTGGGGAGGCTGTCAGTCCCACCATGTCCCGTATGAGCCGTATCTCACTTGACTTTCCCCTTGGTCCAGTGAAATACCAAAGCAAAGTGGGCATTCAGGAGTTCAGTTTTTTCCTGAATGTTGGTTACTGGTTGTCCCGAAGTGTTAAGCAGGAATCCCACACTTCCATTTGTTTTCCTGATGAAAACAAATTGATGCTGTCTGGGGCACACATGCAGACTCTGTACCTGGGAGTAGTTTTACTCTGGCTCAAAATGCTCTGGAGTTTATTGCTTTGACTTAATTGTGCATGTAGATGCACCTATATGAAGTCCATGAGACAATGAGTAGCCCTCAGTATTGACTAGATTGTATTCAGCTTTGGAGGTGCAAGGGGAACACAGCTGAGGGAGGTATGACTGCAACCCATAAACATGTCATCTTCATTAAATGTTTCACACTGCTGCATGAGGTACAAGAAATATTAGACATATCATCGCTCCAGTATTACCTGCACCCCAGTGGTCCACTGTGTTTTCTATGGAATTCTGGGATAACGAATGAACTGCTACAGCAAAAATGTTGTACCAGGAGATGGGCAAGGGAGCAGCTACAACACAGAGAAGAAACATCAGGGTTTTTTAAATGAGATAGCGAAGTTGGCAGAGGACGGACACTTGGGGCTAAATCTTATTTCACTTTGTGGGCCTAAATGGCAGTTATGCAGCCATGTAACCATAGATTTGGGGACATATGCAGTTTCAGATTTTAGTGGGGAACTGTAGAAGGGGTTGAATAATACCTGATGTGTGGCTTGCTGGTGACAACACTATACTGGGAAACAAGAGAAGCAGTCTTAATCCTCTCTGGGTGAGGTAGGTTAGAAACTGTGTCTTCTGCTCCTTGAAGAAGTTCTCTAAATACTAGGCTGTTGGATTAAAAGATGAGAGGGCTGCCCTCCTTCTGCAGCTAATACCCGCGAATCATGGGTTTCTGTCTGGTTAACATTTCTTGACTTACCTGGTCTTATACACATACTTGGATGCCATATATCTGCCCAACCAAAGCACAGCCTTCCAGGGTAGACTCAGTAGGCATGTGGCTGCTTGCACACCCAGAGCTGAATTGTAAACTGTAAATAAATGTCTAAAACTATGGTGATATGGCTGTGTAATTGCCAGTTAGGCTTATGGAATAGGGTTTAGCCCTTAATGTAGGCTTTCTAACAATGACAATACAAGACTCCACATTAAGAAAACAAATTTACTTGACAACCTATTATTACAGTGACAGAGCTTACTTCTCAATTCATACCCAAATATTTTCCAAAGGAATAAAGACTAAAATGATATGATACATCATACAGTGTTTTATAATAAGGCATTGTCCTGTATGCCAAAAAAAGAATGCAACCCCCTTGTGAAGCATTACAGAGTTTTGAATTAGCTTGTTATGAAGACACAGAAAACATGTGCGTGCTTCTGGAAGTGATGCTGGTGATCTTCTGAAAGTGATGTTGGTGATTCAAAATGTCCATGCCTATACCTACAGTGCTAAAACAAGACACGTAACAAGGTGTTAAGGGAGAACAGTAATTTTGGCACTTTAATCTTGAACATAAATGGTCTGTAGCACTCTTCATGAAGGTATATCACTTGCTTGTAAAGTTCCAACAGAATCCAGTGATATTCACTGTTTGCCTTATGCTCATTTATGGTGGAGCTGCTTTTATATTAAACCATTGTAATGTTCTGTCCCACCGATGGCTGTATTTCAGCACTGGATGAAGTGATATCTTTTGTAGTAGATTTGGACTATTGTTGTATCTGAGATATGGACCAGGAAAACCTGAGGTCACCTGAGGAGGGGCCCAACAGTTTAGGCCCCAAAACTTGCCCAACAGTTCTTCCAACTATACAATTGGTCCAATAAAGATATTACAAAAAAAGCTTTGCCCCATTCTACTTTTTCCATTTTATCGCAAAAGGTTATTTGGGATTTTAGCTAATTAGTGTTCTCAAAGCTCTTTGAGATGAAAGAAAAATGCATTAGAGGCACCAAGTATTATTATTTAGGTTTCTTTGCAGGTGCTGAAAAATAGAGGAGGCCAGACAGGTATTCAAGCCAAAATATGAATTTCTGTAAATTCTTGTTCTCTTTCACCTTCATCCTTTTATTTACTACTGTTTTGGCATCAAGCCCATCCTTTAAAGACCTGAAGCATGACATAAAATAGTATGAGTGAAATTAAGAGAGACTAGCCTTCGGCATTATTGCAGCATTCTGTGCCCTTCTTCACAATGTAGCAAATGGCATCTGTAATTTCCTGCTGAAAGCATAGCAATCACTTTACTTAAAATCCCAGCCCTTTATGTATATAAGCACCTGCTCTTATGATCTCCTATCAGCTCCATTTTGTTGGGTTTTTACTGTACAAGTATTACGTGTGGAGGACTCTGTTCAGAACTCTGCTTTTAGGCACAATTCCCATTTACTCACTTCAGAAGAAACTTTGCTTGAATGCAAAGTGCTGAATTGGGGTTGTCCAGAGACTTTACTGATCGCAATTACATATCCCTCTAGCTGTAATCTGCACATGAAAAGATAGAAAATGATGCCTTTGACAGCAAACTGCCTTCTCTTTCTCTAGGTGTTATATTCAAACTAAAAGACTTTGCACATGCACTTAAATGTAGCTGTAAGACCTGCCAGCATCACTATACTTAAGGTTGTGTCAGCAACACTTCTGTTATGAAAACCCTTTTCCCCCCAAGGACTTTATAACTTAGCTGTGAAATTTGCTCCAGGCTCATTTTTCACCTCAAGCATTACCTAAGGCTTGGTATTATTTTAGTTGGTGGTGATTAATGGAAATGGAAAGGTTAGTGTACATCAAGTATATATAAAGGCAAAAAATAAAAGGGGTTATTATTTTAATTCATCATCTTATTCTTACTTTCTTTTAACTAGAGAAACCTTGTTTTAAAATATTATATAAAGGCATTAGTTAGATCATACAAGCTCTTCTGCCTTTATACATTTGGGTAAAATGGAAATTGCATAAATATTCTGAGATCATTTATACCTGTTTGACTTCAATAGAGTTATTCTTGATTTATATTGGTGTAACTGAAATCAGAATCAGACCTATTGTCTATTTTAATGCAGCTTACTATTGTATTACTGCATCTAGTAGTTAATATGCAGACTCCAGGTGGTTCTGTATTTAAGAAGTATTTTGTTTAGGCCTCCAACTTTCATTGACAAAACGTGACGAGATGTATAGTGAGACCCAGGCCAAAGGGCCACACTGAGGTGGGGCCCCAGGTGCCATACTCCCAATGGGTGTTTTGCCCCCTTATATTTATATCCTTCCTGCCATGACTTGATGTTAGTGACAAGGATATCAGGAGGTAGTATCTGACTGGGCATCTGCTGTGGGGCTCTGCCTCCCTTACACCTCGCTCCTTTCCACTCAGGTATTCCTATGATGGTATCAGGGTAGGTGCCTGGTCCCCTAGGTGCCTGCCTTCATGTAATAGAAGAAAAGGTCCAACTTGGAAGGAAAAACAGAACGATCTGGGACCAACGTGGGCTGGTCAATCCCTGTTATTTTGGTGAGTGTTGACCAGCAACAATGTTCATACCTCCTTGGAATGAATAAAGTAATACAACATAAATAAGCATGTCCGTCATCTGTTTGTGGGCCTAGCTTTGGCCTTGCAGTATATGTCCACCTTCTCCTCAGGCAACTAAGTCTCTTTGGGATTCACCAGCCAGTCATAAGCCAGATTCATATGGTGGGCCCGTATTGAGCCAACCCCTATGGGTAATTTGGGGCCATGGGCACTATGAACCCCCATGAGGTCCTTGTGTGTACCTGGCATCTAGCATCCACAGGCTGGTCAGCTTCCTGTCATGCAAGCCAGAGTCAGGCTGGTCTCTGATGAGATATCCTTGGCTGTGTTGGAGAGTGGCAGCATGGCCCAATGCCTACACTGGTCAGTTCCTCCCCCTGTCCTGTGGCTGGTGCTGCCCTATAAGGGAAGTTCTGGGTTGACCTGAGCTGCCCCAGATTCCCTGCATGCCCCCACATGCCTTGCAGGCACTGCCAGGTGCTGAGTGCCCCTGCAGGGCCCATCATTGGCTGCAGCTATGGCCTTATGGCTCTAGGTGGTGCCGGGCATGCTACCTGCTTGCTCTTGGTCCTATCCAGGCTCCAGGTCCAAGTGGAGTATGGCTTCTGGGTTTCAGCCCCGCCTAGGCGATGGGCATGCAGGGAGTGTGTTTCCTGCTGCTTCCCTGCCTTGCCCGGAGGGCGAGCATATGGGAGTTGTCCTGTCTGCCTGTGGGCTTGTTGCCTGCTGCCAGGATGGCGGGGGTCCTGTGGACCATGAAGCACCATGGTGATCATCACCCTGGTAACTGTGGGGCCAGGCCAGGTCCCTACTAAAAGATATTATAGGTTTTGTATGAAGAACTTATTGGTTAGTGGTCTGCTATTAAGCTACATTGTCATGTATGAGGTATAACTTATTTGATTAACATACTATGGTTTATAGAAGTGTGTTATGTAACTTTAAAAATCATTTTTCCTTCCTTCTTTCCCCCTTTTTCTTTCTCCTACCCACAAGCTGCATCTTGTTATCAAAATAAGTGTTGACTTGTGCCAAAGAAGATCCTTTGTACAGTACTACCTTAAATAAGTAGCCAAGCACTCTCATGGTGCAAGGAAATTCTTAATTTTCCTAGGAGTGTCTATCTGGTTTTACATAGCCCCACCATGACCCTCTAGTTTAGGAGTAATAGGGGTAGATTGGAAGCTAAATGTAGTGTTGCCAGCATTCACTATATACTAACCATAACTTGGTAAATATATAACAACATCAGCTACCAGAGTTTCTAGGGGCCTTGTTACACATAAATTTTAGGTAGCTCCTGGAGCTCCTAACCTCCGAACTGCCCACACATTAACACCTGAAACTAGTTTTATGCACACTGTAGGTGACTTAAAGTTATGCCACTCCAGGGCAGGTTTATCTCTGATCTGTATTACTCAGCTCGTGTTCCATTAATGTATGACCACTCCCCATGGATGATCTGCCCAAGTTTCAGTCCTCAGCATCCCAGGATGCAGCTTCATCCACCACCCCCCTGTTCTGTATGGATTAACTTTCCACCCCCTCAACTCTACTGCCATGGGGCATTTCTGGCACCAAGCGAACTAGCCCTCCTGCCCCCAGGGGTGTGACCTTTTCAATCCCAGGGGTGCAACCCCATGTAAACAGCCTACAGACTACATGCTAGGTTGCAGGACATGGACAGGTCCAGGACTGGGGTTTAGGGAATGTGTTCGAGGAACAAGGTAGAGGGCTAAATCAGGTTCCCATGAACTGGGACTTCCTTGCTGGGAAAGGGGCTTTAGCTCCCCCAGAAGCATCTTCCCTCACTGCTCCCACCTCCTAGCTGCTTCAGGGAACGCAACCAGCACCCCTCATGCCCCAATCCAAAATCCCAATTTATTAAAACACAAGAACTTCTTTAATTTACTTCCTCTTTATTTCTTTTTACATGTTTTTACTTATTTTTATTTTATCCTTCAGGGGCTGACTTCCTTCATTTCACTGCCCTTCTCCCATCCCCATTTCCTTTCTGTCTCCCATTTCATTACCCACCTCCATCCCATTAACTCTCTGCCTTGCACCTGCATGTTCCCACCACCACCGCATCTTTCACACCCCCACCTAGAGCACCAGCCCTGTAGTGGCAACTCACAGCTGTAGCTCCTAGTCAGGCCCCTGCTTGCCAGCCCTCTAGTGGCAAGGCATGGCAGTGCAGGTGGGGGACAGCCAGAGAAGGTTTTTAGCTTTAAGATGTGACTGTTCTCAACTCAATTTAGCACCAGCACCATTTGAGCAGCTCAAAGTGCAACGTATGCTGTTGAAGAAGCCATTAGCAATTTAGACTATTCTAATTCTTGCAAATGCTTCATTTAGCGTCAAGTCATCTCAGGACTAGGGCATATTGAGGGAGAAGGAGAGCTATCTTTGCCTTTCCCACCAAGCTGCAATGGAAGTCTTACTATTGACTTTATTGGACTCAAGATCACCTCAATGAAGTGTAACCTCACACACTGAGGCTGCAGTACTGAGGCAACATGTGTTGAGTCATGTAATCACAAACACTTTGGTATCATAAATGTCCTCATTCTGCAAGTGCAGACTTGATTCCTTTTTTGTGGCAGTCACCACTTGGAGAAAAAAAAGAGATTAAAATGGAACACCAAGGCCAAAAACTTCTATAGTTTTAGATTTCTATTGTCTGACATATCAAAATATTTTTCCTTAGAACTAGAACCCTTGCCAATAACTTTACATGTCCCTGGCAGTATAAAGAGATATTAGAGTCTGGGCATGTACATGTGTGTCTGTATATGTGTATGTATAACTTCCCTTCTCAGGGTTTGGCAGGTAACATTTTCTGAAGCACCTAAGTCTCATTTTCAATGTGATTTAGCTTATGTCTACACGGCAAGTTTACCATGCAAGGCCAATGGTCACGAGTTTCAGGCTGTGTGTGTATATAGTAAACCAGTGATTCACAAGCAGGGTGACAAGGTGTGCTGAATTTAACAGATAAACTAAGTAGATAAGGGTTATCCTTGCCTGGCCAATCCCCCACTGCCACTGCTCAGCCCCCCTGCAAGGAGGTAAACACTATAGTATATAAATTAGCTTTTGAAAATTGGTGCCACTTGCCTAAAGACTAACAAGGAGTACTACAAAGTTCAAAAAGGTTGAGAACCACTGTGGTAAATATACCGTGTCTGGAACTAGTGCCCTCAAACACTTTGTGCTGCTCTGGGCAGGTTGTCTTTTAAACCAAAAACCAGACCCTGAGTAGTTGCATTTGCATGGGAGTCCAGGTAGGATAATTAGCATTTCTGAGTCCTGGGCCCAATTATCCTGCTCCTGTGCCAAGCAGCTTGCTTATAGTGCTATATGAACACAGTGATGCTGCTGTTGCATCCCTATGACACTATAAGGGGTTTTATACCAGGCAAGGTGACTAAGACATGGTTATCCTAAATTAAAAGCAAGTTTATTGAACCCTAACAGATACAATTCTAATTAAAATTGAAGTAGTATTAGCAGTCAAAAATGTGAGGCTTGTAGCTAGTTAAAGCAGATGCTCACTACCCCATAATGTTATGAACACAACTTCACCGGGTGATCAGGCTGTGAAGTCTTGTCCAGGGCTTTTGGCTCCCACATCTGATGTCAAGACAGGATCTTAGATCAGTGACAGGAACTCTTCAGGAGTGTTTTGGAGGATACACTCTCTCACCTCTCTTTATATACCATATAGCTTGCATTTCTTAATACATAAAATGAATGTAAGTCTTCCTTCTGATGCATATTAATAATCTTGCTTCTGTTTGCCAAATATGATTACCTCTAAGTGGAATTTTCTACTCTGAGGTAATCTTTTCATTCTTAGGCAGGGGTAGGCTTTGCTTTGACTGTTCGTCTTTTGCCCAGGTTATATTTATTCAATTTAGTTAGCTGATTTCCTGCTTCATTTTAAGTCAGGGACAGTCCTTTTCCATCTGCTTCTTTCACTGGGTGCATGTCTCAATTACAATTCAAGGTTAGTAAGCAGGTTGAGCTGAGCACAAAGGTCAAACCCAAGTCTTGAAGGCTTTTGGTTCCCAACACTACTTCTAGTTTAAAAGAGAGTCTGCCCAACACGGCACTACACTCTTGCAAGCACAGCTGCCAGAGATGTAGGTTTGCCTCAGCCCTGGGTGGACCTGTTGCCCTGAGGGGTCAGGCCAACACTCAGGATCTCAATATTGTACACCACACCTTCCTATCTAACAGCACAACTGCACATACACACATACAAATCAATTAAGCACACACTCACTAGGTGCATACACCCCTATTAAGCATACACACTCACACTACCAGCTCAGGCACATACACTATGCACCCCAAAAGTTAGACACAGATTACTAATTTGTATATCATGCGCATAATGCCACACACACACACACACACACTGATATCTATATATGTATATATATATGTGTATTCACTAATTTACACACATACCACCCACCTACACATATACACAAGTGAGTTCTTAAGTTGGGTATTGTGATATGTATACATGTATGTATGTGTGTACTTGGGATACCTGGGGAAAGGTTAAGGTAAGAAAGTAGAAGTGTAGGGAGTTAAAGTTACCGAGACCGGGGTTAGAATCAGTAGACTACACGGGCCTGGGCTGAAGAACTGAGGCTCGGAGGTAACTTCAGGTTAATTGATTAATCAATTAAAAGACAATGCCCAAAGCCTGCAGAACAGGGAAGCGATGCCAGCACAGCTATGGGGGAGCTGAAAAGGTAGGTAGGGAGAGGGAAAAATGGGACTAAGGGAAAGTGTGGGTGTTAAAGAGGGGCTCTGGGTGTGGGGAGCCAGAGGATGGCTCTGGGGCAGCTAGAGAAGTTGCAGAGGGCAGCAGTAGGTGCTGGAAGCTGGAGAGAACTGCAGGACAGCTAAGAGCTGAGAAGCTGCATTGGGGGGAGCCTGAAAACAGAGAGGCAGGCAGCAGCAAGTCACAGGAAAAGCAGCAGGGACAGCAGGAAAGCAAGGAGAAGCTGAGAGGTGGCAGAAAAGGGGAGATGGAATTGGAAGGAGATAGGGAAACTAGCAGAGAGGGTGGGAACTGGAGCTGAGAGAAAGAGAGAGAGAATGAGGCTGGAATCTAAGATAGGGCAGATAGGGAAGGGACTGGGATTCAGTAAAACACGACCCAGCTCGGGGTTGCAAATGACAGTGGTTTTATTGAACAGAGGAGATAGTGACACAATGCCAGATTGGTTCCCTTGCCCACACACACACACACACACACACACACTGGCAGCAGGGGTTAGAGAGGCTTGGTGCAGGGGCTGAAGTTCACTGAAGTCCAGGAGGGGAGAGAGAGAGAGTCCAAATTGTAGGAGGAAGTATGCAGGTAATATCTACCTATCCAGGCTGGAAAGGGGCCCTTGTCCAGTAGATGTTGTCGAAAGGGGGGGTCATTGGCAGGGCCGCTGGGTGGATAGGTGCTGTGGCCTGGTGCTGGTCCAGATGGAGGGGGCGTCCCACTGGGTCTGTCTTCACTGCCCCTTTTTATAGGGGCAGACCTTGTGTGACCCTAGTGACAGGAGGCATGCCCAGGCAAGGGTCAGCCCCTGGTGTACTGAGCATGTGTGCTCCATGCAGGGATGTGCAGTTTCGGGTGTCTGTAATGGTGAGAGTTGCTGGTTCTGCAGGGTCTTTTGTTTTTCAAATGCTGGTCTTATCTCTGTTCCTGGGTGAGTTCTGTGGTTCTTGGATGAATCAGTGTGAGGTGATGGCCCAGTCATTACAAGCCATTCAGTAGAGGGCTGCTACCATTGTATTTCAATCATGCCCAATCATTCTCATGGGAACCAATTTACATGGGAGGGGTACAATGAATTATATTGTTGCAACATGGGAGGCCCAGGCAGAGGACAGAAGATGGAGGCTTGACATATAAAATGGGAACTTGACATGACTTTTGTTCACTTACAAATACAGGCCTAAACCATATAATATCCATATGAGGGGAGGGGAGTCAGGTGTCCAAGGAGAGTGGTCACTCCTTAAGGAGATGATCCTCCAAGCCCAAAGGAAGGTAATCCCAGCAAGGATCAAAGGGAGCAGGAGGGCACACAAGCCTCCATGGCTCACCAAAAGCATCTGGGAATGTCTCCTTGCTAAAGGGGTGGTGTACACCCAATGGAAAGAAGGGGACATCACCAGGGACAACTATACTGCAGTCGCTCGGGGATGTAGGGGGGCAGTCAGGAAGGCCAAGGCAGAGATGGAATTAGGGCTAGCTTCCCAGATTAAGGACCATAAGAAGTCCTTCTTTAAATACATAGGGGGTAAAAAGAAGGTTCCGGGTAATGTGGGGCCCCTGCAGGACACGTTGGGAAATTTGGTCATCACACCAGACGACAAAGCTAATATGTTTAACAATTTCTTTGCCTCCATCTTCCTAAGTAGGGACCAGAACGGTCACCTCCCTGCTGGGCCCCCCTTGGGCCCCAAGGGAGGCACACCTGGGCCAAGGGTTAGTGAGGAACTAGTTAGGGAACTTCTTGAGGGATTGGACGTATTCAAGTCAGCCGGTCCGAATGATCTCCACCTTAGAGTTCTAAAGGAATTGGCCGAGGTCATTGCAGGACCCCAGCATGGTTTTACGAGCACTCGTGGTGCTCTGGTGTGGTGCTGGAGGACTGGAAGAGGGCCAGCGTGGTTCCCATCTTCAAAAAGGGAAAGAAGGAGGACCTGGGAAATTATAGGCCAGTTAGTCTTACCTCAATCCTAGGCAAGCTGTTTGAGAAAATTATGCTGGCACACATCCAGGAGGGGCCAGCAGGGGACTGCATGCTTAGGGGTAACCAACACGGGTTCATCAGCGGCAGGTCCTGTCAGACCAACCTGGTGGCCTTTTACGATCAGATCACCAGATCATTAGATGCAGGGGTAGCAGTGGATATAGTCTTCCTGGACTTCCGGAAGGCTTTTGACACGGTCTCTCACCCTGTTCTCATTAAGAAACTGGGGGGCTGTGGTGTAGACACCCACACAGTCAAATGGGTCGCCAACTGGCTGGAGGGCCGCACCCAGAGGGTGGTGGTGGATGGGTCCTTCTCAGCCTGGAAGGACGTGGGCAGTGGGGTTCCGCAGGGCTCGGTCCTGGGGCCCGCACTGTTCAACATCTTCATCAGTGACTTGGACGAGGGGGTGAAAAGCACCCTGTTCAAATTTGCTGATGACACTAAGATGTGGGGGGATGTGGGCACGCTAGAAGGAAGCAACAGACTACAATCGGACCTAGACAGGTTACAAGGGTGGGCGGACAAGAATAGGATGGGATTCAACACAGACAAGTACAAAGTGATGCACCTCGGGAGGAACAACCAGCACCATACCTACAGGTTGGGGAACTCCCCTCTTGTCAGCACAGAGGCGGAAAAGGATCTTGGAGTCATCATTGACTCCAAGATGAACATGGGCCGGCAGCGTGGGGATGCAGTCAGGAAGGCCAACCTCACCTTGGCATGCATCCACAGATGCATCTTGACAAGGTCCAAAGAGGTGATCCTCTCTCTCTATGTGGCACTGGTCAGGCCACAGTTGGAGTACTGCGTCCAGCTCTGGGCCCCGCACTTCAAGAGGGATATGGACGGCAGGGAGAGGGTCCAGAGGAGGGCCACTCGCATGATCCAGGGGCAGCAGGGCAGGCCCTACAAGGAGAGGCTACGGGACCTGAACCTGTTCAGCCTCCAAAAGAGAAGGCTGAGGGGGGATCTAGTGGCCTGTTATAAACTAGTCAGGGGGGACCAGCAGGCATTGCCGGAGTCCCTGTTCCCCTGAGCATTGCCAGGAGTGACCAGGAATAACGGTCACAAGCTGGCAGGGGGTAGGTTTAGGTTAGATATCAGGAGGCGCTACTTCACAGTCAGGGCGGCTAGGGTCTGGAACCAGCTTCCCAGAGAAGTGGTGCTGGCTCCTACCCTGGGGATCTTTAAAAGGAGGCTAGGAGAACACCTTGCTGGGGTTGTTTGACCCCAGTACTCTTTCCTGCCATGGCAGGGGGGCGGACTAGATGATCTACTCAGGTCCCTTCCAACCCTAGAAACTATGAAACAATAAAAATCAATACAAAAATGATAATAATATAATATACAATAGTAAAAATTAATACAAACCTAATAATTATAAAATATAAAACAGTGGATATCCAAAACCAAATACTTGCTACCAAAAGAAAAATGTTTAAAGCTTATCCTAAGTTTGAGCTTGCTTATACTTATCTATAGGGAAGAGAGAGGGAGAGAAAAAGTCAGAAATGGTTGGGGAATGCAATAAAAAAAAAAAAAAAAGAAACGGGGTTTTGCTACAGATCTGGGGGAGAGGTGCAGTCGTGCAGTTGCACCCTTCTTGGATTCCTGCTCCACTCAAACTTTAAATCAACTGCCTGGGAGGGGCAGTGGCATTTCTATTCAGGCAGTGCTTACAGAGTCCATTGATTTCATGGCTCAGTATCTTCTCCCTGATTTTTGCTAATTTCTCTCCACTTCACAGGTGCTAATAACCCTCTCCATTTTTAATAGTCTTGAAATGACTGACAGTGCCTCCAATATTTCAGTGTCAGTCATTTCTATTGTCTAAGTGCTCAAGAAGGCTAGATTTTTTTTTTAAATGAATCTGAATAAGAGGTGTGTTTTTCACTATAATGACTACAGGATTAATGCCAAAATATCTTTTGACTATTTTTGTCTAGTTTAAAACCTTATCAGTACCGCCATTGTAAGGTACTAGAGAAAAAGGTGCATTAGCCTATTTTAATGAGCATTAGAGAAAGCTTATGGGTTTTTTGGGACGCTTTAATGCACATTAAAGTGCACATGTAGATGGACTCACTGACTTTCAACAATGTTTTGATTGTGCAGCTCATAGGGCATTTGTAGATGACACTTTAAAGTGGGTTGAAAGTGAGTTAAATGCCTTTTGCACCACTTTAATGACATTGCTACTTTTACATTTGGTGGTGTATTGCACGTTAATTCCAGCCACTGTAGCACATTCAGTGGTGTAATGTGCCTTAAATGACTTCTGGATGCAGCAAATAACTTTGAGGCGCTGCAATGTAAAATACCTCCAAGAAGTTTTAGTTTCCTACCCTACAACTGTGGAGGGAAGCACCCGGCTCTGTGCGACTCAGGGGTTGGCCAGGCAGCCCAGCAGCAGCCCAGGAAGGCAGGCTCCACAGAAAGAAAAAAAAAAAAAAGGGGGCAAGCCTGATCTCCCCCCCACACTGGAGCCTCCCTGCCTGAGCTGTGCAGGGCCTGGTGCTTCCTTCTGTAGCTGCGGTGCCCCCTGAGATTGCCTGAGCCAGGTGCCTGTAGGTGGGTATTGCCTGGGTGGGGTGCTGCTACCACAGAGGGAAGCACGAATCCTCCCTGCCCCCCACAGCTCAGGGACTGCTCTGCCTGCCTGCAGCTCGCTCTCCCCTCCCCACCGCTGGAGAGGCAAGTAAGGATCAGGTGGACACAGGTATACACAACATGGGGGTTTACTTCTCCCTAAATTGAAGCCATGTTTTTAAAAAAACCACCACTTCAATTTAGGGAGAATTAAACCCCCGTGTCTTGTAGAAATGCCCTTAGGTCACTTCTGAAATTGGGATTTAGGATTGTAAGTCATTTAGGAGCTAATATTTCACCCAGAATCTGCAGTATGTCCATGATGACTTAAGCAAATTTAAGCATCATTTATTTAACCAACCAGAAATTACTGAGAAAGCATTTGCAGAACAGATGCACCAGTCTGTCTGTACTTTCTGTCACCATTTCTGCAGCTGGTTCCTGCTGGTGTGTGGTGTACAGCATTCTGCAGGGTATGTAGCAATGCTAAAATACCTGCTGGCATTTCCCCCTTTAAAATACACCAGCCCTTTTAATATATTTTTGTTAAATTCCCTAACTGAACACATTGTAACAAACATACTTCTATAAAATTGAACATCTTGTAGTATTAATACCTATCAGCCTTCTGGGTATTTCCAAAGTCCCTCAGAAATCCTGTAAAATAAAGTGTCTTCAGGTCAGCCCTGATTTTTAACAAGCTATTTAGCTCTCTTTCTCCAGTCAGAAACAAGAATGGTCCATCACATCTTGTGGTGTTCTGGTGTGTCTGTTCATACTTCATTCTTTGCTACTGGAGAATCATTTTCTTTCTTAGTTACATTCTCATGAACCTTCGGCAGATGTTTAAAGATTCTTTCATAAAATCTGGATTACAAGAGAATTGTATTGATTCACTGCAAATCACTGGATGTTGCAAATTAGGAAATTAACAAACATCATTTAGAAGCCAAGGAGCATATAATGTATATGCATTCTTTTAATTCATTTGGGCAATCATAGTTTAGTTTTTAATGGCTTAGGGTAATATTCCTAAACATACAGAAATGTAGTTAGTAAAGATGACGTCTCAGTAATACACAGGAAAATTGCAGCACTGTGCTGTAGATCCTTGCTGAGAGGTAGAGTAGACGGCAACATTTTGTGCAGATTAATGAAGCATAGATTGGCTAGGTTTCTTTGCAATTAATAGTTGACCATCTTATTTGGTATTGAGGATACATTAATTTCTCATCCGTTGCTTCCATTGCCTTGGAAGCCACTGCCTGATAACAGCTAATTACAAATCCATCTCAGAGATGAGTAAGGATATTTGATACAGGAAAAAGGGGTATGAGGCCTTGATCTAGCTCCCATTTAAGTTAATGGAAATCTGACTTCACTGGTGGCTGGATGGGACCATTCAAAGATTCTGTGACTTTTCACTGATGCTGTTTAGACATGGCAAGAATCATAGATCAGAGAAAGTGCACTCAGAGCAGCTTTACCTCTAATTCTGAAGGGTGGTACAATGTATAAGGGTTTCCTCACTTCAGCACATGCAGGATGAAGAAAGAGCCATTCAGAACTTTTCCTACAAAGGTTGCAGCAGTTCTAGTTACAAAGACATCTCCTGTATCATGTTACAGAAACATCTGAGAGGCCACCACTTCTTGCTATGGTTAGCACAAACCAAAAATTTCCTATTGTGTGATATTTTTCAGATACTGCCAATTTAAGCTTTGGGTCTATCTGCTTTATGGAATTTTGTCTGTTTATCTTTTATGCTCTTATTTCCCTTGTCTGATAATTCACTAGCAATTTCTCTTACTGGAAACAGCTTGTATGGGGTCAATACAACAAATTAATATTTAAAAATATGATTGCCAAAAATCTCCTGCTGATTTACATTACTGGTATGCCTCGCCCTTTAACTTACTTATTCATTTGGTTGTCTGTAAATGATTCCTTAATTTAGGAAATGTTCACAAAAAGAAAAAATGTCACAGATATCAATATGAGTTCACATTTGTGAAAATCTGTGCACTGGAAATGCACTTTGGATCATTGTAAAAAGTTCTTATAATTCATAGAATCATAGAACCGTAGAACCAGAAGGGACCTATAAGATCATCAAGTCCAGTCCCCTGCCATATGAAAGAAGTTATTGGGCTCAGATAAGATCAACAAGGTGCCTGTCCAGCCTCCTCTTGAACACCTGCAAGGATGGTGACTGCACCACCTCTGCTGGTGAATCTGTTACAGATTCTGGTGACCCTTACAGAGAAGTTCTTCCTTACATCTAGCCTGAATTTACCCTCTATAAGCTTATGTTCATTGATCCTCATCCTCCCTTGAGGTGCCTTCCTGAAGAGTTGCTCACCAAAATCTTGGTGTTCACCCCAATGTACTTGTAGGCAGCTATCAAGTCACCTCTCAGGCTTCTCTTACTCAAACTGAACCAGCCCAATTCCCCGAGTCTCTCCTCATAGGACCTATCCTCCATGCCCTTGACCATGCAGGTGGCTCTTCCTTGTACCCTCTTGAGATTATTCATGTCCTTCTTGAAGTGCAGTGCCTGGAACTGGACACACTACTTCAGTTGAGGCCTTACCAATGCCAAATAGCGAGGAAGGAGCACCTCCCTGGATCTATTGGACACATGTCAGCTGATGCACACCACAGTTCTATTTGCTTTCCTGGTGACCTCATTGCACTGCTGGCTCATATTTTGGTCGATTGTAACCCTCAAGTTTCACTCAGATGCTGTTCCAGCCAGTGAGCTGCCACCCATCGTGTAGTTGTGGTGCAGGTTTTTCCTACCAAGATGAAGGACTTTGCACTGATCCTTGTTAAACCTCATCTGATTCCATTGTGCCCATGAGTCCAGCCTGTCAAGGTCATCCTGGATCTTGACCCTACCCTCCAATGTGCCCGTGTTTCCCCACAGCTTGGTATCATCCACAAACTTAATAATTGAGCTTTCTACCCCCTCATCCAAGTCGTTAATGAATATGTTAAAGAGCATGAGTCCAAGCACCTATCCCTGGGGGACACCACTGGAGACAGCCTTCCAGAATGAGGCCATCCCATCAATTACCACCCTCTGGAACCAGCCTCTAAGCCATTTGTCCACCCACCTCACTGTAGACTGGTCAAGTCCAGAACCCTCCGGCTTGTTTGAGAGGATCCCATGGGAAACAGAATCAAAGGCTTTACTGAAGCCTAAGTAAATCCTGTCCACTGTGTGTCCCTCATCCAGATGGCTAGTTACCTGGTTGTAGAAGGATACCAAGTTTGTCAGGCATGATTTACCCTCAACAAAGCTGTGCTAATTACTTCTTAACACCTTGTCCATTCCCAGCTTGCAAATGATGGCCTCCTTAATACATTTCTCAAAGATTTTATGTGGACCGAGGTCAGACTGACCAGCCTGTAGTTTGCAGGGTCATCCCTCTTCACTATCTTGAAGATGGGCACCACACTGGCTCTCTTCCAGTCATCCGGGACCACTCCCAGGTTCCATGACTCTTCAAACAGTTTGGCCAGTGGTACTGCTATTAGCTCAGCTAGTTCTTTCAGGACTCTTGCAGGTTGTCAGGCTCAGCAGACTTGAAGACATCCAAGTGTTGCAGGAGATCCCTCACCTGTTCAGGACTGATTTTGTGTAGCTTGTTTTCTTCCCCATGTTCCCTGGGCCTCTGGTCAGGTGAACAGCCCCTGTTTGATTTCAGGAATACCAACATGACATATACATTTAGGAGCTCAGCATTTTCATGGGCATTGACTGTGGGTTACCCTTGAGCATTCAGTAGGGGTCCCACAGTGGAGCCTGACTTTTTCTTGCTCCCTATGTATCTGTAGAAGTACTTTTGGTTGTCTTTTATTCCAGTTGCCAGCTTGATTTCCATTCCTGCTTTGGCTTTCCTTGTCTTGTATCTGTAGAGGCCCTGGTGATACAAGTGTATTACTCTCTAATAGCCAAGTCATTCTTCCATTGTTTATATGCTTCTTTTCTCTTTTCCAGAAGTGCTTTAATATTCCTGTTGAGCCAAGTGGGTCTATTGGCTTCTTTCCCATTTTTGCCCACATGGGGATGACCTGTTTTGGGGCCAACAGAATTGCTTCCTTAAAGAAGGTCTACCACTCCTGAACTGCCAAGTTATCCAGTTGCTGGTTGCAGAGGGTTTTTCCAACTAGCCTCTTGAGTTTGGCAAAATCTGCCTTCTTGAAGTCCAGGAATTCTGTTCTTCTGTCTGATTTCCCAGTCCTATGGTGGATGGTGAACCTAACCAGGTCATGATTGCTGTCTTCCAGAATACCATCAATCCTTAGGTCGCCTATGACATCATCAGTTTCGGCCAGCACTAGATCCAGAGTGGCCTTACCCCTGGTAGGCCCTTCCATGCATTAATTTTGCTGAATGGATCAAATGTTCCTGGATAATTTGTGAATGGGAAGGCCATACTAGAACTATTTGAAATTGGACATATGTCTTCTCATCAGAAAAGTGAAAGAAAGAATACTGTGGGTTTAGTCATCTCTTGTACAATCTGAATAATAAATAGCAAATGCTTATTGCAAACTATTCAAGAAGAAAGCAAAGTATTGTAATAAAGAACAAATTCATAAAAGTAATTTTCTTATGGCGGATATTTCACGAGTGGGGAAAAAAGCTGAATTCATTGGCTAAATTAGTAGCAATAGATAATTCAGTCAACTCTAATCTTGGGCTTTGTCAGCTGATTTGAAGAGTAACCAAACTCTGACCTTTGCCGAGGTGTGGACAGAAATGATAAGTGGCATAGGGGATTGCGATCTCTTTCCTGACACTGAAACAAAAAGGCTGACAATGGCTAGTATGAACAAAAGGACAGACAATGTGAAAGGTATGTTTTGCAAGTCTAGGTGCCATTATACATTTATAGATTATAGGGCGTTTATTGTTAATACGAGCTTTTCAGCTGTAGATTGCTGTTTCAGATAGAGCTCCTGTTCATCAGAGATATACGGTCTAATTCTCTACAAGCTTATTTCCTAATGGAGCTATGCAAGGACCAAATTCTCTGGCAATCTAACATCTTTTCAGTGTCTTATATAAAATGAGTCAGTGGCTTCAGTCCAGTTCCCAGTTAGATGGGTTTGCACAGTAAAACAAACTGCTCTCCCGCCATTGGCAATAATGGCTGGCAGTCTCTATCGGCAGACCAAGGGCTGAATGGGAATTAAACAGAAATGTTTGTTGCAAAGCAATTTTTAAAATAATTTTGGAGCCAAAATATCCAGCAAGGAAGGGGATTCTGTATGAAATCAAGTAGCAATTGTTGAATTAAATATGTTAATTATTCATCCCCAGCTGGTGTCTTCATAATGTTTTCCTGTGCTGTGCATGTATTATGAATGACTTTTTCTATACATAGGAGCCCCTTGGAGACCACTGCTAGGATAGCCCACTGTAAGTTTTCTATCCAAGGGCTCTGAAAGTGATTGCTAACATTGAGCACGTAAAGGAATCATTTGGGTACTGTGACTCAAGAGCCTGCTAAAATGTAAACATGTTTAAAGACGGTACTGTTCAGAAATTAAAACAAGCTTATGTGTAAAGGTTGCATATGGCCTTTATGCTCTGAAGAACCTCTGCAAAGCAAACAAGTCCACATAACACAGCTGCAGGCTCTGGCCCCATGCTGGGCTCCATACACTTGTGAGGAACATATGTTTGGAAGGACCAAACCTTTACAGAATTAAAAAAAACCTCAGGCAATCTACATAGACCACTTCCAAGCTTCCCCCTAGAGAATAAGAAAATTAAAGAAATGTTCAGTTGGTTCAACAATAAGGGTACAGCACTCATGGAAACATGGGTCTCAGCTGTGTCTGATACAACCACAGTCCTGGTCCAGAATGGACCAGTGGAAAAAGGAACAGTCTCTTCCCTATGGAACCAAAGGAGAAGGAGTGTAACAAAGGCACCATTATGCCCATATATATGTGAGTGAAGCCACAATGGAAAGTGGATGAGTGCAGTGTTGCCAAGGCTTGTGGATTTTATCATGAGCCTTGCAATGGTTTGTGTAACTTAAAGCCCCAGCTCACATCATAATGTGAAAATCTCACCTTCCTCCTTACTATCCCTCATGTTTTATAAGGTAAGTTTATAATCCTCATGACTGGGGAGAAAATCTTGAAACGCTAGCCACAAGTGTACTCTGAAGACTCAAAACATCAGAATGAAAGTAAAAAGATCCACTAATTTTCATCTTTTACTTCATGAGTTATAATCTGATCTGATGATTTGGGTGGTATAGTGCTTAGCTTTGGCGATACTGTGATGATGTCTAAACTCAGCTTCTAGAAATGGTCAGAGGTAGTTACCCATGTTACTCTGAAGTCAGGAAAAAGACAAAAGTAGATTTGTACCTTTAGGCTACATACAGACAGTCAAAAAGCCCAAGGCTGAATTGATTCAATCTTCACAGGTTAATCTAAACTGTGTAGATTGAACCAATAAGCAAGTTCGCAGACATTCACTTTTGATTCCAGAAATGCAGTCACATGCCTGCAGTGGCCCAGGCCTGAAGCATTAGAGCACACTTCCTTGCTCAGCTGGAGCAGCCAGCTTGGGCCAAGGCTAGCCCACCCACTCCACAGGGGGCAGTTGCAGGAGAGGTGCGAATCACCCTAGAGTGCTGGGGGACTGCGAGTTAACATGGACCTGGGGGGTCTCTGGAACAGAAGGTCAATAAACCTATTTAACCTAAATCAGTAAATCTTCTACCACATCCATCCCGGTTTATATTAAACTGGTTTCAGCCGTTCTGAAACGGTTTATGTGCACTAAACTTCTGTTGTGTTACAGATTTGAACCAGTTTCCAATCACTTATATTGGTTTATGTGTAATTTCTGTTCCTAGCCTTATAGACTAACTCAATCAGAGATGTATAGAATAAGCTTTTGTAAGCAGAGGCTTACTTCATCAGATGCTGATGAAGATGATCAGACAGCATCTGAAGAAACTCTCTAATTATCAAAGTTTATACTATACACCTCTGATTTAGTTGATAAGGCCGTATCCACACGAGCATGGACATTTGGCTCCCTGGGGACAGCTAGCAGTGGTACACCTTGTGCTGCTGCTAGTTGTTCCTGGGGAATGCCTGTGCCACGTGTCCTCTGGCATGCAGCAGGTTACCCCAGGTGGGGTAGGAGAGGCTGAGGCCAGCACCTAGGCTGGCTCCAGGAGCCTTACCTGGGGCCCTGGGCACCTCCTTGGGCTGCAGTAGCACACACTACCCCCACATGTGCTGCTCCACCTTTTTTTTGTATAGGTTTTTTTTTGACCCCTGGATATCGCACACTGCTTCCTTCCATCATGGAGAGCAGCTGAATGCATGGTACATGGCACTGCAGTCATGTCTACGGTGCTACATACCACATGGCTGTGCTTGTCTGGATGTGGCCTAGAGGTGCAAATTTACCCTGCCTTCTTCCAGGAACAGTGTCATATACAAAATGGCTCCTCTCTTGGGGTTAGGGTGCCATGTTAAAAATCTATTTTAAAATGCTTCTTCAGCACTACTATGTATCAGAGTTTAGCTAAGGATTTGTGGCATGGTCTTTAGTAATTGTATATTTTATTATATCCTGACCTTTATTCAGTTTTTACTAACTCTTCACGTAGATAAAACTCCCAATAACTTAGGAGGAAGGGTGAAGTAAAACAGGAGTTAGAATTTTGGGATTTAGATCAGCATGTCTATATCCTTGTGATTTATGTAGCATTTTTAAAAAGATGTTTAACTGAAAAGGTTGACAGGGCTTATGAGAAACTGGCTCTAGCTCTGATCATATGCCATTTCTGCACCAATAATATTCAGTTTGCCTCTGGAGAGTCACTCCAGATGCTTATCTGTGGGAAAACAGAATCAGGTCCTATACAAATTGGATACACAAAAAGAACCATCCATTGTAATAGTAGTTGCTGGAGCTGAATTTGCTGTGAAAGCCTTTCTGGTGTCTGCTGTTCCAAATGAGAGGAGTTCTGGGGAACATTTGGCTGGAATTTATTTGGGAAGAGACGCAATTATAAAATAAGATTTCTTCCCCCATCATTACCTCCGTATCAACCTCATTTGCAGGATGTTCTTTGTGACTTCTGTTACTAGTGCTTAGGCTCTAATTCATCATCCTTGCTGCAGATGGTGTCATCCACTGGGATTTCAGTTGGTTCATAATTAGTGCCAGCATTCTCACTGGGGGATGGGGTGGGGAAACACTCCAGTCGATATAGACCCTGGATGTAATATCCTTCCACCACCTAATTTCATCCTCTCATTACCTTTCCTTTACAGAATCCAATGCTGCAGCAAAATTTCAGCCACTATCATCACCACTGACAAAAAACATCACTGCTGTCAGACTTAAAAAGAAAGCTAACTTTTACCTAGGAGATGGTAAGCTAGCCAAAAACAAGGAGATGATATGGGGGCCAAGCCAGTGGGGTGGCTGCTTCTTTTTTGCTAATGTCTTCCTCCTCCTGTAGTAGCCATGGCAGCAGCTGTAATGTAGTTATGGCAGAGCACACTGCACAATCTTAATTAAATGGAAAAGCTGTGGGAGAGGAGTCTGCCGTATGTGACTTTGGTTTGTGTGGCTGCTAGTGAAGAAGCACCCTCCAGGCGATACACCCCTTTATGAAAAAGGAAAGCTCACCCTTGATTTGCCCCTTACCACCATGACCTGGGTTGGCATAGCCAGCTGAACCTTCAGCCTCAGACACAACTCGCTGATCTGTTCGGTGCACAGATGCTAACTCCTGCATCCTCCTGGGTTTTTATAAATGAACATTTTACACGTAAGGATGAAAAAAACCAATGACAAAAACATTTAACATTGCAGCATGCCATGGAGGTTTCCATGGGATTTGTGCAGCTGGCGGGTACTGTGGCGTAACGGAATGCATGGGACCAACTGGAAGGATAAGCTCTTACTACAAGCGTACAAGTCCTCGGGGGGCTATTCTCTCAGGAACACGTACACACGGTGCCTGCTAATACTAATAGGAGCCATGTGCATGTATTGAGAGGGGAACACAGGTTTCATTTTGTATCTTCGTGCCACTCTCCTGGCACGCACATTGTGAAAGGGAGAAAGTTTGAGCCAAAGCATTGAAAAAAAAATCCTTACAAGAATATTTCAAAAAAATATTTCCTTACAAGACTAGGACATTAATTTTCCTTTCTTTCTTTCTTTTTTTTTAAATAAGAAAATTAACGTTTCAGTCTTAAGGAAATATTTCTTCCTACTCCTCTTCCCCACCCTGAACACCCCTTCCCCCCAGCTATTGAAAAGTACCTTCCTTTCTAAAAGGACAATGAGCATTTTGATTAAAAGAGCTTTTAAGTATTTATATGATTATCTCTTTTGTCACCCTGGCAGCATCTGTTTTGCCGAATGCTCAGCATCTGGTGTGTGATGCCTCATGTCAAGAAGGCCCTGATTTCTCATTCAGACAGAGGATGGGTAAGGGAACAAGCACATAACATGGAGAGGCATCTGCCAAGAGGATAAGGCCATTTCTCTGCCTGCTATGGCTGCTGCTAGATTGGTCACAGAGCTCATGGAAACCAATACTTTCGCTCTTAGTAAAGCACTGCCCATGTACCGTATGCTGCATGTCCCCTGGCTTTTTCAGTCCCTTTCAGTGCCCTTTCAGTAAATGTATGTATGCAAAATGGCTGGAAGGCATTTCTTTGATAGGCATGGCTGAAGCCTCATCAGATCCAGTCTAGGGGCACTTTTCTCATCCTTATAGGCTGTTTGGTTTTTACCGGAGTTGTAAAGCATTGTATTTTGAAGTGGTTCTGACTTGTAATTTGTTGCCTTCTAAGAGTGACATTTTTCAAGAGCTCTCAGCATGGGCTCAGGTCTTCTCTGTCCTAAGTCAATGACAGAATTGGCCTACCTCTCCTGCCACTGAGCGTGTGTGAAAATCTCACTTTACTGTTTCATGCATATATTCTAAACATGGAATTATTCTTTGGTTTTCGTGGGAAAAAGCTTACCGTTTTTCTTGCATAAATATGTACTCCCCTCCCCTCCCCCTAAATCAGCCACCCCAAAATTGGGATGCGTGTTTTAAGTGGTGAAGCTGTTTGTTTTCTTCACTGAAAAAGCAAGTCAGGAGATGCTGTGCATGCCATGCAGCTGCCAAGATGTCTGCCAGCAGGATCCTATGTTAACCATCTCACAGCTCTAGCTATAAACTGAGCACTGTAGCTTGTGGCCAAGGCAGCAAGGAGCTGCTGGTAGTATCTTGAAGAAGCTTGATTTACAGGAATTTATATAAAGAATTTCTTACAGCCAAGCACTAATAGTCCTGGTACTGCCCTTGCAAGGGTCTGGTGCCTAACCTGGTGCTATGGAGTATGTCCTCCTGGAAATACAGAGTGCCCAAGAAGTGTGGCATTTCAGGAAATAGTCTGGGCGAGAAACTTCCTGGTGCCACCCTTCCTGGATACTCAGTGATACAGCTGGTCATCACTGACACAATCTTTTTTCCTACATTCTGCCTTTCAAAAACAAGGTGCATGTTTTATTTGGGGATGTATATATGTGAGAAAAAACGGTACTTTCTAGCCATCAGTCTCTCTACAACTCTTGCAATATCATTTCTGGAAAAAAAATTACTCCTACATTCTATCATATACGATTCCTAGCATGTGAGTATTTCAAAGAGTTTTTGATTGATATAATACATTAAAATGTGCACTGTCCAGGTGTAAGGTAGGGCAGAGTATACCCATTTAAAATATATGTAACTCAGGTTAAAACCTATCCTGTTTAAAAGCACATCTTTGGGACTGAAAGGGGACACCTTAGGTGATGCTGATAAACAATGTTAAGTTTAGATAAGTGAATACTGAACTCTCAGTCCTATAATGGTAGCAGCTCTGCTGACATGAACTAGGTTTCTAATTGTTAGTGTCAGGACTAGCTAGCTTCTGACTGTGTTTGTGTGTATAGTTTAACACAAGTATTGCCAAATCCAAGTGCTCAAAAATTAGGAGGCTGGGTTAAAAATCAGGATTTTAAAGAAAGAAATATATTCTCAATGCTTTTTATTTTCCTTGGATTACTAAACTTTTAAGATTCAGTCACTTCCCATTTTCAAACTTTTCTCTGCAGCCATTATTATAAGAAATGGAAGGAAGCCAAAATGGAAAGAGAGCTGAGATTCTTATTTTATTTCAGCTCCCCCAGGCTTTGAGAAATACAACTGTTATTATGAGACAGGCATAATAAAAATACAATAATTGGTAACAATGTAGCAGTCATCTGGATGCCCCCTCTCCTCCAACCTGCTGTAGTCTACATTGTAGAATAAAAGCTGCAGGTTCACACTAGATAGGGGTGCAACTTGACAACATGGATTACTCAGCACATAAAATTGGACTGCCATTTCAAATAGCATGCATCCTCAGCCTTGCCTCATAATAATGCAACATTATGTAGCAAAATGATGCCTCAAATTTTCACATAGATTACATTAGGCTCTTAAATGAAAAGCAATACTCTAATGTTCATAAGTGATTCACAGAGGGAGTATAGGCTACAAAGGAAACAAAAAGAAATAAGAGCCCACAGGCTGGGAGGTATAGTGTTACCATTTAGCAAATGCAGACATTCTGTGGGTAGTTCAGATTCCTGAAACTCCTTTGACCCTGGAGGACAAGGCAATACATAACCACTTGGTTTCAAGCATAAAACAGTTGTTATTTCTAGCTTCGAGATTTTAGTCTAAATGAAGAGGTTGATTCCTACACCCTGCTCTTTCCCTGGTTGCTATTTTTGCTCTGTAGAGGTAACTGATACGGCTGTACAAAGCTTTGGATCATGATTCAGATTCAGAGATGATTCAGATGATTTGGAGGCAGAAACTATGAATCCGAATCGAATTGCTGGAAGCTTTAGGCTTTCCGAATCAATTTGGAAAAGATTCAGCGATTCGGCCATAGAGTATAATGGGGAATCAATGAAATATCTATGACTTTGTTGTCTTTTGGTTGATTCAGATGAAATGTCCAGGGATGGTATCCTCTGATGAGTGCATGACATGTGCCAAGTTTCAAGGAGATAGATGCAGGAGTTTCTGGGAAATTGCACCTTAACTCCTGAATGCAAAACTCATGTCGTGTGTGTGTGTTAAGCCACAGTGTGGTGAAAACGTCAGGCAGGTAGCCCCTGCAGAGCCCACAAAGCCTGCCAAGCTTCAAGGAGAAAGGGCAGAGGTTTGGGGGAAACTGTACCTCAAGCTGCGGACAAGCAAAGCTTGTGACATGGGGGACACTGTGTGTGTTAAGGTGCAGCAGGGTGAAAGCTGCAGGGATGGTGGCCCCTGCTGAGGCCATGAAGCCTGCCAGCTGTCAAGGAGATAGGTGCAGGGGCTTCTGGGTAATGAGGCCCTGCACCTCTGGTTGCTGACAGGCAAAACTTGTGATGTGGGTGCTTGTGCAACTGTGTTTGTCTTGGGGCGTGTGGGTGGGGGGGAAACTACTGCAGGCCTGGCTGCTAGGCTACTGTGTTACACAATCAATCATGATTCACTCAGGGACCAGTTCAATACACAGTGCCTAGCTACTACATAACAAGTTAATGAGCAAGGATTAACACCTACAACACCACAGACTAGGACATGAAAGAATCAATACAAAGCCGGGAACTGCTTCTGCTCCAAGACAGAGACAGTTAGTCCCACAAGCACCCACGTCACAAGTTTGGCCTGTCAGCAGATGGGAGTGCAGGGCCCCAGAACCCCCATCCACCTATTTCTCCTTAACAGCTGGCAGGCTTTGTGGCTGCAGCAGGGCCTAGCAGCCAGGCCTGCAGTAGTTTTCCCACCCCTGTGCCCCAAGACAAACACAGCTGCACAAGCACCCATGACACAAGTTTTGCCTGTCTGTGGCCAGAGGTGCAGGGCCCCAGAACCCAGAAACCCCTGCACCTATTTCCTCGACAGCTGGCAGGCTTCATGGCCTCAGCAGGGGCCACCATCCCTGCAGCTTTCACCCTGCTGCACCTTAACACACACAGTGTCTCCCATGTCAGAAGCTTTGCTTGTCTGCAGCTTGAAGTACAGTTTTCCCCAAACCCCTGCCCTTTCTCCTTGAAATTTGGCAGGCTTTGTGGCCTCAGCAAAAGCCACCATCCCTGCAGTTTCCACCCCACTGTGGCTTAACACACACACGTGACATGAGTTTCGCTTTCAGGATTTGAGGTGCAAGAAACCCCTGGAAGTTTAATCTGAATCAGCCAAAAGACAACAAAGTTATAGATATTTAATTGATTCCCCATTATATTCTATGGCCGAATCTCTGAATTGGCTCTGAATCTTCCAACGTGATTCAGCCGAATTGAATCGGAAAAACAATTAGGATCTCCAAATCAAATCTCTGGCACCTGAATTGGTTGAATCTGAATCCAAATTGGGTAGTTTCCTATTCGCACAGGCCTAGTAACTGAACTCTTTTCTAGGAACATTTATATTAAGCAAACTTAGTAACTTTTGTTTGCTTGTTCAAAAATGTTTTTTATGAATAGTTTTGTTCACAACACACATGGGCTCTAAATTACACAGGAACTGCTTCTAGTAAGTGATCAGTTGATTTTGTGCCTAGGTTTCTGCCTTTCTCTCACTTCTCCTGGCAGCTCTGTTGCTCAGCATGTGCTGCCTCCCAAACCAGAAGTGTAACCACATTCATATGATTCTGAGTGACAGTTAATTAGTTCTGCTGAGAGGACTGCCTCTAGTTTGGGCCATATTGCTCCTAGGGCCATGTGCTGTGTTTTAGGACACCACTGCCTGGCATTCTAAGTGAGCGATAGAAACAGGCCCTTTGACATTCAGTAGTCACTATTTGAGTTAGGCAACCTGTTGCAAAGCTTAGAGCCACATGGTGTTACTTGTGAATTGAGTTTAGGTGACCTAACTTTTGAAACTAAGTCTCTTTTCTTTGCAGAGAAACCATTGGATCAATCAGTCTTCAGAGGGAAGAAGGTGAGGGCATGTGTTATGGCTTATTTTAGTTATGAAAAAAGACCAATGCCTCAAAAGGGGTAAATTCTGACTAATAATTGTTTACAGAGGTAAATGAAGATGGACAAGGATATCTTTCACAGGCAAGCTATACTGTACTGTGCTAAGGCTTTGAGTGGGCCCACTGAAGGGGTTCCTCTAATATAACTCGGGCTCTTCTCAGCCTACGCATAGTCTTCAGCTCAGTCTTTGGACTTTTTGCCTCCCCACCTTCACCCACGTATGATGAAAGAAGAGGATACCATAGGGGACCTTGGTTTATAAAGACTTTTCTTAGGCCTGCATGGTCTGCCAGATAAACCCTGGGTCCCTTCTAGCTCTTGGAGCAGGCTTTGACTTTCTAGCTGCACAATGATCAAGTATTCCTACAGATTACTAATATTAAATTATATGTCCTACCCCCATTCATGCCTCTTAAATGTACTTCCACAGTGTTGTGAGGAAAGCGTAAAATGTCACTGAGCTGCTGCCAATTCTTCCCAGACCTGTTCAGACCTACAGCACAGTTCTTGTGGTTCAACCCAAGGACAGCGGGGAGAAAAGGGCAGGAATTCTATAGCCACAAAAGGGTTAGGTTAGTGAGGGGGAGTGTGAGGACCCATAAGCCTCCCTCTCCCTCCACCTAGCCAGTGGGAGACAGAGACCCCTTGCAGGAAGAAGGCCCCTTCTTTGCATCCCCCAGAATGTACTCCCCTGCCTCCTTATGGAGATGTTCATTAGGCCTGTGTAGCAGCTAGTATTCACTTCGGATTCAGATTCAGCCAATTCAGGGGACAGTGATTTGATTCGGTGATTCAAATCACTATCCCAAATCAATTCACCTGAATCTGATTCAGAGATTCAGCTGCTGCTGCCGAATCAGCTGAATCTTCAAATCCCAGAGGTCTCATCCCCCACCCTCTCTCTCAGTGGCTGCCTCACCAGCCCCAGCTCCTGGCTTTTTGGAAACAAAAACCCTGCACTTACTGGCTGCTACCTGGCAGGGGGCCAATCCCCCCACTGCCCCATGCCACGTGGGGGCCTCTGCCATGAGCCTCCCAATCCTGGCCTGCTTTCCCAGCCCACCCCATGGCTGCCCTACCCACCCCAGCTCCTGGCCCTTTAAAAAAAAAAAGCAAAACAAAACCCCAGGGCTCACCAGCTCCTGCCCGGCAGGGGGCGATCCCTGCTGCCCCTTACTGTATGGAGAGCTCTTCCACAAGCCCCCTGAGGGCACTGCGGCAGCCAGTGAGTCTAGGGGTTTTGGTTTGGGTTTTTTTTAAAGGGCCAAGAGCTGGGGCAGGTGGGACAGCTATGGTGGGGGGGAGCTGGGAGGGTAGGTGACTGTTAGGGAAATCTTTGTAGAGCCTTCCATGCAGCATGGGGCAGTGGTGGGGGGGGGAGGGAAGGGATCGCCCTGGTGCCTGGCAGCACCTGCTGAGTGGGGCTTTTTTTTAAACAATTGGGAGCTGGGGCCGGGCGGGACAGCCATGGGGGAGTGGGGGGAACAGGCAGGGGATGAGGCCTGGCAGGGGCCCCCCCATGGTCCCCTCCCCTCTCCTCCAGCCCCCCACTCCCCTGCCTCTTATTTACCAGCATAGAGTCCGGGTCCAGTTCCCTGCAGTCGTGAGCTGGGACTGCCCGAATCACTGAAGCTCTCTGAATCTTTTCCAGATTGATTCAGAGAGCTTTGAATCAATTCAGACCTTTTAATTGGTCCCCTGATTCAATTCAGATTTGGAGAGTCGGTCACTGAATCAGGCTGAGCCTCCTCAATCGAATCAGCACCTGAAGCTTCACCTTACTGTTCATCACCTACAGTCGACTCAAGGGTCCTATCTGGTGAAACAAATGTCCTGACTGTTCTGTTTGGACCATAAACTCCACCTCTTCAAAATCACAAATGATGATAAAGGTTTAAAAAAAAAAATGCACTTCCTCTTTTGATAATGCAGTCTCAAGCTGTCTTAACTTTATTACCTAAAAAGAATAGGCCCATTGCCTAGGTAGTCTTCAACATTCTCTGCAGCAAATACCAAGCCATATGGAGCCCAAAACAGGGGAAACTGAAGACTGGGTTTTATTTGGAAAATGGTTTAAAACAGTTCTTTCATGCAATTTGGCCAGCTTTGCTCATACACTTCAGAGCAAAAATATGCAGCCTTTTGGGATATGAATGCTCGAGAGATGCAAATCCTTTAGAAACACATCTGCTAACAGACTGAATTCTTTGGAGTGTGGCTTTGGTTTCACTTCGGTGCCCTTTTAAGTGATCATTGACACTTTTTTAATGAAGAAGAGCTTTTTAATATATTTCAATGGCATATTTTAATTTGCGTTTATAATGATTTCAAATATGACTCATTCGTTGGCTCAGAAAGTTAGAAGCCCAGTTCAGTGACTTTTGCCTAACTAAAATGTGAAGCACCCCTCAGAAAGAGACAAGAACTCAGACAGCTGTGAACAGAAGGCCTTTCATTTGCATAAGACCAGTTTAGGAATGGGGGAGGGAAATATTGCTGGGAATGAATTTCTATTTTAAAAGCATAAATCTGCATTATGGAAGGTGACTTTTTGAAGGGTAAAAAACAAACATGTAATGAAGGTTTCAAATGGCTGAAGAAGGAAAAGAAAGCACAAAGGAAAATTAGAAACCACAACTGACATAGTTAAGTGTGACATACTGACCATGTCCTTTCCAATAGTATAAGAGTTTCTAAGGCATAAACCCAAATAATAGGTTCTAAGACGTTGATCTGCTCTATGAACTATATTCAGTGGATGCAAAGATAACTTAGAGATGGAATAATGTCATATGTCTTCACCCTTGGAGGACAATATTCACTATCATGCAGGGACTCTGAATTAGGCCTTTTGCTGGCTTTGTGTACATTACCTGGTAAAAAGAGTGATACCTGAGTGAAGCATAGAACATACCTGAGTGGAACAAACTGGATCAAAATGCTATTCAGCTCTGGAAAATTCAAATTCAGGACCCAGATACAGGCCTATATTTTAGACTGTTTCTCATAGTGATACTTAGTGGGTGCATCTACACCTGCAATTAATGCAACTGAATAAATTCTACTGCAATTTGAGCTGAAGTAAACTAATCCTGATGTCACAATCTATATGTGCATTTAAGCACAGTACTTTACCTCGCTGTTGGATAGTACTTAGGTCCGTCCACACTTGTACTTTAATGTGAAGTAGCCTATTGTCTGTGCATTAGTGTCATGGCAAAAACATGCTCATAGACTGATGTGCAGCAAAATTATGCTACCATACATTATATGTCACTAAAAAAGAATGCACTTCACTACCTATGCATTAGGGCAGCCTAACATGCATTTAGTTATAGTGCACTTAGCCCCTCGCTAAATTTAATGTGCAGTAGGAAAAGTGTATTAAGAAACATGTCTGACAGGACTATCTGACAGCACTGTAAATTAGTTTATGCTGGCCCAATTGCCATGCATGTGAAGACAGTGATGCTTTACTGTGCAGTAAATTAGTCTACTGAACAGTAAAGTGCGTGTCTAGACATGCCCAATGTTACTAACATGGAGCCTGTTTCTACAGTTCTTATTCATCCAGAAACCTCCACTGAGAGAACCCATATAAACTGCTAGGCAACATGAGCAAAGGAGGCTGAATTGGATGTACGATGAGTGATTGACTATGAGATGCAAATGAATAACATTTTTAGCAATCACACTATATTTTTAAGCCCTAATATCAAATAACTATCTGGAGTAGGAATCAGCAATGCACAAGCCATCTGACCTGCTGACTCCTGGTTCTGCCTTCTATGCTGCAAAATACTGGTTTGTTTCTGAACAGATGCTTAATGCTGGGTGAACTTTAAAAGAGTTTGGGCAAAGCAGAAAAAAATTTCTATTATTCTTGTAGTGAAGCCAGCTTAGAAAAGTGTCTTAAAAAGAAGTAACCCCCTTGTCGCACCTTAGCCCCAAGTTAAACTTGGAAACAAGCTCATCCTTTCCATATCACAAAGAAAGAAGATAAGGAAGACATTATATATTCTGCCCATGTTTCTTCCTTTCTTCACCCTTTGTCCTTTGTGTTAACGTGTGCAGGATGTTGATTCCTGAAATGACAAAGACAAGGTAAGTCAAAGCTCTGTTTTGTTTCTCTGCACATAGGCGGCAACCCTTGTTTTAAATTGAATGTCCCTGTTGCTCTCCTCTTCTTATCCTGATGTCTGTTCAAGTCAAAAAGTTAGCTGAGGGTTGCATTTACACTAATGAATGTTTCGCCTCAGCTTACTAAGCCCTTTCTTTCAGCATGACCAATAAAGCATGAATAGAAATAAACCTGAGATTTTTTTTCTCTTCATTTTTATTTCCCCATTTTAGAATATACTGAAAAAAATGGTGTCATTCTGTTTCAGGAAAGCTTTTATACTGAGCTGACACTGTACATTTAAATATGTATTGCTTCCTCTATCATTTGCATTTTAATGTTCCAAACCAATAATCATGAAGCCTTGTGTGAAAATGTAAAATAATAAGGACTGGAAGAAATTTGGATCTGATCCTAAACCTCACTGAATTATATCTAGAGGTGGCAGCTCAGCGAGCAGATCCCTTTAAGAAATTATTTAAATACATTTTGTGCTTGCGAGGGATAGTATGTTGAATCATACTGGAAACTGCAGCCCTTGTGTTATCCACAGAGTAGGCACAATGTGGTGGACATTTTCCTACACCTAAAAATGGTTTAATTCCTAAAAACTACTTTTAGAAATAAAAGCGGTAGCTCACACACAATGTTTGTTAATTCATTAGTTGTCCTATTAGCATGTATTAGAGCAGTACTGCTGTAGTACTTGTGATTTCAATACCATTCATAAGCAGGGATGAGACCAAAACATCTGATTCAGCTCATAAGACCAAAATGCCATCAAAAGAGCTAGTCAAAATGGTTTGGTCAAAATATAATAATGCAAAACTTGCACTGAAGAAAGGGCAAAGTTTTCTTCTCAGATGCACATGAGTAACCTTGATTCAGATATTCTACTGTCTCTACATGAGCAGAACTCCCTCTAGAGAGCATCAAGGTGATAGAAATGTTGAGTAACCCTTGCATTCGTGAACGAGCCATCCATCATATTGGATAATGTACCAAGAGGTCAACTTCCTCCAATATGCCTGTTGTCATTTTGAAGGACTTTAGCTTAAAGGAACTATCTCCTAGCTTCCCAGTTTATTGAAAACATTTTTCTCAGTATTTTTTATTCTTTTCTTTAAAAATAATCCTTTTTAAGAAACAAAATAATACTGCTTGAACTGCTGTCTTGGGCCAAAATCTCTTCTGAGAACTGCACTACACACACTATATGTTCCTTCTACTCTAATATTCCTTTCTTCTTTTTTATGTACAAACCTCCTATGATTTAGAAGAACAAAATATTGACGTACAGATGAAAGGATAATTTTGCTCAGAGCTTCAGCTGGGAACCACCAAAGGGACAATAGGTTGAGCCAATTGAAACAAAACAAAACTCTAGTGTGAACTACTGTTTAAAGTTTGAACTGAACTCAAAAATCTTTTTAGGCTTAGAAAATAATCATTGTGAGTATGACTGGTGTAGGTTTCCTCCCTCTCTACCTCCCCAGTTAGGAACAGAGCAACTATAAGACAATTATTCTTTGCAAAATTTCTACCTGGATAAAGCCTAAAAGCTCTAAGAAGTGTGGGGAAGGGTCTGTTTACCTTATCTTTGCACCCACAAGATGATTTGAGAGAGAGAAAGAAAGAGAGAGAGAAATATATATGTAAATGTCCCAGGGATGCAGGATTGGGCAAAGAGGAAGCCTCCAGAGGCAGACCCCAGATGAAAGCAAAAGAAGAAAAAAACCTTACCTGTTGCAGGGATCTGGAGAAACAAGGAGGCACGCCAGGGAAAGGAAAACTGCGCGAGGGGTGGTTGCGGGAGATCCCTGCGCCAGGAAGGACTAGCGGGGATCAAAGGGGCTGGCAGTGAGGCCGGCAGCGGCAGGGCAGAGGCAGATCCTGGAGGGGATGAGAGAAACCCCGGCTGGGGTGAAGGCGTGGGTCCCGATGCAGGGGACGTGCTAGTCTAGGGGCATTAGGAGTGAGGGGAGCACAGGACTGTCCCTGTGGTTGCTCCTCTTCTCTTTTCTTTTTTCTTTTTATCTTGTTTCTCTTGCAGTCTTGTCCTTAGTTCCTTTTTTTCTTTAACTTTGGGTTGTTCCCAGGGGGTGGGGTTTTCTGGTGGTGAGTGTACCATTTGTGTTTTTCTTACTTGGTCTGATCCATTTTAGTTCCCTGTCTAGAGCTGGTTAGCTTAGCACACCTTACCAGGTTGGGGGAATTAGAGACCCCACTGGAAAATGAAAGACCATGTGAGAATGTGGCGATGACTGACAGCATCCATCGTAGAATGCGCAGGGCATTGAAAGGGACAACGCCAAAAGCAGTGTCACCGGACCTTCCGTGTCTGCCCGGAGCCCGAGATGCCTGTCTGCGAGACAGGACACATAGGAACCAAGGGAGACATCAACAGGGGAGAGCTGCAAAAGATCCTGAGGTTCATCTTAAAGGTTGGCATATGGCCAGGGTGTAGGGGAGGTTGGAGCCCCGTCGACATCTGCCAGGACACGTGACAACTCTGGAGGCATCCTCAAAGGGGACACCCTTCACTGAAGGACAATCCAAAGTTGTGGCAGGTGAGTTTGGGGGATACCCTGAAGGTAACTGAGGAATCCTCCAGGGTCTACACAAGATTTCTTGGTGAGCAAAACCAGCTTTCCAGGCAAAGGCAGCATGGGAGCTAATCATCAAGCAGAGATGGGTACAGTAAACAATATAGAGAGATAGCTAGAGCTACCTATCTTTTCTTTTTTATATATATATATATATATATATATATATATATATATATATATATATGAGATTGTCTACATATATATTTCTCTCACTCTCTTTGCTATATATATCAACAGCAATTAACAACCGTTCCTTTTCATATGTTTCTATTTCCATGGAAAGTTAAGCTCAGTAGGTGTGTCAACACAAGATGTTCAAGACATCTACTGCATAGGTGACTAATTAAGTGCTCAGTAAACATCTTGGCATCTACATGTGCACCCCTATTAGGGTTCGTGAAACTAATAGACTGCACAGTAGGGTAGGACTTGTAAATTACAAGTCTTACTCTGCTGTGGAGTTTTTTCACCCTGCTGTGGAGTTTTTTTATTGTCAGCCCCTGCTCTACCTGAGTATATGGAAGTAAGGAGCAAATTTTAAAATGCTGACCTGAAATAAACATAGTTTACCATATAGACCAATTGCTATAGGTATCCATAGACTTAATTTATCATGAATTGATGCATTTTGCCTGTGTTAAAACTTGCAGAAGTTTCAAAAAAGATAATCTATAAACACAATTTGAAGCAGCAGTGTTGTACCTACTTACGTATCAGGGGTGGGCAAAATACAGCCCATGGGCTGGATTCAGCACATGGAGGGACTTTTTCTAGCCCGTAGTGGCTTCCTCGGTCCCACCTAGTCCAGGCGCTGTCTGGCTGTGGTGCATCCTGCCACTCCCTGGGCACATAGCTGGACTGCCTTTCTAGGCAGACCAGGTGGCAGCAGCTTCTTCCATCTGCCAGCACCGCTGGCCTAAGCCCTGCAGTACTGGTGGGAACCCATGCCACAGCCCTGACCTGGCCCTCCCTGCTCCTGCTCTGGACTCGCTTGCTTATGCTAAATAGCAGCAGCAGCAGCGCTGGCTGTGCAGAAACTGTTGTTTAGAGCAGGGGAAAAGTGACCCCTTCTCCTCACCACTGCCAGGTGCTTCCTGTTACAGCTGCCCAGGGCCTATGCCTGGACTGCCCTGAGTCAGAGACATTAGACATTAGGGCTAGAAGGGACTTTGGAAGATCATCGAGTCCAGTCCCCAGAGTCTGCTCTGCACTGTCACCGCTGCCCGCAGGGCAGCCTGGAGGTGGCGGTGATGGTGGCGGAACCACAGAGCAGCCTAGGTATGGGCTCCAGATGGCTGTAGCAGGAAGCTCCTGGCAGTGATGAGGGGGAGGATTTGCTTTTTCCCCACACTGAGCAGCAGTTTCTGCCTGGCTGGCTCTGCTGCTGACGCTGTTTAGCGTGAACAAGCAAGTCCAGAACAGGTGTGGGGTGGGCCAGATCAGGGCAGTGGCATGAGTCCCCAAAGGTACCATGGGGTTCAGCCCAGTGGAGGTGGCAGATGGAAGAAGCTGGCACCATCTGATCTGTCCAGAAAGGCAGTCCATCTGTGGAGCCACCCCAGCCCCACTGTGTGCCCAGGGAGTGTCAAGACTTGCCACTAATGGGAAGTGTGGAGCAGTTGCAGGGCAGGGTGAAGTCAGGGTTGTGGCATGGGTTCAGGATTGTCTGATCCTGCTGGGGTGAGTCTGGAGGGAGCATGGGGTGGGGCTGGAACTGTGCGCTGTTTAAGGTGGGGGGAAGGAACTGCAGCATACGTGGGCTCTGAGCTGTCGTGGGGTGGTGGCAGGTCCTGACCAGCTCAGGGTGTGTGTGTGTGAGGGACTCCCATGCACACCCACCATACCCACAAACTCTGCCCCACAAATCCCACAACCACACCCTCACACATACTCCACAAACACTGCAACCACCCATGCCCTCGTCCACATCTCCCACAAACCTCACACCCCTCCCCACATGCAGTCACCCGAACACACACATATGCGCCTCTGCAAGGAGCCTGCTCACTGCTATGCACAAACACCCCACCACACACATGTACACCCCACCCCCACAACCAGCCACCCTCCCTCTACACACACCCAACAAACCCCATGCCCACCTGCACATATCCAAACACATCCACACATCCCCACAAAGACCCCCACACCTCCCCATACCCACTCACCCACATCCATACCCCCACACCCTCCCACATACACCCACATCCCCCCACAAACCCCATACCCACCCACCCATGCCCCACACACCCCTGTAATATATAAGAGTTAGACTTCATTTTGAGCTATTATGCAATCACCTCTATATAGATAACACACACAAATCGGGACAAAAATTCTGAAGTACTGGTCAAAGAAAAGTGAATAAGTGGGTGGAAGAGCTAGAAGAACTAGAGGCAAGAAAGCAGGAATTATTAAAGGAGGCAGGAAGAGGAGTATGAATGAAAGATGAACTGGAAGACAAAGTGATGGACTGAAGAATGGTTCAAAAGGAAAATATACGATAAATTCTTTCTGACTAGAGCACCTTGGGTGGAGAAGTGGGAAGGTTAATGTAAGTACTTTTTGGCAACATTGAGGGGAAAAAGAGGAACTGAAAACAGTGAGAACTGAAAATGGAATCTGAGTGGAAGAGAGCGTGAAGGTGTTGGACATGGCAGCAGAGTTGTATAAAGAGTTGTATAAAAGAAGAGGATTGAATGGAAGGAAAATGAAGATGTTCCTTGAGGGGACAGAGGAAGGAATAGCGGATAGAAACAAACAGAAGCTGGAGAAGTTAAGAATGAGAGAGGGAGGACTGCTTAAAAGCGTGTAAGAGAGGGAAAGCACCAGGAAGAGATGGACTCCTAACATAATTCTATGAAAAATGTTGGCAATGGTTGGGGACAGCTGTAGTAGAGACATACAGGGAAATAATGGAGCACTGGGAGACAGGGAGGATGTTGCAGAATGTGTGGTAATTTTGATATTCAAGAAGGGAAAGCAAGATGTGTTAGGGAAATGGAAGCCAATAACTCTTTTAAGTATAGACTACAAATTGATGGTAAAAGTATTGGCCAAAATAATGCAGAACTGTTTAGCAGACGTGATACAAGAAGAACAAATGCGTGCCATTCCTGAGAGAAGGATATCAAAGACCCTATGGTTAATGAGAAATGTCATATTGGAGGTATGAGAGAAGAAAAGACGCATAGTAATAATGAATTTATACCTGGAAAAAACTTATGATAGGGTTGAACATGATTTCATGTTTGAAGTATTGTGGAGGAAGGACTTTCCTGCGAAGGTGATTGGATGAGTCAGTCTTATACAGTAAAGTGGAAAGGTGAGTACTGGTGAATGGTTAATTGAGCAAAGCAGTCCCAGTACAAAAAGGGGTAAGACAGAGATAAGACAGTTTTGGCTGAACATTAGGAAAAACTTCTTTACAACTAGGGTGTCCAGACTATGGAAAAAGCTCCCCCCAGAGGTGGTGCAATCATCTATCCTAGAGGTCTTCAAGAGAAGGCTGGATGGTGACCTGGCTGGGGTCATCTGACCCCAGATGTCTTTCTTGCTTATGCAGGGGGCTGGACCCGATGATCCTTTGGGGTCCCTTCTAGCCCTATGATTCTAGGGATGCCTATTTTTCCCCTATCTTTTTCTCTGTGTGATGGAGCCATTGGCACAGAGAATTCATGATGATAAGCTGATAAGTGATGTGAAGATACCAGGAGGAGGAGAAGTTAGATGTACGTTATATATGGATGATGTCCTGAGCCACTATGTTGACAATGTATCAATCAAGAGGGTACTGAAGCATACTGAGGACTGTGGTGAAGTGTCAGGAGTGAAATTAAATAAGATGAAGTGGGAAATTGGGAGAATTTACAGAAGTTTGGACTGTGGGTTGTAAACAGTATAATCAAGATCTTGGGAATCCCAATGGATGCCAAACAGAAAGGAACAAAGACATGGGAGAAGTTAGAGGTAAGAGGGAGGAAGATCTTGGGACTATAGAATGGTAGAACGTTATCTTTCAAGAGTAAAGTGGCTGCCATGAAAATGGTATTCTTGTTGAACATCTTTACACGGAAGTGGTGTATCCACCATCATGGCAGCAGATAAGGAGGATACAGAGGCAGATATGCTTTAAAGTGGAGTAAAAGAGAAAGGGTAGCCAGAACAAAACTTTACAAAAACAGGAAATTAGGAGGTTGGGGAATGTCAGATTTAAAAAGCTTTGTATATACTTAATTTATAAATACGTTCTGTCAAGAGGCAACAGAGAAGATGAGTCATATACACTGGAGACTGGAAAAAACCATGGGAGTGGCAGTCACCAGCCTTCTATGCAACGATGGAGAATTTGTTAAGGATAAATAAACTAGAGGGAGTGAGATTAGAGTGCTTAAAAGACTATAAGAAAGGGATTAATGTGATCAGAAAGAATGACACAATAACAATAGTTTGGGTTCTGATGGAAGGACAGATGGCAAATATGTGTAAAGAAGTGACAGATATCAGATTGAAAGGAGAACATATGGATATCATATGGATGGTTATATGGAATATTTTTTCTGTGAGGGGCAATCAGCATAAATAGTGTTTGGTAATTTGGGCAGTGTGCCAAAAACTGGGATGTGGGGCTGAAAAATCTGTATTGTATTTATTTTGGGACTAGCCTTTTTGTGCAAAGGGTATGGGATGGGGTGCCTCATTTTTAAAGGAAATCAATATGAACTGTTACTTAACATACAAAATGGTGTTACATGGGTTAATGCCCAAAGGGCTAGAGACACCGAGACTGACAACCATAGTACTTTGTGTGACAGTAGTGATATGGAAGGTAAGAAATCTACTGTTGGTCAAGTGAGTTGCTTTCACTGGAAGATAGTATTTCAATTCATATATTGCCAACTCCAAACATTATGTGGACTAGGTGTGGATGAAATGGAAAAGGAGAAGGCAGAGAAGAGATGGAGGAAAGAAGAATGGCAGTGTTTCTTCCAAAAGGACAAAGGGATGGAGTGAAAGTTGTTGCTTCCTCCTGGGCTGGGGGTGGTTTGTGAAAGGTTAGCATATTAACGATGGAAAGGCATATAGTCAGAACAATGTATTGTTAGTCATTTTGCAATTAAATTTTTTTTTTTTTTTTTTTGGTTTTGTTCCCACCAGCATTTTTGGTACTAGAAGAGGGTGTTGGAGCTTGCTCTGGCCCCTCCGAGTGCTGGCCTGGTATTGCAGTACTTTCTGACCCAGTGCTTGTTCCTTCCTGGGGGAGCAGCTGCCCAGTTTTTTTAGGGACACACACACACACACACACACACACACACACACACACATACTTTGTCCTATATAGGCCATGTGTTTTATAGTCATGCTCCATGGTGACTGTATTTAAATCAACTTTATAGTTGGTTTCCATTTATGAGCACATGCTGGCAACAGTTTAATGATGGACAATATATTTAATGAGGTTTCCTTGTATGTAATTAGATAAGTGGGTTATTCCTCCATGCAGATTGAGGGCAAAAGCCCCTCATTTTATATTCCAGCAAATACAATATTTTTTTCCTCCTTGGTAAAATGAGAATTATTGGAGGATTGAGAGATCTATCATCCCTTTTAAAACACCATTTAATCTGTGGATTAAAGTACCGGATGTCCTTATTGTTTCAGAGGTGTGTAAACTGAGGCACAGAGTAGTGACTTGCTCAAAATCGTGTAGCAAGAGCAGCACTAAAACTAGGAATAAAACTATAGAGTCCAGATTCCCAATATCCTGGCCTAATAACTAAAGTCATATTTCCTTTGGATTCAAAATGTCCCATTGGCCAGTGTCACGGAGTGGGGCGCAAGGGCAGCCGTGATCCCGCTAGCGCCCCCTGCCATGTCAACTTAGGTGATCCAGCACCCTCTTATGCTCGCCCACCACGTCTTTGATAGTAATTGGTTCAATTAAGGAGGCTGCCTTTATCTCCTAATACATAGCGTAAGTTGACCTACCCCTACTCCGTATGGGGTGCCTCAGTGCACCCCTGCCTTAAGGGCCAATGCATGCCTCCAAACCTCCCCTTTAGCATGCCCCAAGCCTCACAGCTGTACTGGATGTTCTCATCATATATTCGCCCCTCCTGGTCTTCTATTCAGCTCTGTCAAGCTCTAGCCCCTACCTGGATGTCAGCCCCTCTCTGGGCTTATGCCGTGCGCCTGCCCCTCTCCAGGACATATACCACACGCCCACCCTTCTCCAGGGCTTCATGCTGGTCGGGGACTAATTGCTCACTCTGGAGCCTCTTGTTCTGATCGGCCCTCTCTGGGGCCTGTGCCGCGCTGCTCGCGCTACCCTCGCCCTCTCTGGGGCTCCTGACCTCTCTGGGGCCTGTGCCGCGCTTCTCACCCTTACTTGGGTTTCTCAAAGTTGGGCTCAGGTGGCCCTTTCCCGGCCTGGCCCCAGACCCGCTTTCTCGGGCCTAGCTCGTGCGCCTCTCGTGCTCATTGGCCCCTCTGGGGCCTATGCCGCACCTCTCACGCTTGTTGCCACCTCTGGGGCCTATGCCATGCCTGGCCCCCTGCCCCTCTTCAGGATCATCTCCCCAAGGGGAGAACTCTGACCTCAGGGTTGGGGTCTCTGCCCCCTCACACCGCACCACTGGCGCAAACAGCTGTGCCCCACTGGCACCGCTCATGGTGCCCTACTGGGCACTAGGAATCCCCCAGATTATAGGGGAGCTCCTGTGAGGCCTCCTCACACCCCTACAGCCTCACCCAGTCCTCCGGTTTAACACTAACCAAACTAAACCATAAGCCTGCCGGCCATAACATAACAATAAGCTTCCTGGCTAAAGCATCTATTCTAGGCCCACCTGGCTCTCTCATGAGGCCTTCTAATCAGGGTCCTCTCAACCCTCACCATGGTGCAGCTCCTTGGGTGGTCAGGGTGCACCACTCATCTTTGCTCCGCTGGACTCTCCTGCACCTCAGGCTGCCAGACAGGAACTGCTAGCTAGGCTTTGGCCTAGCTGTTTATAAAGGTCTGGCCCTTCCCCCTTTTTGGCCATGTGACCTGCCTGGTTGCCCCAGCAACCCACATCTGTGCTGCTTCAGGGAGCTTCAGCAGCCCTATTCCTACTGCTAGTAGCAGGTACCCTGGTGCCCTGCTACAGCCAGGGGCAGAAATTACACATAAACTAATAAAAGCTATCAGAAGCTGGTTCAAATCTGTAACACAACAGAAGTTCAATGCACACAAACCACTTTCAAAATGGCCAATACTGGTTTAAGGATAAACCTGGATGGATGTCATATCAGACTTAATTGGTTTATGTTAAATTGGTTTATTGAACTTCTGTCCTACATCCCCTCCATATTCAAGTTAACTTGCAGTCCCCCTGCATCCAGGACGCTTCGCACCTCCTCTGCAAATCCTTCCTCGCAGGGTGGATGGGCTAGCCTTGCTCAAGTCATCTGTTCCAACTGAGCAGGGAGGCATGCTCTAGCATCCCCTGGCTTCTGGCCTGGACCACTACCAGCATGTGGCTGCATTTCTGGAATCAAAAGTGAATGTCTGTTCACTTGCTTATCAGTTCAGTCCAGACTGAGCTGCAAAGTCTGAATCCATTCAGCCTAAGGCTTTTTAACTGTCTATACCTAGCCGTTATGTTCTCATCTGTATTTCATACTAAAAGTAAACAGGAAGACTGAGCTGTCCATTCATTGAAAATAAATAGAAACACAGTATTTAGGTGCTTGCCCACTGAGTTAGCCTTAGCTTCTAACATCCACTTAGGAGTCCATTGCAAGTGTCTTGCTCAAAAAAGAACTCTTCCCAGATGCTTACACATTTGTTTCTATGGTGATTGGGGGTCAGATGCTATGTGAAATAACAATAGGGGTAACTTCAATGAGATTCCCCATGTAGTGATCACTGCGTTCAGTGAATACAGGCATACAATTAATGGGAAGAACTGAAGAGTGAATTTTTCAGTAGGCAATCTCTGCAGATCCTTGGTCTCTCTAAGAAACTAGCTAGCTTCTACCTGAGGAACTGTCCCCCCAGTTCCCAACCCTTCTTAATTGGGGAGCATCTGTAAAATATAACTTTTATCGCTACACCTGTGAGCTGGAACCTGATGCCAGAGTGTGATTTGCTGGATTTTTGTGTTAGATCAAGGTTTAGGCAAGACAGAGAATATTAAAAGCTAGTGAATAGTTTTAACCTGAGAGGTTGCCAAGATTGCAGAACCTGAAAGTAGAACCATTTCCCTGATGTGAACAGCTTAAAAGTGGTTGCTTCCCCAGTAGAAGGGGGTACATTTTCTAAAAGGGAAGCCAAACAGGGGCAGGAGGGGATAGCATCAGGCAATCAGCAGGCGGCTTGAACAGCGGGTAGACAGCATCAGGCAACCAGCAGGTGGAGAGGACAAGAGGTGGGCAGCAGCACGTGGACAGAACAGCAGGAGCTCATAATGCATGAGTTACTAGAACTCATTTTTCCTTCAAATGTCACATATTTTGTATTATTACCAGCAGCAGGAAGCCTGTTTCAACACAACCAATTTTTTTTTCTAGTTGCTGCTTTATTTTTCTGCCTTCTTACAGGCAGCACAGGTTATAGCTAGAGAGTTCTAGCTTTGCTAAAACATTTCTGAGGCTGGGGATCCTTTTAAGCTGCTTTCCCTGTGTAGGCTTAAGCAACAGAGCATTTAGCATCTTTGCCCATGGGCTCTAGAGAAAGAGACTGTGGTATCAGGGAAGGCAACATTTCTGTAGTTCAGAGCATTGATCCAGGTATAGTACATTCAAGGTCAGGCTTGTTCTTCTTCCCATTCCTGACAGTTTTTAAGTGGGAAGGAAAGCCAAATGAAGTCAAACAAAGCACTAATATATCCCCTGAACACACGTGACAGTACCGTTTAGTTCATTGTTACAGCTGACCAGCTTTCATTACCATTTACTGTTTGTAACATCAGCAGGTCAGCACAAAAACATGGGTTTATTAGACCTGCATAGTCATAAGCTGCAGTTTATTCCCGTCACATCTGAAATATTCCATGGGACAATTGTATTTGTAATATATTTGTACATTAGTATATTTTCAGATGTGGGACTGATGTTTCTTCTGCTTAAGCTAATGTAAATTTAGAGTACCTCCACTGAAGTAAATGTGAAGTTATCAGTAAAAATGGAAGAGAGAAGAGACTCATGCTTCAGCTCTGATGAATTTTCTGTAATGGGAATTGTTGAAAATTGCAAGTTGAACTTTCCAGTGCTCTAAAATGATTTGTTCTTCATTTGGCTCAATGACTTGCTTTCTTCAGAAGAAACAAAGTATCGAGTTATAGGGGTGATGTGAGCATTTGGCTACTCACAGTCACTGAATCGGTCATTTTGCAGTAAAATGGGAACCCAAACAAGCTTTACCTGTTTCCAGATTTCCTACATACATTGATTATGCAGTTGTCCTTTTGACTGAACCTACAAAATACCCTTAAAGCCTTCATTTTTAGTTATATTAAGTTTAAACTGTCATTTTAGGTTCAGGCTTGTAAAGAGACTAGGCTGACAATATTAGAGATGGGTCCTACATCCACAGAACTATAGTACCTGATTTTGCTACTCTAATTTATGTCAAACCTCATGAAACACTTCTTAACCTAAGCAAGGATCACAAAAAAAAAAAGCTTGTAGCAAAGACAATGAACAGCAAGATATGATTTTCACACTGTTTTGGCAAAAAGCTTCAATCTTGGTTTAACTCTTCCTAGAACTTCCAGGCTTTGGCTGGTCCCTGGTAGGGGCCAGGAAGAATATTTTTCCCTGCAGGTGCATTTGGGATGGGGTGGGAGTTCGTGTCTTTCTGAACTGTTGGGTATTGCTCATAAACAGGGATTGGAGTTTGGCTGGGGTACAATGGTGCTCCTAACAGTACTTAGAAAACTCTGAGGTGTCTGCAATCCCAGGGACCTGGACTCAATGGCTCTCAGTTCCTAAAATAATGTAACCTAGTCTCAACTCGGTCTCCATTGCAATCCTTGGCCTCTACTGACATCATCAACACACTAACTAGTATCAATTATGTTGGCTGGTAGTTTCTGTGACATGGGCACCTTAGCCAGCTGGATCTGAACTGAAACCACAAACTTGTTTCATATGGGCCAGTTAAAATCCCTACTTTCTTGTATGAACACATAAAACATGACCCCTGAAACACAAGCATGTCAAACTGATGACTATCTGAGCTCTCTGTTGTTATTGCTACAGCTACAGCTTGAACTGACAACTGCGGTGCTGTATGTATGACACCAATCACCAACTACAGATACATGCTAAAGGTACATTTTAAGGAATAATGCCCAGCAGTTATTGCTCATTTTATATTATTACAACTGCAGTATAAGTACAGCATCGTATTTCCCTGCACAGTTCCCTTCTTCTTCTTTCTGGGGCAAGTCACAAACATATAGATGCTGGTTAAATTCACCAAGCTTGTGTGGCATTTCCTAGCTCATTAGGAGAGGGAACTGTTCTTGTTCTACTTTGCAACCATTGTTGTTGAACTTTTGGTGGATATGTGAATATTGGTTTACAGAAATGTAGGTGAACTATTTCTGTAAGAGCTCTGTCCTGTTTCTTGCAGTCGTCAATACTGCGGCATAGATTTCACTTCTAGAAAAAAAGGAGTGTGTTAAATTTGCTTGTGAACAAGTAGGAGCAGTATTAGGAGGCTGTATTTATATAGCAGTTTCTGAATAACACTGAAGGCTCAGATGGCTTTTTGTGAAAATCCTTTTGCAGGCAGAATAAAGTTTGCTGGTGCACATACAGGTACAATATGTGCAGGAACATTATATATAAATTGTGTAGTCAGTTAGATCTATTTTTCTAAAAGAAAAACTGTTTGTTTTGATTACTTTTTTCCTTGACTGTCATGGAGTGTTGTTTTTTCTAGCTTGATCCATAGATGGTCAGTACTGCATAATGCTTCCAGAAAATGTAAATCTTTTTGCAGGCTGTTTTTGCTGGGCAGTTATTTGACTAGGTCACCAACATGCTATATGGTAGACATTTTATCTTAGTGGGAATTTTGGATTTGGAGATACTTCTCTATTTAGGTATTTAGATTCTCACTTATCTCAAAAGTACTGCAGTATGTCATAAGTAATAATTAATTTAGCCTTATGACACACCCAGTAAAAAGGATGTATTATTATTTATATTTTATTGATGCGACATTGAGGTACAGAGGTCATACAGGCCCCAGGTCCTGGCTGTGGTGTACCAATCTACAGTTTTCATGACAAAAGAACATTCTTCCTCTGTTCCAGCACACACAAAGAAAGGAAGAGAGTACAACATTATGGATTTAAGCACTGATTGCTGCCTATGTTGACCAGAATTTTTGGTGAAAGGGGTCATCAGTTTGACAGGTTCCTGCTGTACAAATCCCACAACAGTATAGAGGCAAGAAGCAGCTGATTTCCATCAGCTTCTTATAATTGTAAGTGAAAGACAATGAGAAACATCAGGGAGTCACATTTCACAAGAGCATAAAGACAGTGGGGGGCATAATTAACTTTGGAATCGCATCTGCGTCAAATTGAAAATTAGTAAAAATAAAGAAAACTCTTAGCTTTGCCACTCTTAGATGAAAGGCAGCAATTCTCAGCGCATATTCTTTATTAAAAGTCCTTTCTTACTACTAGTAAGAATATTTAAATGAAGGATGTATAAAACTAGACAATCCATTTATTCAGTCGTCTGAGGATATGTTCCCACCATGTGCTCTTCATTTTATAATAAAGAAGAGTATCTAGATTCTTAATTGTAACTGAATTTTAGCAGTAGTCAGATCAACTTTTTACCATTTTCTAAGAGGTTATGATCTCTTTTAGAAGCCTGATTACCAGGAGAGCCTCACCTGCAGGGGATGGGAAAGAAAGGAGGGATTTTTTACAACTGTCATTTCAAACACTGACTTCATGGCCGCAGTCTAACTGGATAGAGTAAAGGTTGCTTGGACGTATCTAACTGGCTTTGTGGCTTGCTGCATAGAGTACTGGGCAGGGACTCAAGAAACTTGGATTTTGGTTCTGCTGCTGGTTTGTGGTATAATCTCGGAAAATCACTGTGCCTGTTTCCCCACCTGCAATATAGGGATGATAATACTTTAAAGTGGTTTTGGATTTATGGATGCAAAGGCCAATAAAGATATAGAGTGCTGAATATAATCATGATCATTTATTCCATTCTTTTGCACAGGTGTAAATGAAGGAATAATGCATATCTGGATTCAGATCTGAATCTGAACTTGCTCAGAGCTTGTGTTTTGATTCAGGCCTCCAGTTTGATCTGTTTCAGAGCTAACCCACATCAATGTCATGACTGGGTGGCTGTTTCAAATCTGGTATTCCAGTCAGGCAGTATATCTTAATGAGAAAAATAGATGTTCTAGGACACATGACCTGGCACGGCTTTACAAGCACTCCTTGTACTCTGGTGTGGTGCCAGAGGACTGTAAAAGGGCCACCATGGTTCCAATTCAAAAAAGGGAGGAAGGAGGACTCAGGAAACTATAAGCCAGTTAGTCTTACCTCGATCCTGGGTAAGCTTTTTGAGAGAATTATCCTGGTGCATGTCCATGAGGGGCCAGCAGGGGAGATTATGCTTAGGGGCAACTAACACGGGTTCATTTGAGGCAGGTCCTGTCAGACCAACCTGGTGGCCTTCTATGACCAGGTCATAAAATCCTGAGATGCAGGGGTAGCAGTGGACATAGTCTTTCTGGACTTTAGGAAGGCCTTTGACACTGTCTCACCCCATTCTCATTAAAAAACTAGGGGACTGTGGCATCAACATCTACGCAGTCAATAGGTCACTAGTTGGCTGGATGGCTGCACCCAGAGAGTGGTGGTGGACGGGTCATATTCGACCTGGAGGATGTGGGCAGTGGGGTTCCCCAGGGCTTGGTCCTTGGGGAAGGTCTCTGAGTTTAGTTGCTTATTGTGTACACATTATTCTACTCAAAATAAATTCACCAGTCAGCTTCTCTTAATGAAACAGATAGGCAATCGAGTTTTTGAGAGTTTCTTGTAAGATTTGCTGTTAATGCAGAATTACTTGTGACCAGCAGTGCCCAAATCAGTTTTGTCATCTGGACTGTGCACTCCAGCCTCTTGGGTGCCAACTCTTGGGGCCAGACAGTTTGGCTCTCAGTACCTCCCACTTGTATGGCATACTCTCCAACTTGCCTGCCAGATCTTGATCTTTTAAAAAAGAGAGAGGGTCTTTGGTTATTTGTAGTTGCTCCCACAAGCAGTTCGAGTTTCTGGTCCTTGGAGCTCCTCCTTCCCTTTGTACCTGTCCACGCACCAACTGGTTCTTACAGTAGCCAGGCCACAGTCCTTCTCTTGGGAGGGATGTGGAAAAGTAATGCAGCCAGTGGTCAGCGTATCTCTCTGCAGTCAGTCACGCCTTGCAAAGCTGGCAGGCTAAAGAGTCTACCTGGATCTGACTTAAATCAATAAATAGGGCCACACAGTCTTGCACTCATCCTGTGTGAAGGCACCCCTTGCCAGTGGTGGCTTCTCAACTGCCTTCATCCCACTTTATCTCTGGGGCCCAGTAACTATGCAGTTTGTATCAGAGCTGAGTAATGGGTGCCAGAGGTCCTCTCCCCTTGTACTAGCTGCTATCATCAAGCTCTTTCACTGCTCTCAGGGCCATCTGGTAAGTCATATCCTCCGAATCTCGGGCTATGGGCTGAGGAGGGAGAGGAGGATCCACGCAGTGAACCAAAGACTGCGGTGCTGGTGTCTTCAGGAAGGCTTTGGCTTCCATGACCACAGCCCGCTCTTTGGCGAGAGAGGCAGCGAGCTGCTAGGAAGAGATGGCCTCCACCTCTCTCCCCTGGGGAGGAGGCTCTTCTCAGCCAGGCTGGCTGACCTGTTCCACTGGGCTTTAAACTAAGCCCGCTGGGGGATGGAGGGACTACTGCCACTGCTGGCCCGCTGAGCGACCCTTGCAAAGCCAGCAGACCAAGGCACTTAAGGGAGCCCACCCCTTCCCCAGCCCTGGCACAATCTGTGGGCAAGGCAAGAGCCCCTAAGGGCACACTTGCCTGCCTGTACACTAATGCCAGGAGCCTGGGTAACAAGCAGGAGGAGCTTGTCCTCCTGCTGAGTGCAAAGAATTTTGACGTCATTGGGATAATGGAGACCTGCTGGGACTCCACCCATGACTGGACCATGGGTATAGAGGGCTATACCCTGTACAGGAGGGATCGTGTTGACAAAAGGGGCGGGGGTGTAGCTCTCCATGTGAAGGAAAGCTACATGTCCCTGCAAGCTGATGTTGGCGACTGGCATGGACAGCTAGAGACCCTCTGGGTAAAAATTCGTGGGAAAAATGGCACAGGGGACACAACGGTGGGAGTCTACTACAGACCTCCCACTCAAAGTCCTGAGCTTGACTAGGAGTTCGCCCGGGAACTGACTGAGGCCGCTTGCTCCAGGACCTTGGTTGTCATGGGTGACTTCAATTACCTGGACATCTCGTGGGAAGATCACTCAGCAAAATCCGAGCAGTTGCAAAGCTTTCTCTTGTGCGTGGATGACCTCTACCTGACTCAAGAAGTCTATGGGCCAACGAGAGGCAAAGCGCTGCTCGGCCTGGTACTGGCTACGGGGGACGACCTAATCGGTGACCTAGTGATCGATGGGAAGCTGGGTGACAGCGACCACGAGCTGATCACCTTCACCATCCGCCGTAAAGCTGGCAAGTCAGTCAGCAACACAGAAGTCCTTGACTTCAGAAAAGCCGACTTTGACAAGCTCAAGAGGCTTGTCGGTCAGGCCCTCAGGGACCGTGACCCCAGGGAGATGGGAGTTCAAGAAGAGTGGTTGCTTCTCAAGGAAGTGATCCTCAATGCACAAGCTAAATCTACTCTAACATGGAGGAAAAGCAGCAAGAAGGCACAGCAGCCCTCCTGGCTCTCTAGGGACCTAGCGGACCTCCTGTGGCTAAAAAGGAAAGCCTACAAAGGATGGAGGACGGGATTCACCTCCAAGGAGAATTATTCTGCACTGGTCCGGTCCTGCAGAGAGCAAACCAGGAAAGCCAAGGCTGCAACTGAACTCCAACTAGCTTCAAGCATCAAGGACAACAAAAAGTCCTTTTTCAGATATGTGGGGAGCTGGAGGAAAAGCAAGGGCAATGTTGGACCCCTGCTAAACCAGATGCGGCAACTGACAACTGACGCCCAGGAAAAAGCCAACCTATTAAATAGGTACTTTGCGTCAGTCTTTCATCAGTCCCATGGGAAGCCCATGCCTGCTATGGGACAGGGAGATCTGGGTGATGGGGATCCCCTACCCTCCATAAATGCTGACCTCGTGAAGGAACACCTTGAGAAGCTGGATACCTTCAAGTCAGCCGGCTCTGACAATCTGCACCCCAGGGTACTCAAGGAGCTGGCGAGCGTCATAGCCCAGCCCCTGGCACAGATCTTTGAAAAGTCCTGGCGCTCTGGTGTAGTGCCCGAAGACTGGAAGAAGGCCAATGTGGTGCCGATCTTCAAGAAAGGGAGGAGAGTGGATCTGGCTAACTACAGGCCCATTAGCCTGACTTCTATCCCGGGGAAGATCTTAGAAAAGTTTATTAAGGAGGCCATCCTTGAGGGACTGGCCCAGGCTAACATCCTAAGGGATAGCCAGCACGGGTTTGTTGCGGGTAGGTCTTGTTTGACCAATCTCATTTCCTTCTATGACCAGGTGACCTATCACCTGGACAAGGGAGAAGAGATTGATGTCATATATCTTGACTTCAAAAAAGCCTTCCATCTGGTATCCCAGGATCACCTCTTGGCCAAACTGGCCAGTTGTGGCCTTGGCTCCACCATGATCCACTGGCTGGGAAATTGGCTCTGTGGTTGGACCCAGAGGGTTGTAATTGATGGCAGTCACTCATCGTGGTGCCCCGTGACCAGTGGGGTCCCTCAAGGCTCTGTCCTGGGACCCATCCTGTTGAACATCTTCATTAATGATGTGGACATTGGAGTCAGGAGTGGACTGGCCAAGTTCGCCGATGACACCAAACTTTGGGGCAAAGCATCCACGCCAGAAGATAGGCGGGTGATCCAGGCTGACCTGGACAAGCTCAGCAAATGGGCAGGCGAGAACCTGATGGTGTTTAACACTGAAAAATGCAAGGTTCTCCACCTTGGGAGGAAAAACCTGCAGCTTCCTTATAAGCTTGGCAGTGCTACGTTGGTTAGCACTACAGAAGAAAGAGACTTGGGGGTCATCATTGACCACAAGATGAACATGAGCCTGCAATGCGATGCTGCGGCTAGTAAAGCGACCAAAACGCTGGCTTGTATCCATAGATGCTTCTCGAGCAAATCCTGGGACGTCATCCTCCCCTTGTACTCGGCCTTGGTGAGGCCGCAGCTGGAGTACTGCGTCCAGTTTTGGGCTCCACAATTCAAAAAGGATGTGGAGAAGCTTGAGAGAGTCCAGAGGAGAGCCACGCACATGATCAGAGGTCAGGAAAACAGATCTTACGATGACAGGCTGAGAGCCATGGGACTCTTTAGCCTGGAAAAGCGCAGGCTCAGGGGTGATCTGATGGCCACCTATAAGTTTATCAGGGGTGACCACCAGGATCTGGGGGAACGTTTGTTCACCAGAGCGCCCCAAAGGATGACGAGGTCGAACGGTCACAAACTCCTGCAAGACCATTTCAGGCTGGACATAAGGAAGAATTTCTTTACTGTCCGAGCCACAAGGTCTGGAACAGTCTGCCAGCGGAAGTGGTTCAGGCACCTGCATTGAACACCTTCAAGAGTAAATTGGATGCTTATCTTGCTGGGATCCTATGACCCCAGCTGACTTCCTGCCCTTCAGGCAGGGGGCTGGACTCGATGATCTCCCGAGGTCCCTTCCAGCCCTAATGTCTATGAAACTATGAAATATCTGTTCAGCACAGATATGACCTGGAGGGATGTGGGCAGTAGGGCCCACAGGGCTCGGTCCTCGGGCCCGCACTGTTCAACATCTTTATCAGTGACTTGGGCGAGGGGGTAAAAAGCACCCTGTTCAAAATCACAGACAACACTAAGATGTGGGGGGAAGTGGGCGTGCCAGAAGGGAGGAATAGGCTGCAATTGGACCTAGACAGGTTACAGGGGTGGGTGGATGAGAACAGGATGGGTTTCAATACTGACAAGTGCAAAGTGATGTGCCTGGGGAGGAAGAACCAGCACCATACCTACAGGCTGGGCAACTCCCTTCTTGTCAGTGCAGAGGCAGAAAAGGATCTTGGAGTCATTATTGATGCCAAAATGAACATGGGCCAGCAGTGTGGAGAGGCAGTTAGGAAGGCCAACCGCACCTTGTCATGCATCCACAGATGCATTTTGAGCAGGTCCAAGGAGGTGATCCTCCCCCTCTATGCGACACCGGTCAGGCCGCAGCTAGAGTACTGCGTCCAGTTCTGGGCACCGCACTTCAAGAGGGATGTGGACAACATGGAGAGGGTCCAGAGGAGGGCCACTTGGATGATCAGGGGGCAGCAGGGCAGGCCCTACGAGGAGAGGCTCAGGGACCTGAACCTGTTCAGCCTCCACAAGAGAAGACTGAGGGGGGATCTAGTGGCCATTTACAAACTAGTCAGAGGGGACCAGCAGGCACTGGGGGAGTCCCTGTTCCCCTGAGCACTACCAGGAGTGACTAGAAATGACAGTCACAAGCTGGCAGAGGGTAGATTCAGACTAGACATCAGGAAGCGCTACTTCACAGTCAGGGTGGCTAGGGTCTGGAACCAACTTCCTAGAGAAGTGGTGCAGGCTCCTACCCTGGGGGTCTTCAAGAGGAGGCTAGGTGAGGTTTGACCCCAGCATTCTTTCCTGCCATGGCAGGGGGTCGGACTTGATGATCTACTCAGGTCCCTTCCGACCCTACCTACTATGAAACTATGAAGCATTTTTAAAAGTAACCCCTATAATAGTGGGTCAAGGTTGTGGGCTGAGTGATCAAAGCATAGGAATGTGTGAACCAACATGTTTTTTAAATCCATTATTTAAGTTTCTAATTCAGTACTGTTTGCCAGCATGGCCCAAAGTTTGGGAGCAGACTTGTGAAAGACTGGTGTTTCCTTTTCTATTACAGCCTCTAAGCCTATTTGCATGATTTTCTTTTTGCCCCTGCACCAAATTAAGTAAATACCTAATCCCTAGTTGTGGTTTATGTAGCTCTGAAATCTCACAAGAGAGAACCATTCTTGCAAGATTCCAGCCTCCAATGGAAATCCCTTCAAAGCAACTTGTAAAATGATAGCACAACGCAGTGTAAACTCAAAAGCGCAAATAAACTAATAAAGATCTGAACTCTAGGCCAAATTAAGAGGAGATGTCTGGTGTAATAGATATGTTGGTAAGAAGGTACTTAAAACCAAATAAATCACAAAGGCCTTTGATGAAGGTGAAATTAGTGTAATCTGCACTTTGAAAAAGCCAGAGTATAGCACAAGTTACACCAACCTAGACTTGTTCAGAAAAGGAAATTCACCCTTCATTAAAATTTCTTATTAAGCTCCTGAATCCAGGGCCATTTAGACAGGTTCACACCGCTGTCACCCCACTGAGTTCAGTGGAGCTGCTGCCGATTTACACCTATGTGACAGTCAAATTAAGGGCACAGACTTGCTGCTGAATTTGACCCACAAGATCATCAGTTTATCCGTAGAAATGTTGTGCTTACACGTGTGAAACTGTGCCAATCTATGCATAAACTGTCTAAAGTTGGAAGTCATTTGGCAGTTTCTCATAGGGTTGATATAAGATTAGTTTATGTTCCTTCCTGCACCGTCTGATTAACAAAACTGTACATTGCCTCTGACAAAGTTGGGTTTTTTTAAGTGGACTAGAAATTGTTACAAAAATTATGTCTATGACTAATGGTGAATGGCTGATAGCAAAATACAAAAATACTTGAGGATATTAGCACACAAATAAATCATTAGGAGAAATAATTAAGCTTTCCAGTGTGGAATACATTCTAAATCTCTGAGGTATTGAAAAAAAAGTGTAATTTAACATATTTTCTTGTTGCAGAGCATATTATTAATTCTTGCTTCCCCAAATATTATGTAAAAAAGCAATCATTTGGAATCTGTAAGTGAACGACGAATCACAACTCAAATGAGATGGAAAAACAATCTGCTGCCACTAAGACTGTTTTCTCCAAATATTACTTTTTATTTTTAAATGGGAAATGTCTCTGAATCCAATAACAACATGTTTTGCAACTATATAGATTGATTTTCATTCTGCAGCATGACAAAATAAAACAATCTCATTTTCCCTACCTGAAAGATTATCTCAGGGCTGGATTCCTTGGCAATATCTTTTTGTCTTTGCTTGTGTTTTCTCTTTGCAGGTCCTTTTCTTCTTTCTCCTATCCTGCTAGGGGCAAAAAATTCTCTTGTGTTTTCAGGAGCCAATGCTTGTCCTTCAGTGTCATGTTCATCTCTGTACATGGAAGGACATATTTGCAAGAGATAACAAGGATTGTTGAGGTTTTCAGTAATGTTGGGGACCTGAGGAGCACAAGTTTTGGTTCTGTCCAGCTTCGGCCTGGATGCTCAGAAGTACAGCATAACTGCCCCAAATTGTAGGCAACCAAAAAACAGGATTAGCAACTGTTTAGTACATAGCCTCATCCTTTTGTCCAGCACCCTGAGAGCATCTGCTTAGGACAGGAGAGACCCAGGTGTTATGTCTACTATCTCCTGCAGGAATCTGTAATCTAGCCTTGAACATCCTAAGGCAGCAACCTAAGTAGAAGGTCACACCAAGATGCCTGTTATTGTAGCTAGGTCACTGGGCAGCCAAAAGAGAAAGTATGTTAGGGATAAAAGAAGAAAAGGTAAGAGGAAGCCTGACTGGCTTGGGGAGGTGCTTGCTGCCTTGTCACAGGGAGAGTGAATTATTGCTTCTACTCCCTGAACATTTGGCTTGAGGGAGTCATTAGGAAACAGCATAAGCAACACTGGAGACAGAAAGTAGGCTTCTTCTTGCATGGTGCTCCACCTTCTTGAAACACCCTCTCAGTGGAGCTGGAATGGATGCCCAGACTGCACTACTGGGAAAGCCTTCCAGGTACAGTCCTCATTACAGTATTTCTTCATGAAGGGAACACTTCTTGGAAAACAGGACCCAGAATTTTTAACGGGAAAGAGTGTGCACCTGTGTCTGGAGAGAGGAAAAGAAAGCCTAGGGACCGTTGGTAGGAAATCTCAACGTTTCAGATTTCCTTTTCAGGAAAAAAATGTTCATGCACATGCAATACTTAGCATTCTCCATCTCTGTCACTACTCAACAGTGCCTAACTTCTCTCCTGTCAAGACTCTTCTGAAATCATATTTCTTTTGTGATATGTCCTGCTGCACATGCAGTTTACAGAGGAGGGTGGAGTGGGCATGCTAATGATTAGTGAAAATGCTGTTTTCAGTTTCCTCTGTGCGCTGAAACTTGCGCAGATGCATCTCCCCTGGGCCAGATCCTGCCCTTGTTTCTAAAATGTAATTCAGGATGGTTCTCTTCCTTACAACAGCAAAACTCCAGATATATATTGGTGTGAATAATGCATTCAGCATTGAAAATATTGGCTAAAATGCAGTATTGGGAGTAGGAATCCAAACCAAGGACTCTCTCTGCGGGCTTAACCAGGCCCCCTCCACAAAGTCAGGTTCTCTGGCCTGCTCTTCTGGCTGCAGGACTGTTTCCCTTTGGGATGCCCAGGGGGTCAGGTGCAACACAAGGGGGGATGGAAAGTATTCGCAGTCTTTTTTGCCCCATGGCTTGGGGTTAGGTCACTGTCCTGGCACATAGGACAGTCTGCATTCAAGTCCCCTGAGGCTCAGGGGAGGGTTTAAGAGTTCACATCTCTGGGCAGGTACACTAACCACTACGTTTTTTATAGAGGACAAGCCTTATGTTACCTGCATAGACATCCAGCTGCCAGGACAAAAAACACCTTGCTAAAACCTGTGTGCCTTATTGTGTGGGGGGGAACCACCCATCTCTAATGGGGTGGGACAGTCCCAAAACGTAGACATCAAGTCCCAGTCCTGGGCTGAATGACTCCAGGATAGCATTTGTCCCAGATTCCCCTTGACATCCTCAATTATCATCTCAGTATTATGCCAGAGATCCAGGTTTTCCATTTGCCACGGAAAAATGCAGATAATCTCCTTTAAAGGAGAAAAACATGGGACACATTTCCCCTTGCAGGCTTGGGGCTGGGGGGAGCAGGACACAGAGGGCACTACATGCATGTGTGCACGCACACACATGCACATGGCCAGCAATACAGCCAGGCAGCAGTGGAGAGCAGCTCCCCCAGCAGGTAGGTCTACGAGAGGGGCATGGGGGGCAGATTGAAGTCCCCATGGTAAGGGAGGGAGTGGGGCAGGGTTGGTAGCTGGGGCTGGGGCACCGATCAGCCAGGGTGGTGACCAGGTGGGAATGCATGGGCTGCAAGGCCCCGCCAGGGAGTGGGACAGAGCCACAGGTGGCTCATCTGGCTCATCCCTGCCATCTTGCACTGGCTTCACTCGGCTCTGCTATGGCCGTGCCGCCCATGGGGGATGGGGGAGGATAGGGCTGGTATGTGTCCCACCTTTGGATTTTGAAAAGGTGGTCACCCTGTTATAGTGCCAGAAAGACGTAGGAATTTAATCACCTAGACATGTCTTAGCACAAGGCAGAATACTCCAGTGGAGTGAATGAAGGGCAAGGTACTACCTGTGTAATGGAGGATCCATCTCCAGAGGTACTTAAATGTTGCCCACTGAAGTAAATGTGAGTCCCTCTAGAGAAATATAAGATTCAACTCCTGGACAGGTTGAGCTGTGCACCTACTGAAAGCAGAGGGGCCTTGAGATTCTTCATAGGTGAAGCAGTCCTGGTTCTTACCCTATACCTCAGGACCTTGCCTGCAGCTACACTTTAAATGCCTAGTGCATGAAACAGAATATAGCTGTGAGTCTTCATCTGCTAAATGACTGACTTGGTCTCAGGATAATACATCATGCCTAGGCACAATGCTCATGCTCATTGAATTTCTTTAAAATGAAAAGATACATTTAAATATCTCACATTACATGCTGCATGCAGCTGTACGAGTGCGAGTCATATAATCAATCATCCCACATCAACTTTATTGGACACAGTATGTGGTATCTGAGGGCAAGCAAGTTATCATGCTTTGGAGGCAATAAAAAGGTTGCTGGTATATCACAGATGCCTAATAAGCATTTCTATGCTTATGGATTTAGGTCTCACATTTTCTCTTGAAAAATTTCTCCATTCAAAGAGCACATCCTGTGTGACCATAACAAAGCCAGGGCTGGAGAGTTAGTTAGGCATGTTTGTAGGCTCCTGTGCTTGTGTTCATGGTTATAGGTCATGTCACATATTACACTTAGGATGTATTAACTGCACTTAAAATGCAAGTGTCCACACACTCAAGCAACAAAACACATGCTAAGTGTGATTGTATCATACCAAAGTTATGACTTTTCATGGGAGGGGTATCTCCAGACAGCATTACATAATGTGCTGCTCCACAGAGATAGTATGTGTTCAAGATGTCAGTGCAGCAGAGCGGGGGACAGGGAGCCCCGGACCAGCCTCAGCATCATATCCAAGTCAGTTTGAGACTGCCCACGACAGAGACCTGGCTTGCCCTGCCAGTCCAGCAGGATGAGTGGCACCCTCTTTCAGACTTAGCTCCCCATCCCTCCCTACAGAGACCTGGCTTGCCAAGGGGCAGGTGCCCCTAGGCTGGACAGTGCTTGGCAAACGGTGGGGAGGGTGGAAGCTTCAAGCATGGGAGTTGTAACTCCGCAGAGGCAGATGTGCAAGCTGGAGCACCTGGTGTGGGGGTCAGTGTCTGAGGGGAGGAAAGGGGCGCATGTGGGAGATGAAGCACAGCTGGCTTCAAAGCAGGCTAAGATCATAGTAAGCATCCCCATGTGACTGCTCAGGACATGTTCTAACTGTTAGCCTAGGGACAGAAGTTATATATAAATTGGTTAAGTGATCAGAAACTGGTTTAAACTTGTAACAGAAAAGAAGCTCAGTGCATATAAACCAGTTTCAAAATGGTTGAAATTGGTTTAAGATAAACCTGGTTGAATGTAGTATCAGACTTAACGATTTGGGTCAAACTGATTTATGAAACTTCTGTATCGGACCCCTTCCTGGTTCAAGTGAAATCACAGCCACCCAGCATGCTTTCCAGCCCTGGTTTGGGCTCAGCTGTGCTGTCTGCTCCAGCAGAGAAAGACTGGGGGGGTAAGGGGAAGCTGGGACTGCCTCCCACCCAGGCAAACCCCAGCTGTGGTCTGGGGCCAGGAAGGAGAGTTAAACCCACCTTCCCCCAACTATAGAGCTGCCCTACTGCTAAACGTACTGAAATATAGTACTCGTTACAACTGTGGACTACAAATCTCAGAGGCACCTGGAAGCAGGAAGAGGAAGTAATGAGCAAACCTGGAGAGTCCTGCCGCTATGCTTCTGGACTGCAAATCCCAGAGACCACAGGGGCAGCAGGAAGTGGAAGCAAACACACAGCCCATGCTGGCCCAGTGCCAGAGAGGCATGCTCTAGCACCCCCCGGCTTCTGGCCTGAGCCACTGCAGGCGTGTGGCTGCATTTCCTGAATGAAAAGTAAATGCATATCTAATTGTTTCTCAGATTCATCTCTGCAGTTTAGATTAACCTGCAAAGATTGAATTGATTCAGCCTTGGGCATTTTGACTGTCTGTACTTAGCCTTAATGCAGCATGGAAATGCTTACTAGGATCCCAGAAAAAGCATGCAGAGTGTCCCATGCAACAAGGCCCTACGTCTGTACAGGAAATTTACTGTGCTTCAGAGCACCATGCTCAAGCACTTTGTGCTACTCCACGTGGGCTGCCTACTACTGGGAAGCAGTGTAACCACATCTGTGTAGTACTTTGGGCAGACCAATCAGTGCTGCTAAGTGGCAGTCCCTGTGTTAATTAATCCAACTGGGATGTAACTATACTGCTTCTGGGCAAAGAAGCAGACTGCCTATAACAGTTCTGTGTTCTTGAGGACTCTGTTCTGGAGCCTTGTAAGTTTACTGAGCTGATATGGCTTGTTGTTTTGGGGGGCTGGTCAGACTTAATGGAGGCTATTTAATGGGGCTAAAATAACACATGATCTGATCTTCTCCTGGCATTGTACTTTCTGTTTGGTAGAAATAGTAGGTCTTGTACTATAAACAATAAAATGTTTTCATGAGCCTGGGAGGAAACTACTATTGACAGCCATGCCCATATAAAGATATTGGTATTTATCTGGGTGTCTAATTCTAATTCTTGTTTGTCCTCATGATTGGAACATGATTTACAGTTTAAAGAACAAGTTTGGATGAGTTATGACTTATTCTGTGTTTGAAAAAAATGTGGACAAAAGTAAATACTCAATGAGAAAGCAAGGTTTGTTTCCTCTGTAACAGGCTGCAGTAGCTCAGAAATGGCCGATTTTTCTATGCGATGAAGTAGAGAGTTTATGAACATTAAGATCTAGTATACAGAAAGCAAAGCATTGCCATCTGAAACGTGAAAAGGCTTTATGCATGGTAGAGGTCTGATCGCAGGCATAATTGTGCATCTAATTATGTGTGCAGAAAAACCAAAACCTGCAAAAATCATTTTGCAATGATTATGTTCTTTGAACAGTAGACATTCTTTTCTTCACCTGGGTACAGTTCTTCCAGGTACCTTCCATGTACATTCAACATATTTCCATCAGGCCAAATGGCCTGCCTGCAATGTTTGAAAATTCCAGCTGTATAGTTTCCTTCGTAAATTACTCTGCAGAGGGCGTGACTGAAGAGAGAGCAATGAATGTAATTCATCTCAGAGTGAGATGAAGCAAAAATCTAGCTATTGACCATATGGCTTGTTATTCAATACACACTTCTGGCTGTCTGCAGGGATAGCAAGGAGGTATATAATCACTAGTCCCTCTGCCCAGTCCAGAGTTCTTAAAGTAAGATTTTTTAACATTAAATGATTTTTCCTGCAGTCGTTTCCCTTAATGCATGCCTAAGAGTTCATGCAGTGATCCTATTCTACTGGCAGTGATGAACAAAATCCAATTGAGGGAGACAAGTGAAAGTGGAGTATCTTGTCGGCATCAGAAAATCACAGCATTAATGAGGATCAGCAGTAGCTCATCTCTACAGAGATGCAGTCTGAAACTCTCTTTTGTTTTATACCACAGTCACTTTTATATAATGGTCTTGCCAGCAAAAGTTCACTTTCATATACCTACCACCAGATGCAACAGATCCTGTTTATTTCTGGATGCATGATTACAGCTCTGTTGTTATAGCTCTATGTCAACTGTGCCTTTAGTAAAATCCATTGATAGCAATGAGAGTGTGCAGTGCTGTACCAGGGAGAAGCCTGCCAGGACTGGCTGTTACTTCAATAGCATGTGTCAGTTTAACAATCCAAGGCTGCTCCCTCCAGGGTGCCACTTATCTGAAGTGACCCACTTGCTTCCTGCTTTGACTAATTGTATCAGATTTCACTGGAGAATTTTTGGTTTGATTCCTGGCCCTGCCAGGGAACTCCGTGAATGAATCTTTTTTTTTTTTTTTGGTTTTAAGATGAAGTGTAGTGTGTGTGTAAAGGGCTAGGAGGCAGGAAAAGATCAGACATCTTGAAAATGAATTGGAGAAATGGTGTATGTTATATAAATGATAATAGGAAGGGAAAGACTTTAATAATCCAACAGAGATTAAGAAATTGCAGGTTAAGGCCCATTGCTCAGAGCTGAAACCACATCATTTTGCCACATTGGGACTGCCGTGTATAGGAAAGCTAGCCTTACCAGAGATATTGAAAGCTAGCCTTACCAGACATTACGCCTGCTTTAACAACAAAAACTGCTAGCAAGACATTTAAGATCTTCTTGTGTAAGAGACTGTGAGCTTTATCTTATCCCCTGTGCTGCCCCTCATATTTGGGAGAGGCTTCCTGTAAAATATTTGCAAAGATACCTCATTACCTCCCGTCAAGCCTCTCCTTTAATTCCCCTTTCCTGTCACGCCGACAAGAATTTAACATTAGGCTACTGGTATGCTGAGACCACCTGCTATTGGACCTGTCCTTCCTTCCTATTATAAGGCTTTAGGAGCAAGAGCTATCGTCACAGTTTTAATTCCAAATTCCCCAACCAAACCAGTGCCCTGGTGGAAAGCAAGTGTAACTCCAGGATGTTACCTTCAAACTTGTATTTGGGGAAGGGTGTTATTATGTGCTCTGGTTTGGTTCAGGTTTCCACAGTTGCGGCCGGGAGAGGTTTTTAAGTGCCACTTGTACATTAGGTGGCCACGCTGGCCATGTCCAGTGCGTATCCTGTTGAGGGTTGTCCACATGCTCTGTGGAAGGTTGAAACCCAGTTGTTGCACTGTTGGGTCAGAAACAAGGTGTTTATTTGGGAAAGTGGTTTTTCTGCTCAGGCTTTGCTCCAAGATTGTTCACTGTTGTGATAGAGAAGGTGCTTGGTTTATGTCCAAAAAGGTTTTCATGAAATCATGTGATGAGTTGGGAGATCTTGAAGGTCTCTGTGGAAAGGAAGGTCTGGATTACTATTAGTATGCATTATTTCTCTCCATGTTGCTGCATCCTATCAAATAGAGGGAGGGGTAATGTTTGAAAGTACTGGTAGCCACCGCACTGGAGCTGATATCAAAGTTCCAGAGACAGTCCTTATTACTGAGTAGAGTTGTGTGTCAATGAGTTCGGTATGTTGGCGTGAGGCCCAGACAAGTGCACAGTGCTTCAGCTGTTGAGAAGACCAGGGCTATGGCAGAAGAGCTGAAGATGGTAGCTTCTGCACCGCAGTTTGTGCTGGTGAGCTTTCAGATTATGTTCACTCATGTTAGGGAGCAGTCAAGAGTCACCCCAAGGTAGATAGGAGTTGGGTCGTGACACATTTTTTCTGCACAAAAGGTGACACTGAGGGTGCCTTGCAATTGTCAAGATGGAATGTGGACATGATGGACACGGTTGGATTTGGTTGTAGTCTCCGCTTATCAATAATGGCTGAATTCTTTCATAAGTCAGAGTTCAATGTCACTTTAATATCCTGAAAAAATTTTTGCTTGTGTGGTCAAAGCAATATCATTGGTGTAGATAAATTTCCATGATGATGTGTAGGGCATATCACTTGTACAGATGTTAAAAACTGTTGATGCCACTACACTGTGGGTGGCCATTGTTGAGGATTCTTGGAGTGCTGACCTTATCTTGCAGAGAGACCTTCATCCTTCTGTTCCTCATCAAAGTCCACAGCAGCCGGAGTAATTTGGCACATGGGAGCAGCAGGGACAGTTTGAGCATCAGTCTGTGTTTCCACACAGTATCATAGCTCAAGGAAAGATCTGTGAAGGTGGTCCCAGTCTTGAGCTTGCAGTGAAAATTAGCCTTGATGTTTGTAGTGATGGCAAGGACTTGTCTGCAGCAGCTATGATGGGGTCTAAAGTCAGCCTGTTCTTGGGGGAGTAATAGGTTGATGATAGGGCTAATTCTTAGAAGGATGAGCCTTTCCAGGAGCTTATAGGTTGTGCACAGCAAAGAACTGTAGCTCCCAAGGTCATGTACCAGCTTTCCTGGTTTTGGCAGGGCTATCACCATTGCCTTATGCCAGATTTGTGGAATATGGCCGTTATCCATCATAGTTGAAAAGAGAGCCAGAAGTCATTGTTTTGCCAATGGGCCAAGATGGTGGAGGAATTCTGGTGGAATACCATCTTTCTCATCAGCTTTTGCCATTTTTTGTGGATGCTAGTTCAACTTCCAGTTCCACAAGAGTGAAATGATCTGACAGTTGAGAGGACTGGGGACAACTTGCTATTCTCTCTCTGAGGTTTTTCTTAACCTTCCGTTTGTATTGTTTTATCAAGGGATCCCTTTGAGTTGCCCTCCAATTTGGCAGCAACAGTATTTGCACTGACTCACGGGTTAGTGGCTTCTGCTGGGTTTGATGCCCCAAATTTCCTCAGGAGGCTTCATGCCTGAAGGTTTGAGCATGTAAGGTCTATGGATTCCATGTAGTCCAGCCATTTTTCTTGTCTACAGGTATCCAAAGATTCAAGTAGTCCTGTGGGTGTTGCTTGGTCTCCAGATAATTGATACTGTTGGGAAAGTACTTTGCAGTCACAGATCCAACAAGGGATGTACCACTCTGAGACCTTGAGGGATGTTCTTCTTAGCTGCAGCAAGAAGCAGGGCCATGAAACAACTACTGTTTTGGCACCAGGGGATGCGGTGGATGGTTTTCTTCACGTTAGCAGTAAATCCAGATTAGTCTGCCTTATGGAAGTTCCATCTTGACGCTTGTTTTTTTGGCATGGCGGGGATTTCAACCCCTACATGGCTGATAATTGGCATATTGTTGGCTGTGTGGAAAGTCTGAGAGGTTGGTTTGGGATGAGTGTATAGGGACACCTTTGCTATCTGATGAGACAAGTAGGTCAGGGTTGTATTCCCTCCCCATCTTGCTGATTGAAAAGTTGCAGATGCTTGGCATCAGCTGGACTCTGCTCTGCCTCGCTGCTGCTGCTGCTTTAAGAGTGGTGCGACGCCATGTGTGTCCCATCACTGGGCAGCCAGCTACTGAGCTCCTGCCCGTCCAGTGGCAGGACACACATGGCATCACACACCTTTCAGAGCAGCAGCAGCTGCAGCAGGGAGCAAAGTGCAGCGCTTAGTGGCAGCCACCTCTGCCACAGATTGGGGAGGCATGTGCTCCCTGGGCCTCCACTGGGGTGCATGCAGTGGTGGGAGCCTCCTGTGCCCCTAGATGAGCCACCTGGGCTCTGATTTTCCTACCACTGGGGCCCCGTTCCCCCCTGCCCCTGACTCTGTTTCTGCCCCACTCTCTCTCTCACTGCTGGGGCCTCCATCTGCCCCTGCCCCTTCCCCCACAGACTTACCTGCTTGGGGGGTATGTTATTGTGTTCCCCACCTGGTAAGGCTCCTAGAGATCAGGCCACCTTAAGGTACCCCTTACACACCATTATTACTGAAAGATTACAGTAAAGCTCATCCAGAAAACTGGTAATTTTGAAAGAACAGGATAATGCAAGCTAGATATTAGGAGAAATATCCAACTGGCCTCATCTGCCAGACTGTGGAATGGATACACAAAGGAGTGCCAAGGGACACTCACTACTTCAGTTATTTACTGCTGAACTGAACAGACTGAAAAAAAGATGGGGGTCAGTAAAACTCAGCCCCTCCAAAAATTTTTTTCTCCCTCTGCCTATGGTGACAAGCTTATAGCTGTAAATCAGGGGTGGGCAAAATACGGCCCGCAGGTGAGATCTGGCCTGTGGTGGGTCTGCTGCTTAGTGCCCCTCGCTGCTGACAGTTCCCTGCTACAGCCACCTGGAGCCCACACTGGGCTGCCCTGCATCTCCCCTGCACTGCCACTGCTGCCCTGGAAAGAAATGGAAAAACTCCTGATAAGCTTCTCTTTATACTACCTGCACATGAATATAACCTACACTGCTTTGGATTCAAAAATATCTGACAGCTAACCCACAGGTGATGTATACTGCATCCTCACGTGCACACAAACAACAAGTGAAGTCCCTGCTTAGAATGAGAAGTACTCTACATGGATATTTAGATTTTGGATGGTATTTGTACTTGGTGCTCACCAGAGCTGGAAGAACAGTGGATATTCAGCTTAACCAGGCTGCGTGTTTGTTTTTTTTGTTTTCAAGGAAGCTTCTTTCCCTCTAATGCTAGTTCCTTCCACTCATTCAACATTGGTCCAAAGTCTGCTGACATTAATGGAAGGAATCACATGATTTTTAGTAAGTTTTGAATTGGTTTCCGGGTTCCCAAAGTGGACCATCAAAGATGGGCTCTGGTAATGTTGTGGCTAGAGCACCATCTTTTTCTTGTGCTGGTTGCCACTCCCAGTTACAGACGTGAAAGTATCTAGCAAGGTTTGGTTAACATTGCCAGGGCAAGCATTTGACGTGTGAGAGTCTACTCATGGGATTTGGCATGGAGCCACTCCCTGCAGATTTACTTGGAGGTTGAACATATGAGAGTCTCTGAAATGCTTGCATTGGAAATAGGATCAGCTCCTGAGGAGCTGCTGAGGTCTTGGTGCAATGTGTTATACACTGTTTACTACATCTATGGCATGGTGAGGCGAGAAGACTGTTTGTGGGTGAGCTGAATCCAACAGCCCACTCCAGTTACAGAACTTACTGTCAGGCACAAAAAATAGTCCTATGCATATTAGTGTGAACAGGTCCTCTAAAGGGGTCTTAAACTCTCTTGCCTCTGGTCAATAGAATTGCATCACTCTGGCTGAGGCAGGACTTCTGCACTCAGAGCAGAGAGCAGTACATGCACTGAATTCCTGTTCCAAATAACAACGGGAATTGATCATGGAAAAACAGAAGTCATCTTGCTCAGGCTGATGCTGATTCAGGATTCCCCCCACCACCCCCATCTTTTTTTCAGTTCAGCAGTAAATAACTAAAGCAGCGGGATTTCCTAGTGCATCAATTCCATGGTTTGGCAGATCAGGCCAGCTGAATATTTTTTTTTTTTAGATCTCTAGCCTGCATTATTCTTTTCTTTCAAAATGACCAGTTTCCTGGCTGAGCTTTACTGTAATCTTTCAGTAACAGTGGTGTGTAATGGGTACTTTAAGGGAGCCTGATGTCTAGGAGCCTTACCAGGTGGAGAACACAACCTATGTCTTGAGGATGAACGCATATTGTCAGGCCATGTTCTCAGCAGGTGTATGTTAGCCTGACTCCTCTGAAATTGGTGACACCTTCTTGATTTACACCACCTGAGAATCCGTCCCAGAGTCCTAGGTTCACTTGCACATCATCCTTCTATTCTGCGCTGCAGCCATTGTAATGAGGTTTAAGTTCTCTGAAATTCAGGTAATTCTCAAATCTTTGAACCATACATATTGATAACTGAATTAATCAACATAGGAGCTTGCATAAACTCTTTCAATACATTGTATTATTTTTTTCAGGTGTGCAGTGTGCTTTGGTCTCCAGCCCTTAACTTGCTGTTGTGTCTTGGTGCTTCCTTTATGCTTATATATCTGAAAAAAAATTAGAAACGAGGTTTTTCTTATTTATTTTGGCCCCATTAGCTGGTAATTTACCTGCAGTATAAACTTGCTAAGATTAGCTGGGGATGCTGACCGCAGTTTCTTTCACAGGTTGCTCTACTTTCCAAGCATTACTAAGAGGAGTTGGAGACAGTGATGTATGATGCTGGGTAGAAAGCTGTCACTACAATGGCTTGTCTTCCTAGGAAACTGTACCAGGGATCACAAAAATGATAGAACGAAGGATTTACTTTGAAACTTTATATAAAGAGAAGAAGGATAGGCTGAGGTTCATTGTCTGAGTCTTACATTTTCTCCAAATCTTGAACACTAAATATAAAGGTAATTGAAATGCAAATATCAATCTAAGGTGTTAATCAGAATAGATTACGTATTTATTTGGTATTAATGTATAGTCCAGTCTAACCAACATCAAATGATATCTGCAAAGGTAATATCCTAGTGGTGAGAGTTAGCTAGTTTAGCACTGCTCATAACCTTAGGTTTGGGTAAGGATATTCTTTCCTCAAAGCAAAAGATATTTGTGTCCCATACCTCCTACAGAGACGGACACCATGTATCGACAGATACCAACACATGTATATAGATAGAGAGTGGTCTGATATTTGCTGATTCTTTTACTAGGGCAGCAGGCAAATGTATGATCTTCATTCATCTTTGTTTGACTTCTATGCCTGTTAGTAAGGACATGGTTAATTTAACTGTAGACTAGCTGTCCCAGTTAAATGAAATCAGAAAACCTGCTCCATGGCTATGGCATGAGATTGTCCCTTTTGAGGCCAATACATTTAAAGATTTTTTTTTTTTCAAATTTCCCTTCTAAAATCAAATAATCAAAGGGCATAATTCCAGCAAGGCTACTGACCCTTTCTTGATTTATTTCTGGTCTCCCAGTGACAATTTGCTTGCAGGAAAACCTGAAGAAATCCCCAAAAGTGTGTCTAGTCTGACAACATCTTTTGGGACCTGATGTTTTTCTTCTGGGCTTTCTTTGTCTTCTATGTTCCTTTTGTCTCTGTTTTATCTGCTTTCTTTGTTGAGTGAAACATAATGGCAATAGAACAAAGGTTAAAATAATACCTTCATGGGCTTCTTCTGTATTTCTGTGAGACCTGATAATATTGGTTCTCTGCAAATGCTGAATAGGTCTGTGTGAATAGGCAGCTATTCGATTCAGATTTGGCCGATGTTTCGATTTGGAGATTTGAACTGCTTTTCCAATTCCATTTGGCGGGAAAAGGGCTGAATAATGGGGAATCAATGAAATATCTATAACTTTGTTGTTTTTTTGGCTGATTTAGATGAAACTTGCAGGGGTGGTAGCTGCCACCTGTCAAGGAGATGGTGTAGGGGGAGTCTGGATTCTGGGGTCCTGCACCTCTGGCCACAGGCAGGCAAAACTCATGACATGGGTGCTTGTGGGACTGTGTGCGTGTGTGTGTGTGTGTGTGTGTGCGCGCTGGCATGTCCTTCCTGGTGCTGGGGCCTCTGCACAACACAGCACTGTGCCCCTGTCAGGCCTCCTTCTCTCCTACAGCCATGACCCAGTCCACCACTGTAAACAACGGCAGCTCAAAATAACTTAGCTGGCTCAATATCAATAACACCAGCAGCATCAGAGGAACCCAGATGGAATGGTCACAGAGTCTCTTTTTTTTTTTAATAAAGGAATTGACAGCAAGAATTAAAGATGTTGTGTTGGATATATGTTACTTGTGGTGTGTGACGGCTTATCTTGTGTTTTTATGTTTATTATGAAAAAACCTGGAGTAGTTAGAAAAATATATCTGAGGAAGCTTTTGGGTTGAAAAACCCTTTGTCAGGCTGAGGAAGTACCTGCAGTTGGTGTGTCTCCTGGTCCTGGATGGAAGGAATAGTAAAGAAGCCAGAGGCTGGCCTTACCCACCATGCAAGCAAGAAAGCCACTCAGTGAAAATGGAAATGGAGATGTCATGGGGTGAGGGACAGGTGGGGGGGAAAGGGGAATGTAGCAGCTCAGGTAAAAGTGCAGAGGTACCTGAGGAGTTGGGTGTCCAGCAGGTCGTAGCATGCCAGAACTCCCCCTGCACCCATTTCCTTGACAGCAGGCAGGCTTTTTGGTCTCAGCAGGGGCTACCACCCCTGCAGCTTTCACCCCCCTGTGCCTTAACACACACACTGTCACCTAAGTCATGAGTTTTTTGCTTGCCAGCAGCTTGAGGTGCAGTTTCCCAGAAACCCCTACACCTATCATCTTGAAAATGGCAGGCTTCATGCCCTCAGCAGAGGCTACCACCCCTGCAAGTTTGATCCAAATCAGCCAAAAAACAAGAAAATTAAATATTTCATTGACTTCTCCCCCCCCCCACCACCTTATACCGTATCACCAAATCTTTTATGAATTGATTTGGAAAGCCTAAAGCTTCTAGCAATTTGATTCAGATTTGTACATTTGGCCTCCAAATCATCTGAATCATCTGCAAATCCGAATTGCGATCCAAAGCTTTGGACAGCTCTAATGCTGAAGTGTAGGACAGCACTTGCCACTTCCCTTAAATTACCTGTGTTAAGGAAGGATGATCTAATGACTAGGAGTCAGGCTAGCTGGGTTGTGTTCTTTCACAAACCTCCTGTGTAGTTTGGCACAACCCTCCCTCTATACAGTTCTCCAGACTCTCAGCAGCAATAGACATTTGTGGGGAGGTGCATTTACACTAGTCAGGTCCTTCAAACAGTTTAGAGCAACCATGCCTATGCTCCCTTCCTTGTTAGCTGGTTCTAGGTATAGACCCTAGGTTGGGCTGAAAGTTTCCCTCATGCCTTGGGAATCTTAAGGAAGTTGACATAATAGCATTCTCATTGCAAGGGCTGAGGATCTATTCCATAGCTATGGAAAAAATACAATAATACTCTACTGACTGCATAAATATATTATGATACTAAATTAATTCAGGTTGGTTAAGCTGCATATGACCAGAGCATCTTCCACTGCTTCAAAATCTGCAGGAGGGAGTTAGTCAGACAGGAGATTCATCTCACTGGGTTCCCTACACAGCATTCCTTCAAGGAAAGAGGCTTGGTGCTTTGTGAAACTGCAAGGAGACAGTACTCCCAGCCCCACACATCCCTGGATTATTGGAAGTCCATGGAAGGTAGACATTGGCCACTTCACAGGTTCCTTAATATGAGGCCTTTGTTAAAGCCACTTTGTTTGCTGTCTCCCTCCTTTATGGAGACTAGTAATTTTTTTGCAAACTCACAGTCCTGACAGCAATTGCAAAGCTGTCCTTAACTCAGGCCAGCCTTGACTGACCTTTTTATGCTTCTTTATATTATAGAGCTGTCACCAATGCAAGCTCCTATGTTGATTAAGAAATATCTCCTTAATCCTGGCCCGTGGAGATTCCAGACCCCATAAATGGAAAAGTGTCTTTAACTACAGCCTCTTTAATAAAATCATCTTGAAAACAGGGTTGTTTTTTAAAGGCACAGAATAGTCTAACATGCCTACACACAGTTGCAAGTTTTAAAGTACTCATAACTTCAAAACTACTGAACTAGTGCCCTCCAAACCATCCTCAAAGTTTACTTTTCACTGAAATCAACAAACAAAAAATGAAACAAAATCAATTCTGAGGCTTTTAGCAACATCCATTAACTGAGTTCTGTGAATCCAAGATTTCTGATCAGCGCACATGAGGGAAGGGAATTTTTCCCTATGCTTGCATAGCTCTGGCACAGTTAACTGATTTGGCCTGCACTTTGCAAAAGTAGTCACATTGACGTAGAAAATGTCACTCTCAAATAGTTTGTTTGAAAAAAGGTGACCCAGGTGAAAATGAAAAGAATAGCTCATACTTGGAGGATAACTCTAACAGGCTGCAGAAGTGACCACTAAGTCATTGAGTTCATTAGATAGCAAGAGACTGGTTTCAACTTGAAGTAGTTCTTGGATTCCAAGGGGAAAAAAAATGTAGCCATGTTTTCCAGGATTTTTCCAGGAGTTCCCAGAGCAGGAGACACCAGAGTGTCAAGTCTGCCTCAGTTGGAAAGGATGCTTCTTTCACCTGGGCCAACTATAGTGGCTGGGATGAATGAGTCTATGACGTCAATGGGATTGCAGCAATATGACTTTACCACTGATGTGGCTTTTGATGCCACATCTGAGGAGATTGCTGCATGTCTATTATTCTACCTTGGGGGTAGAATACATTTTGAATATGAAATAGGCTCAATTTTGTCTGGTGTTAAACTAAAAACATCCCATTATCATTAAATGGCAGCCCCTTTTTATTTGCCTCAGAGCAATAATAATGAGCCAAAACTGTAGCACTACTTGGAATCTAGACATATCCTGGAAATAAGCACTGCAGCCAAGAACATCCTTCACTTCTGTCACTTTTATATAAGAGCCGCCCCATGAATCTGATGCTAAAACATCACCTTAAGAAGCGAAGCCAGGTGAACAAATGTGAAATGAAGGATTAGCCTCATTTGATATTTTATATCAGCAGAACTATGTGAAAAGTAATCTGGAGATAATCCTTTTTTTTTCCTTCCCCTGTCCTATTTCTACATCAGAAAATTTAATGGTATTCTGTCCAGACTTGAGGTCATTTTTAAAAATAAGCATGTCATAATGCAGTTCAGACTAACAGTATGGAAGGCAGAAAAAGTCTATATAGATAGAATACAGCTTTGCTAAGAAGGATCCATTTAATTCTTGATGGCAACAATATGTTTAATATCTGTATAACTGTAAGGCAGTGTGTTTATAGTCACTAGAAATTTGGTAAATATGAAACGGAAGCTAAGCTTCGATATTTCAAATAATGTAAAGTAATCCATCTCTCAAACATTTAGAGTTACCCCAGACTTCATATTACAATTTAATTTATGCAGGCCTGGACTACATGGGTTTAAGGGTCATGAGGGACAATAAGGAATACTCTATAAACTAATGAAGCCTTCCCACGTCTGCATCCCAGGCACAGGTGAAATGCAAGACTCTGTTTAGTATTTTCTATCCCTGACATTTAGGAAGTAGACAAAGAGGTATGTAGATGGGTTCTGTCTCCACTCTGTAAAAACCTGGCCAGCATAGGTGAGACAGCAGACCAGTATCCTTCATGCTATTATGATGCGTGAGTTTCAGTTAATATCACAGTACAGCACAGGATGAACTGTTCCCATGCTGATCCCAGGACAGCACAGCTACATACTCTTCTTCCCAAAAGGCAAGCTCAGTGGTTCTCTTAACCTTTTTAGCCTCAAGAACCCCTGGAAAATGGCAGCACTTTGCTTTCTCTTGGCTTTTTTTGACAACAGAAAAATAGTACAGCAGTTCTGTTGCAAAGAACTCGGAAGGGCTGTAACAGGTCAGAACTGTTTTGGACACTATGGATTCCTATTTGAAATCTCCAGGTTTATCTTGTAAAGCATGTGTCGGTGTTGCACACTTGATGGTGATTTATATAGTACAGCACTCTGTGATACCCTTAAAAGGATTTTGCAGCACCCTGGTTGAGAATCACTGAACTAGAGAGAAAAGCATGATCTCGCCCTGTGTTCACAGTGTCCTGAAGCAGGTCAGACATGTTAGAACCCCACAAGATCCATCTTTCAGAAAGATGATCTGGTAGCTTTAGATGTGGTTTTAAGAATGTAAATTTGCCATAGCAAGGAATAAGGGAAGGAAGGAAGAAGATTTACAGATACAAGGTTGTGTGGTTACACAGGCTTAACATGCCCACAGAAAGCTCTGGCTTTTTTATTTACTGAAGAGATTTCTAAAAGTTCCTGAGTCAGTGGGGTTTGTGCTCTTAAATTCCTTAACTGTTTTTGAAAGTCTCTACCTAAAAAGTAAAGATTATCCAAGATAAAAACACCCTATTCACAGAATGACCGGTGTTGCCAGTAGGAAGCTAAGACTGTGCTGTTCACTGTGGGTGTATCTACACGTGCATTTACTGCACATTGAAGTTATCATGCAGCAACTTCCTGCACAGTAAGTGGGAATAGGGGTACCATCTACACATGCAGTCAACCTAGAACTAGAGTTAGTCCTAGGTCAGAGCAACCCGCCATGTGCCCCTATGGCCACTGCAGGGACCTCCAGCTTCCAGTCAAATGGCTGCCAGCACTAGAATTTGGGTGTGCAGGGCTGAGGGGTAGGACTGTCCAAGGCAGAGAGCCTGGCAACAGGTTACCAGCACCATTGATGCAGACAGTTTGCCTGTGGGCCTAGGGGCTGCAGTAGACCCTGGGGATGCCTGTGGCTTTCAATGCTGCAGCATTGGCCCTAGCATGCTGCCTGGGACCTGCTGCAGGGTGGCATGAGAGACCTAGGGGCCCTGTGGGGCAGGGGTGGGAGGCTGGCCAGCCCCGGCGGCCAGTTGTTGCTCCAGCAGCTCCATGTGGCAGTGCTCCAGGGCCACCAGCTCTTTCTAGCGGGCCCAGCATGCTTGCATCTGCACCTCTTCCCTGGTGATGTCCTCCATCTGTCAAGCATGGTGGTCCACCACCCAGTCCTCCTCTATGGCCACTATTGGCCACTGGGGTAGGCAGGTCCCATCGAGACTGTGCTGCTGGTGCTGCCAGAATCTCTGGGCAATTAAAGTGGTGAGTGGCAGCAAGGCTATGGTGGAGGTTTCTGGGCCCCTGCGTCATCTCCCCCACATCCAGATGTTGGCCCTGAAGAGGTAAGAGATAGAAGGCTTTTGTGAGACTTTGCAACATTTAAGAGACAAGATGCTGTGCTCCAGAGGCCCTGTGTTGCCTGGCCTCAGATTAGAGGTTGGCCATGTGTGGGTGCCTAGGGATCATGGTAAGCTGGCCGGGCAGGCCCTGCCCCAGTGTGTGCTACCCGAGTCCCCTATGTTTGCTTGGTCCCCAGGGGCTGGTTGCAGACTGCCTGCTTCCCCTGACCCCTTCCCATGGTGGGCCAGGCCAGGATGCTGGCAGCACCTGCTGCCATGGCTCCAGCCCCTGCTGACTTCCCCCTCTGCCCCTGCAGGCATACTGCTCTGGTTTGCTAGCCCCCAGTACCTGGGCTCGGGGCATATGGGCTCCCAGGCAATTGGGGTGAGGGTCTGGCCATGTTCCCACCCTCCCTGCTGGGGGCCTCTCTAAGGAGGCACCCCAAGGCAAGCCCCTGTCATGCTGCTGCTGTGTCCCAAGTGTGTCCCTGCTGTGCATGCACTATGGGCTGTTTGTGCAGGCAGAGGGCTGCCTGGACCACTCCACCGTGCTGCTGCTGATTCTGCTGGTGCCCCAGACATACCTGTGCTTCTCAATTTGGGATCCTGAGCTATGACAGTGCAGAAGGCAAGCCTGGCCTGCTCCAGATGCTCTGCCGCTGCCCAGAGGGTAATTGCCACAGAACTACATGTCCCTGCCTCCAGCTGTGGAGAAGGAGATCACTGCTGGTATCAGTGCTTTCCTTGGCATGTGAGAGGCCTGTGCCCACCCAGCTGTGGGGACACAGACTGTTCAATAAAGATCTGACCTGTGTCCCACCTCTCTACATGCTGAGTGCGGGCGGGCTTGGCAAGGAAGAGAGGCTAGGGGCAGGGGCTGGGGCTGGGGAATGGTGCTGGTATGGCCCACTTCTACCCCCATCCCCAGTGCTGGACTTACCATGGATTCAGGGCTGGTGGCTGAGCGCGGGGCTCCTTATGTCAGGTGGCATCCAGCTCTGCCCAGTGTCTGTGGCCTCTGGTGAGCTGGGGACCAACACCCAGCCAGGGCCCCACCCCCCCAGGGGAGGAGCTGGTACTACTGGTGGTAGCATAGCTGGCACCCACCCACAAGGAGCAGCTGGTGATGGGGCAGGGCCAAGGCTGGGGCAGCTGCTGGCTGGGGCTTCCCAGGCTGCCAAGTGCAGCTGAGGAGGAGGGCAAGATGGGGTGCTGAGGGCATGAGGTCCCCTTCTCCAATGATGTGTCACTGAAGTTGTCAAGTTGGGGCACCAGAATGGTCCTGGTCCTGGGGGCCCCACTGGACTGACAATTGTGGCTGGTCACAGCCACCCATTGGGCCCAAAGGCCCTTAATCTTAACGTGGCACTGCCATGCTTATTGCAAGTGGCCTTGTGCACGCACCCAGCTTCCAGGGCCTTTTATAAATGTGGGTGATCAAGTGACCATCCTGGACGAACTGTCTCGGGATGCCCTCCTTGCCCAACAGTGCCACGAGGGTGCATACCTCCTCCCAGGTCCACTTGGCACCCTGGGATTCTGCATGGGCAGGTGCACTTAGATGGGTCTGGGGCTGTATATGGGGGAGGAGGATGACATCATGCCCCATGACGGCTGCCTAGGCTCCCATGCATCTGGCCACGTGATTTCCTCCCCCTGCCCCCCATAGGGGCATGGCCAGAGAGTCACAGCCACATGGTGGAGGTGCTTCACTCCAGTTCTGCAAAGGAAGAGGTGGGGGGTGAGCAGCAGTGAGAACAGGGCTGGGCAAGGGGTGCAGCAAACTGCAGCCTTTTGCAGCACTCATCTGTGGCCAGGCAGCAGCTCAGGAGGAGGTCACCCGGGGCAAACATAGCCTGCAGGCTGTCCAGGGGGCACATGGGACCTGCTGAGGTATAGGAGGGACAAGCAGCTCCTTCAGGCTCCCTGTACTGGGTTTCCCAAGGGACAAAATGGTTGCAAGCTTTTATACTCTGCAGTTAGAGGCTGCCAGACAGCAGCCCAGGCCAGCAGCAGGAGCCCTGAGGCTGGGCTCTGGCTGGCCCACTAGTGGCTGGGCAGACCCAGGCCGGAAGCTTCAGTGTTACTGCACAGTAAGGCCTGCGCACGCATTGCTACGCAGTAACTAATTGGGCTTAAATTTGCTATCTGCATCATGCAGATAGCAAATTTACACCCAAGTCGGGATAAGCCACCCTCGGTAATGCACAGTATGGGAGTGCGTATCTAGATGCACCCCCGTACTGCTCAGTAGTTTTTGGTTACTGTGCGGTAACTTATGTTACTGCATAGTAAATGTTAACATGTAGATGTGCCCTGTTTTCACATAATGTAGTGGATCAAGTTCTTAGTCCAAATTTTCTGGGTGGCTAGTAACCTAGACCCAGATATCAAAAAGATCCACTAAAACTCCACAGTGTGCTTAGAGACTACACCAAAGAGCTATGTTCCTGTGGTTCAGTGTGATTCATGATGGTCCTCTTTCCAGGAGGCAAAGCTTTCTTTGGGACTAGATCCCAACTGTGATGTGATAAACCATCCCACAGGAACTAGACCACCATAAATTTCACCCCCTTGAGCTCTAATGTGAGAGAGACATTTCTTTGACCCTATCTCCTCTAAAATAAATATGCAATAGCATGCATATGTATATATATTATTTTAAAAGACCCAAAACAAAACATTCTCCCGTGCACACTTCAATGATGAGGAGATGAGAGAACAAATGGATGACACATGTTAGCTGTGTTGCTCCATACTATGCTCCACGGCCCTCAAATATTATGGCACTGACTGCGGCACGTGAACCTATGTTGAAAAGAATATGGTGGGAAAGTAAAGCCCTTCAGACAAAAAGGAGAGTTGGATACTGAAAAAGGGCAGCTCTGAGATTTAGGGATGATTTGTGAGGGAGAGCACTGGAGAGGTGAGGTGTGGAGGTGGTTTAGAAGCTCAGGGTGGATTGCAGAGCAGGTGCATGAGGAGAGAGGATAGTGGGGGAATGGAATGGGGCCATCAAAGAGGACTATGTGGACGTTGGGGAATAGAGGGCTGGGAAGTGGGTATTTCATGTTGAAAGAAGCTTTTCATGAGTAAAAAATGGAAGAGGCAGGATGGAAATTTGTGTTATGGAACCTACTTAGGAATAACACTCATAACCATGAATCACTAGCCCTCATTCATGTGTCAACTGTATCAATCATGTTGTATTTGCTATTGAAAGAAGGTACCAGCCCCAGCTGCCAAAAACCTTTTGTGACCTGCCAAGATCTCCCAGTTGCTTCACTATAACCCTAAACTCAGGGTTCTTTCATAGCACTGAAACTGAGCAGAGCCCTTTATTACACAAATAATTTTGGCTGTAGCCAGTGGAAGTTGAGGTTTTATATGGAACAGCACAGCTTTCTTCTTGGAGATACTTTGAATGTTTATTAGCCGCCAAATGGTTAAGAGAGAATTCAGTAAATATCACAGCATGTGGCATATGCCTTCACATTTGGAGTTCTTTATGTGAATCTCAGATGAACAGTTGTCACAGATGGCCAGAGATTTTGACTGGGGATAAAACTTATTCAGAAAAAATTTCTTTGGATTTTCTTATTGATGGAGTTACCTGAACTACCACTTATCAGAATATATGAAGTTCAGCTCCAAAGGTGCCATCAGAAACGCCAAGAACTGGATACATTTCTTAAGATGATCTTAATATTTGTTCTCAGTCATGCTGTAGCTTTGCGTGAACTTTACTTTGGTGGTGGGATGTTTAAAACATCATGTTTTGCTATTCATCACTACTAGGAGGATGCTACTTGCCTTTAAAAAAGGTCCCTATTTGTTTTAGAGACCCTGACTAAAATAATTGCCAGAGTCAGCTGCAAAGATCCTCTTCCTAGCCCTCATAAGCATTGGTCTACCTGTGATGCTACTGAACCCAATTCCTATCAACAAGATTTACATGTATGCATATCGAAGGGAGAAAAGAACCCACTGAGTGTTTGTTTTCAGCTTCTTACATGGTTAAACTGGTGGCAGGCTTCCTCAGTCAAAATGCCAGTAGGGATAAGCAGTGACTGTAACAGTGATGCTGTGGTGCTCTGAAGTTGTTTTTCTCTCTTTCAGCTATTTCTTTCTTGTTAACTTTTTGATTTGCTACTGTATTTATTTCATACCTAATTGCTATCCCTGAAACTATCATTAGGATCTGTAAGCCAATCATCCCCAGTAATACATGGTGAAATGCTGGCTCTTTTGAAATCAACAGGAGGTCTGTCATTGATTTCAGTAAGCCTGGGATTTCACCAAAGGATTCTGAAAAGATGTGTACTTACATGTTTGTCAGAAAAGTGAGTAGATGATGCCATTTTGTATCACACTGGTGGTTAGAGACTCCCATTTCAATCAGTCCCACGTATGAAGTATTGTTCATAAGCATACCACAACAACCCAGAAATTTAGAAGTATAAAACTGACAGAAGGTGGAGTGTTACCATTATTACTGCCATTGTCCAGATAGGGAACAGAGATGCAGAAAGAGAGGAACGTATGTCTCTGCCACTTCCATGGAAGCCCTTTAGTGGGACACTCAAGTATACCCTGCCTGCTCACTCTGGCTTGCACATGCCAAACCCAGAAATGTGTCAGTGATACCATTATGGAGGCTTCCCTACTGGCAGTGTTCATGGTCTCCATCTCAGGACAAGGCACCCCCAAAGGGCCACTGTTGCTGCATTTCTCAGTTTGGCAAATGCAAGCCAGAGGTGGGTGAGTAAGTGGCCTGACCTTCCACAAGAGCACTGTCAATGTGATGTAGGCAGACCCTAGAGACTCTCCTAAGGGCACACACAAACTATGTTGCAGAGCTGGGATTTACACCCATACTCCCCAGGTGCGAGATTAGTGCCTTAACCATTAGGCTATCCATCCTCTCTGAATACAAGTGTATAATGCACAGGGGAGAGGATCTCAGTCATCAAGGCATATTTCATAGACTCACTTTCTGCGAGTGGCTACAAGTCACACTGATGAGACAATATTGTTTTTATTGTTTTACCTCCACCTATTTAGGTCTTATTTGGTCCCAGCACAGTGTCCCCTAAAGTGTACTGTTGTTCCCAGCACAATTGCAAATTCTCTTAGTTTCTGGCTTCAGGAAACCTCAGTTTACTGTACCAATGGGTTAAAAGGGAAATATGTTGTTCCTATACATGTAATCCAAAAAATGAAAGATCTCACTATCAGTACAGATCACATTGCTTTACTGTAAAGTTACAGAACATCTTTCAGCAATGCCCCATTCCTGTGTGTAGCATTATAAATATTTATACTTTTATTTGGACTTTATGATTTATTTATTATATTTATAGAGAGATAATGAATTACACATCTGCGCACGGCAAAGCTGGGTTTCACTGAGGCTTTTCTATTGACAGTACAAATCCCTAAGAGTGAATCCTTCTGCTTTCTTTCAAAAATCTTGTATTTGGGTTTGGGGGTTTTTTAAAGCTCCCTTTTTCTACTAAATTAAATGGATAGGTATGCAAGGAATAAAAAAGCACTGAAGAAGCAAAATGACTGCAAAAAATCTCTTCAGGTCAAGAGTCCAATATCCAGTGGCCATGCCTTTTTCAACCTGGTGCAGGTTATGAGACAATCAAGCAAAACAGGAACAAATTAGTTAAAACTAGTTGTTAATAATAATGTAAACCCTAGTCCATGATAAATACTTTGCACGTCAGAGAAATTTAGCACTAATACTACTCAAAAGGGGTTTTTTTTGTCAATTTTAGTCATAAATAATGTCTTCAATTGTACACTTTTCATTGAAAATTTCCAGATGAAGACTAAAAATAAAATAATAAGGGTCTATTTTTCCTCCCAAAATTAAAATTGGAGCTTATTTATAAAGTTAGTGTTTGGTAAGAAATTAACTGAAAATTTACTAGATTTCTGTCTTTTCAAAAAAGACAAAAATTTTTTTATAGGAAATCCACATTTCCTGAAAAAAGCAAGAAATATATTAGCAGCTCTTTTCAGCCTGTATGTAAGAATTTGAAGTATTGGAGTTGAAGTGAACATTTAAGTCTTCTAACAAATATACAGTAATCAAACTTGTGTAATTCTGCGTGTGTACAGAAAATGTCTTAATCTCTCCTTCTCTCTCTCTCTCGTATTTGTTTGGGAGATTGGGGGGAAGACCTTGAAAGGTATTTCGGCAGATCTTGTAGCTTCTGCGAATGCAACATCGGATAACATACCATTGTCAATGGCAGCACTGGTAAGGGCCTTGTTACATGGAAATTGTGGGTGGCTCCTGGAACTCTTAACACCTAGATTGTCTACACATTAATACCTGAAATTAGTTGTAAGCGCTCATTAGGTGGCTCAAAGTTATACCCCTCTAGGGCAGGTTTAGCTCTAATCCATGTTTCCCAGCTGACATTACACTAATATGTAGCCAGTCTAAACTACACGTTAGTGTGAACACACCACCCACTCCCCTTCTCCCACTGGCCCATATCAAGCTTACTTCCTACCCCCCCTCCCCAGAACCCTTGCTCACTGATCCCTGTCCTGCCCCACCCCCACCTTTTACTTCTGGCTGCCTATGCTGTCTGCTCCAGGCAGCAGGCAGGGAAAGGTTAATCTGCCTGCCTGGCTGCTACTGCTGCTTTCTGACTGGGCTCAGCCCAGAGATGGGCAGCAGCCAGGTTGCAGCAGCTGAGCAGGTAAATTAACTACCCTCCCTGCTCCTCCAGGACAGACAGCTTCAGTAGTCACAATAAACAGTGGAGTTGCGGGGAAGAAGTAGGAACTAGGAAAGCCTCAGGGACAGGGGAGAAACCCAGAATGGTGGGGTAGATTCTTGCCCTTCAATCCTCCAGGCCACTGCTGGCCTGAAGGTAGGACTGCCCCAGACTTGAGCTAGCATTAATACCAATCAGCATGTGAGCAGCTCACAGTATAACGCAGGGGTGGGCAAAATGCAGCCTGTGGGCCAGATCCGGCCTACCAGGTCATTCTGTCCAGCCTGTAAGGCCCCTAAAAATGTGGAAAATGTATTAGGGCTATGTGAAATTCCACTGGCTGTTTTGTTTTGATGCTGTTTCAACTAGTTTGAGCTAGAAACAGTGAAATTGAAATGAAACAAAATGAGGACAGTCAAAATGTTTTGAAAATTTTGAAACATTTCAAGTTTCAAAGCTGAAGCTGGGCTTGCCTGCAGGGAACCAGAAAGTAAGGAGGGGAAGAAGGAAGAGGGGAGAAGGACTGCTCTGATATTGACTGTGTAGCTGGCCAGTGACTGATCCTTCTCTGACGTCCCTTTGAATCCCAGTGCTTTGGGAGAGGGATGGAAAAGCAGCACAAAAGGCAGCATTGTTTGAACTGAGCTGCTTTCTGCCTTGGGGTCCATTACTGAGCTATCTTCCAGAAGCTCAGGAGCGTTGGGCAACAAAGGCTACTACGACAATTGATTTGATTTCCTACTTGCTAACCTAGCAAGTGGGATTCTGCAATAACCTTTGCTTCCTTTCTAGATCCTATTATTATATTCATTTATTTATTCTTTTTCATTTCATAATTATACTGGATATTATACTATAGAATTTATATAGGAAGGCATATATATATATTTATATTTTTTTATAAAGACAAGACACTATGAAACACACCATGCAGTGTACTGGAAAGGCAGCTGGCAAGCCTTCAAGGAGAGGGAGAAGAGGGAGAGGTAGAAGTTTCTCTCCCCCGCTGCCCCCACCACAAACTGAGATGCAGCCTCTTTGCTACAACAAGCAAGTATGAGGCTTCCACTAGTACAAGCAGTGAGGAGAGGGGAACAGTGCCAGTGCCACTGCCTGTGCCTGAGTCTGCATCCCCTTCAACAGCACCAGCCATAACCCCATCACTTGCCACTACCACCATGACAACAAGCAGCAGCACCAGCACAACAGTCTCTTCCACCCCCTTTTCACTTCCCATGATGAGCCTTCCAGTGCCAGAGGAAGAGCTGGAGCTGGAGCTGAGTGCCCTAGCAAGGGAAATTCTGGGGAAGGAGGGGGAATCATCTGAGTTTGTGTTCCACGCCCTTCAAATTTCCCCTAGAGCCAGGTCTCCTTCCCCAGAAGGCACTTCAGAGGAGGCTGATGTAGAGGTTGCGGAGGCAAGTGGCTGAGTCTGCTTCTCCTGTTGCTGTGCCTCTGTCTGCTGAGAAGAAGGAAATTGCAGTATCCACACATCCACCTGCATCCCAGAAGTGGGTGGGTATTGTGGTCTAGGATCATTTTGAGCTGGTGGATGATCCCACATATGCTGTCTGCCTGCACTGCTGAGCCAAAACCAGCCAGGGCAAGGGAACAAAACACACGAACACCCTGGGAATGCTGATTCATCTCCACAGGCACCACCCCTTTGCCCTCACTTCTCCTCAGCCTGGCACCAAGCGTGCCCACAGGGAAGTCCCTCTCTTGCTCCAAAGCCCCCATCCCCCCAAAACAGAGGCAGGCCATCCTGGAACTGAGGCAGAAAGGCAGACAGAAAACGGGGCTCATTGCAAGGGCAAGTGAGATCACCCAGAGCTCAGATGCTTGCTGAATGGCAGAAGCAGGGGGGATGTGGAAGAGGGGGATCCTTTGTCCCATGCTAGCACACCATCCACCAGCCAGTCTCTTCCTCCACCACAGGTCCTGCCAGCATGGGCCAAGGGCATGACTTCCACGGTGGGGTCCTGAGACACCAGACCCTACCATCAGACAAGTAGCACTCAGGCCTTGGTGGCTGCCTATCTCACCGAGGATGTGGAGCCATTACTGTGTGACTCCTCTGCTTACCAAGCAAGCCACCAGCAGATGTGGCTGGATCTGGCAACAGTTGACTACAAACACCTGTCCTGTCCACGAAGCAGTGTTCTGAGTGAGAGGGTGTTCAGCATTGCTGGGGATGTAGTGACACTGCTCCTCACCTGCTTGGATCCTGATTTGGTGGAGCAGCTAGTGTTCCTCAAGGTGAACCTGCCACTGCTAGGGTTCCCCAAGCTCCAGGTGTAGACAGAATGAATGCCACCCTCCTCGCCCAATCCGCACTTATTTCCTTTTTTAATTTTTAAAAAAACAGTTAATGCTTCACGCTCAGAGGTGGGAAGTGGGGCACCCACTGCATCAGCCAGCCAGCAAGGGAAGAACATGTCCCTGCTGATCTTCCATGCCAGGACAAATTTAGAGGTGTAGGCTGGGGCTAAGAGGAAGAAGAAAGCCCCAGGTCCTGGTCATGACCACTAAAACTGCATTCTGTCAGGGTTGGGATGCCCAGTGGGACTGCTGGCAGTGTGGCAGTCCCAGGAAATGCCAGGACTAAGGATCTCCCTGGTGAAAGGTGGGTAGGAGGCACCATAACCTCCAGCTACCACACGCATGCACACAGTCCTGGCTGGGGAAAGCCCACACCTGTCATGTCTTTGACAGGCCTGAGGCTTGTTGGTTGCAGTGGAGCTGTGAGGCTCTAGGTGAGTTCAGCTTAAGTGTCTGGGATATCAGCTTTCAGGTTGGAGAACCCTTTGTCAGGCTGAGGAAGCACCTGCAGTTGGTGTGTGTGCTGTTTCTGGATGGAAAGAATAGTGAAGAAGCCAGAGGTTGGCAAGAAAGCCAGTCAGTGAAAATGGAAATAGAGATGTCAGGGGGTGAGGGACAGGCTGGGGTGGGGGGGGGAAGGGGATGTAGCAGCACAGGTAAAAGTGGAGAGGTACCTGGGGAGTCAGATGTCCAGCAGATTGCAGTGGGTCAGAATTCCAGTGTCTATATTGAATCCATGAGTTTCTGTACCTAGGAGGTTGATGAAGTGCAGTTCATAGGCTCGTCTGTGAAAAGTGATTTGTAAATTCCCTTTGAGGATCAGACCTGAGAGACTGGAGGCAGGCGGTGTTCTGTTCATGTCCTTGATAGATATTGGTGTGTGCTCATTCTGGTGTGCAGTTGCTTGGTGTCTCCACGTATTTTCCATCATGGCACTTGGTGCCTTGATGGAGATGTGTACTGTATTGTGAAGATATCTCCATAGTGGAGATATTGTTGGCAGGTTTTGTGTGTCTTGTCATGGCATGGCCTGGATCCATTCAGTGTGTTTTGGGCTGTAGGAAGTTAACTTCTGGTGATGAGGTTAGTGAGGTTCAGTACTTGCTTGAATTTACAAACCACTTTTCACAGACAAGCCACTTCATCAACCTCCTAGGTAGTAGGTACAGAAACTGATGGACTCAATATAGATATTGGAATTTTGACACACTACTGGACATCTGACTCTTCAAATACCTCTCCACTTTTACCTGTGCTGCTACATTCCCCTCCCCCACTCCACCCCAGCATGTCACTCACCCCCTGATACCTCCATTTTCATTTTCACTGACCGGATTTCTTGCCTGCATTGCATGCTAGTCTCTGGCTTCTTTACTATTCCTGCCATCCAGGAAGAGTGCATACACCAACTGCAGGTGCTTCTTCAGCCTGACTGTGATAGGGCACCAAACAGGCAGCACCCACATGCCTGGTGAGGGCAGCCATTTTGGATCCAGGAATATAAGCTGGGCTGCAGTTTGCTGTAGGAGGAAGGAGAAACATCAGGTTGAGACCCTGCTTAGGCTATAGCCCTTGCCCTTACCTCCAGACTATGAGTTGGAGGTGACCCCTTGTCCTGGGTAAGTCTTAAAATGGCACCCTGCTGGGGAAGGGTAGTCTGGTGTGGCTCCTAGTGGTGAAGGAGCCCCCAGGAAATGCCAGGCCAGTTACCTCTGCAGTGAAAGGTGGGTTGAGGCACCTTGTAACCCCAGCCCCACATCCCTGGTGGTGTTCTAATGAGCAGAGGGAGCCCGGGCAGAGCTGAGGCCCAAGGAGGGACCTGGGGCTGCACCCAGGTGGCAGAGGAAAGCATGGGGGTCTGGGAGTGACCCTGAATGAGAGGGAGGACAAGAAGAGGTACCCTGAGAGAGGGGTGATGAACAGAGCAACCCCATGAGTAGGGGGTGAGTGAGGAGACCCAGTGGGGACATAGTGGCCCAGCAAGGGGTTAGGAGTGAAATAGGTCTACAGTCATAGAATTTCTTAGTCAACACTCAGGTGAGGGTAGCAGGAGACACCCAATAGACTGTGCCGGTGCTGACCAAGGAGAGGAGAGCTGAGCTAAGCCTGAAGCTGGGTGAGGCTGGGTGGGATTATTGTGGCCCCTGAGAGAGGGCAATATGAAAGAGGCTGGGTGAGAGGCAGTGGAGTGGGTGGGATCCCGGTGAGAGAGGGGTAGCATGCAAGCAGCTCTGGGGCTGTAGAAGAGAGCTACAATTGTGTGCCCACCAGTGTAACATTTGTAAGGCATGGGGCCCCTGGAGGGGAAGTTGGAGTGGGTATTAGGCCCCTGTCAGCAGGGCAAGTAATAACCTTCTGCCTTAGTAACAGTTTTCATATTTTTCCATGGCAGAAGACTGAAGTGGATGGTTACCCCAGCAGCAAGGTGGCTGGTGAAGACCTGATGAGGAGGCCACCCTGTTACACTGATGAAGGGTTTTTCAACCCAAAACCTTGCTAAGATATAGTTCTGTAACTATTCAGTTGGTCTGCTAAAAGATATCAGATTAGACTGACCCAAAGGACCTTGTCTGCCAGTTCCATGTCCTTAGACCAACACCCCTCATGCACCACCAGAAGGATGCAGGGCCATGGGCACATCTAAGCCCCAGGGCTGGGGCTGGAAGGGAGAGTTCTCTGGCAGCTGCTGGAGAAGAAGCTCCTGCAGGAGAGGTAAAAAAGGCTCTGTCACAGTTTGGCTGCCTGAAATGCTACTGATGCTATTGTGCTTCTGCTCACTATGTTATTATTTTACCTGTTGTTATTTAAAGTGGTGGACAGAGCTGAGGCTGTAGGGGAGGAGGAGACCTGATTGGGGCGTACTGTATGTGTGTGTGTTAAGGTATGCCCTCACTGGCACTGGGGCTTCTGCATAATGCGGTAGTCACATGTCATGAGTTGTGCTTGTCAGCAACTTGAGGTGCAGTTTCCCAGAAACGCCTGCATCTATCTCCTTGAAACTTGGCAGGCTCTGTGGCCTTAGCAGGGGCTCCCACCCTGCTGTTTTCACCCCCCCCCCGTGCCTTCACACTTACAAGTGGCAAGTATTTGCTATCAGGACTTTGAGGTGAAGTTTTCCAGAAGCCCCTGCAACTATCTCCTAGAAATGTGACAGGCTTCATACCCTCAGAAAGTGCTACCATCCCTGCTGTTTTCATCCAAATCTGCCAAAAAATGATAAAGGTATAGGCAGTTTCATTCTTCCCTATTCTAGCCTATAGGAGAAACATAGAAACAGAGTCAAAACAGCAAAATGGTTTTGGCGAAAAGAAACTGAACAGTGCTTTTAAAACAAAATGAAATTTGAAATGAAACGCTGTCCCATCAAAATGGCAAAACAGAAGTCAAAACAAAACGGTGCTGTTTTGCACAGCCCTAAAATTGATATTTATCTGCTTTGACAGGCAGCCAGGAGATGATGGGAGCCAGGGGCAGTAGGACCCAGGGGGAGCCAGCATGACTCAGTAGCAAGGCCAGCCCTGCCTTCCCCCCACAATCTGTTCCCATCCCCGTCCCTTCCCAACTGGAAGCCTCGGGCTTCCGCAGCTTTCATTGCTTCCTTGGCCACATGTCAGCTGCTCCAGCACCATGTGGCCCCCAACTGCATTGCCAGAATGCAGGAGCATGGGACCCACGCTGGCAGCCCAGGGCCAGGGCCAGGAGCTGGAGCTGGAGGGTGTGTGTGTGTGTGTGTGTGTGTGTGTGTGTGTGTGTGTGTGTGTGTGTGTGTGTGTGTGTGTGTGTGTGTGCGCGCGCGCACATGCATCTCCCTGCAATGAGATGGACGGAACAGGAGGAGAGACAGGGAAATGAGGGAGGGCGAGTCTGTGTGTGTGTGTGCGCGCGCGCGCACACGAGTGAATGACACATGCCCCCGGAGGCTGGAGGGGCATGGCGACCACCTGCAAATGGTGGTGGAGGTAGGGGTGTGGCGGTGGTGAGCTGGGAGCTCCTGCAGGTGGCCACAGCAGTGTCAGCAGCAAGGGGGGTGGCTAGTGCCAACCAGCAATCAGTGACAGCCCACAGATGCTGCTGGTGGTGTTAGCAGTGAGGTGGGGAGTGGTGAGTGGCAACCACCCGCAGGTGCCACCAGCAGTATCAGCACCGCTTTTCTCAGGGGGCTCACCACCAATCTCAGGGGGTGTATGTGCACGCATGTGCACCCCCTACGCATTCCCAACATGTTCACACATGATGAGGAAGGGAGAGACTCTGTGTGTGTGTGTGTGTGTGTGTGTGTGTGTGTGTGTGTGTGTGTGTGTAATGAGGGAGAGGCGAGACTGTACGTGTGTAATGAGGGAGCGGGAGAGAGTGTGTGTGTATGTGTGTGTGTGTGTGTTTATTCATAGGGCAAGTCCCACAAGCACACCCCACCATACACATATACCCTCTCACATATACACCATACACGTATACTGCCATACACACAGGCCCCCAGATCCACACCCCATCACATACTCCAGCTGCTCTCCTCCCCACACCCCACATATCCACACACCAGCACCCCCCACAAATCTATACCCACCCCTCCATGCCTCCCACCACTCCCCTCCACAATATACAAGAGTAAGACTTTACTTTAAGCTATTGTGCAATTACCTCTATGTATACTACACAAACGCATGTAAATCAGGAGAAAAATATATTTTGAAATCAAATTAATGTATGTTGTAGACGTTTGATTTTTAGAATATAATTTGGTATTTTTCTGGTTCTGAGATAGCAAAACCCTTGCTGAAAGGACTAGAGAAGGGCCTTCTGATGGCAGAGGTCAGGGGGTGGGACTTCCAATCACAAGATGGTGACCAGAGGGCAGGGCACCTTTCAAGGGGCAGGGCTTGCCTAGGACAGCTTGCCTAAATTTGATACACGGTCCTCTGCCCAAAATAATTGCCTGCTCCTGGTGTAACCTCTAACAAGGCCCTAATACATTATAAACACTGCTCCTTATGCCAATGGATGCTGTAACTTTCATGAGGGCACTGAATATACCGACAGGGGTTCTAACTTTAAAAATGCCTGTGTACCTAAGTTGTAAGGTATATAAATCTCATTGCACAAACTGAAATGTAAGCAAAACTTATTTGGTTTCCATGACTTGGATTAAGCATGTGCAATACTCTTTCTCTAAAATACGGTAGGACCATCTTTCCCTTAGAAACCTATACTCCATTTATGTTTTTGTAATTTAGCTGTACTTTCTACATAAAAAAGTTGTAAACATGCAGCTTACTATGGGCATTTATTTGGAGAGTTGGATTAATGCCTGGAATCTTGTAGTCTGTGTAGCTAAAATAGTGTGTAAGGCATGTTTTAGGAGAAAATTATTTTTTAATTATGCACGGGACACTCTTGCCATGTTAAACTTAATTCTGTAGGCTAACATTCCAATATGTGGTGAGGCAAAGCAGGCAGGTCCCATGACACACATGCATCAGGTAGTTTTTTCGCTGGGCTTGCTGATGATGAGGCCTGAAATATGTATTCTAAATAATCCTGTTATCTCCTAATTTGCAGCTGTCCAACTGGCAGCTCACATGCCATATGTAGCCCTCAAGTAGTTAAGCTGTGGCCCATGGGCTCCTGGAGCTTCGGCTGCAACGGCAGCTAGAGTTTAGAGCTCCTGCTCCCTCTAGTTGCCACTTTCTGCCTCTGCCATGGGATGGGGCAGTGTGTTGCACTGTCTAGGGAACGGAGCACAAGCATGAGGTCATGTGTGGGGGGGTGGAACCAGGCGTGGGAGATCATGCTCATGTGGTACAACAGTGGAGAGAAGTGCCCAGTGCACCACTGTTAGTGGGTACCTGGGAGAGCATTTGTTTCAGTGTGGGGGAGGATCATGGTTGTGTGCCTGCACATTGCAGTAGGGTGTGTGTGGCAGGGATCGTACTCATGCATCCTTGCTTTGCAGTAAGGGGGCAGGATCATGCTCATATGGCCATGCTGTACAGTGGGGGGATGAGCCCAGTACAGAGGTGGAGGAGGGGAGCACCTGCTAATGGCTAGAAAAATGATATTTAGAGATTTGCTTTTGGGAACTGGCTTGTAGGCAAAGTAGATATGCATTAGAATAATGGTCCAGGGGAACAGCCAGGGTTAATTGATTTCAAAAAGCCTGTTTGTGACAAAGTTTCCTTCAAGGCCCACTGTGTCTGAAGCCAGCAAACAGACAGGCTGGGAAATTGAAGACATGTACCACACTGTTCCCTGAAGCTGCATAACATGAACAGGGTACCCAAAACAGACATAAGGGACTTGGTAGCATTGGCACCAGGTCACAGTGCCCACCTGCAGAGCACTTGGGATTTCCAGTTTTGGTGGCTAGACCAAATTAGAAGACTGGTAAATGCCCCAATTAAAATTTGTGCATGTGATGAGTTTTTCAGAAAAAAAGAATATGCTGACAAAACAGAATGCAGACAGTATGATGACAATGGTCCAGCAAAGGGTCCCTGAAGGGGGGACCCAAGGTCACTATGAACAGAAAGCACACCACCAGCCAATCTCACCCACCCCACAGGGAGTTGGTGGGCTTTGGCCCTCAACCTCCAGGCTGCTGACATCTGACATTTCAAGAGGGTGAAGTTTGCATACTGGCTAGATGTACCTTCCCTGTGTGACAAACCTAGGACTGGTAAATATAGAATCAGGGAGAGGTGGGAGGGGTTATTTTGTTTGATTTGCCTGCATTATTCTTATCTAATATCACTGTGTATCAGTAAAAATAAGCAGTGAAAAAAAGCTTTGAGCAACAAGGACAATAAAAAGTCCTTTTTCAGAAATGTGGGGAGCCGGAGGAAAAGCAAGGGCAACATTGGACTCCCGCTGAACCAGATGGGACAACTGACAACTGACGCCCAGGAAAAAGCCAACCTATTAAATAGGTACTTTGCATGGGTCTTTCGCCAGTCCCATGGGACACCCATGCCCACCACAGGACAAGGGAGTCCAGGTGAGGGAGGTCCCCTGCCCTCCATTAATGCTGACCTTGTGAAGGAACACCTTGAGAAGCTGGATACCTTCAAGTCAGCCAGCCCTGACAAACTACACACCAGGGTACTCAAGGAGCTGGAAAGCATCATAGCCCAGCCGCTGGCATGGATCTTTGAAAACTCCTGGTGCTCTGGTGTAGTGCCCGAAGACTGGAAGAAGGCCAATGTGGTGCCTATCTTCAAGAAAGGGAGGAAAATCAATCCAGCTAACTATAGGCCCATCAGCCTGACTTCTATCCCGGGGAAGATCTTAGAAAAAAGTTTATTAAAGAGGCCATCCTTAATGGACTGGCCGACGCCAACATCCTGAGGGATAGCCAGCATGGGTTTGTTGCGAGTAGATCTTGCTTGACCAATCTCATTTCCTTCTATGACCAGGTGACCTATCACCTGGACAAGGGAGAAGAGATTGATGTCATATATCTTGACTTCAAAAAAGCCTTCCATCTGGTATCCCATGATCACCTCTTGGCAAAACTGGCCAATTGTGGCCTTGGGTCCACCATGATCCACTGGCTGGGTAATTGGCTCCATGGTTGGACCCAGAGTGTAGTAATTTATGGAAGTCAATCATCATGGTGCCCTGTGACCACTGGGTTCCCGCAAGGCTCTGTCCTTGGACCCATATTTCATAGATTTCATAGACATCAAGGCTGGAAGGGACGCGCATGAACAGATGTCAGGAAAACAGACCTTACAACGACAGACTGAGAGCATGGGGCTCTTTAGCCTGGAAAAGCGCAGGCTCAGGGGTGATCTGATGGTCACCTATAAGTTTATCAGGGGTGACCACCAGTATCTGGGGGAGCGTTTGTTCACCAGAGCCCCAAGGGATGACGAGGTCGAATGGACATAAACTCCTGCAAGACCGTTTCAGGCTGGACATAAGGAAGAATTTTTTTACTGTCCGAGCCCCCAAGGTCTGGAACACCCTGCCATTGCAGGTGGTTCAAGCACCTACATTGAACACCTTCAAGAGTAAATTGGATGCTTATCTTGCTGGGATCCTATGACCCTAGCTGACTTCCTGCCCTTTGGGCAGGGGGCTGGACTCAATGATCTTCTGAGGTCCCTTCTAGCCCTAATGCCTATGAAATCTATGAAAAATAGCCTATGGAGAAGTTGTAGTCGGTCCATCCAGAACAAGGTATCTGGGTCATAAACTCAGTGCCAACACCTGCATGGGGCACTGTTCAGCAGCAGAGTGGAGGGGAGTGTCCATGTGGTGTGGTAGCTTGGGCTTGACTGGTGTGGCCTATGTGATGTGTGGTCCCTGGGGGTTTACAAGCTGGTTAGCCTTCAGCTAATTCAGCTGGAATGGAAATGGTTTGTATAGTTCCAGTAATCCTGGAGCACTGTTGCAAGTGGAAAGCATAAGCGACATGTAGCAGGGACACAAGGGGCACATGCCCCCACCTGAGATTGTTTTGCTTGTCCACAGCTTGAGGGGCAGTTCCCCCCAAACCCCTGCACTGATCTTCTTGAAACTTGGCAGGCTTCATTGTCTCCTCAGAGTCTACCTCCTCTGAAATTTTCCTCCAAATCAGACAAAAAACAACAAAGTTATATTTTTACTGTTTCCCCATTATACTCTGTGGCTGGATCTCTGAGGAAGCTCCGAAGCATTTTGGGAAGCCAAACAAGGCCAGCGCTTTGACCTGGATGTGCTGCTTTGGACACCAAGGCATCCAAAGCTGTTTCAGATCCAAAGCTCTGTCTGAAGCCTCGCACAGCCCTATAAAACAATAAAAATCAATACAAAAATACCAGAACACTGCAATATAAGAAGGGGCTTGTCACAATAATGATACAAGAACTTAGCTTATCTATGACTACTTGCAACTACTTATAAGGGATAGAGAGGGCAGAGAGAAAGTCAAAAATGGCTGGGGAAGGGGAGGGAATGTATTTTTAAATAATAATAAAAAAAGAAAATCTGGGGGTTTTGCTACATGACTAGGTTGGAAAGCATTGTCTGACTGATCTCAGCCCATCATCTATATTGTTTCTTTCACATTTAGTTCTTCAGTCATGGAGGGAGGATTTCTGGTCTTGGAAACCCTTTTATGGGTTTTCCCATTGAAGACAACAGGAACCACACTTAGAATTTGACCCCTAATGTGTTTGACTCCCTTGCCTTCTGCCCCTCCATTTATGATATCAGCCTGCTTCCCGTAAGGGCTATGGCCAAAATCCCCTGAACTTCACAGGGAGTGGATAAAGGCTTAAATCACCTTGCTTCTTTCACAAAGGTTCTCATCTTGTAACCTTTCCCACTTCTGCTTCTGTGGTAATTCTTATACGTGGGGATTGTGTGAAGGAACAGATGCTGTTCCTGTTCCTTCCCTGTTATCATCTCACTCCCAGAGATGCTCCCTGTAATCGTTTCATTGTTATGTTGCATTTTCTGTAAAGCTGAACAATGAATAATGGATGCAAAAACTAAGTGGCGCTTCAAGTTCATTAGTATGCACATTGTTATAAATTCATTTCAGGAGGTGCTGTGAAGCCACGCTCCCTCCTTTTGTATTTCTAGGTGTCTTCGCTTCAGGCTCCACTAATGTTCATTTTGTATTCATTCATTTGCGTCCATAGTTTTACCTGTATTGTAGGCTATTGTTCTTATTCGCAGAGCCTCGGTTTAATTTCCTTTAGGAACATTTCTTTTGTCTCTAGGGCTTTTTCTCCAATTATCATCCTCTTAGAAACTATTAAAGCTGTCCTGCTGGTGCAGTCTAATTCTTTTTGTTGTTGCTGTTGTTCTGGGGGCTTTTTTTTTTTTTTTAAAAGAAAATGTTATGATTAGTGTCCTCAAGAGTTCTGCCTTTGGAAAAAAAACCCAACTCATTTTTCCTCTCTCTGCTGGCATCCAGGGCTTCTTATCCTTTTTTCATTTTCATTTTTATACCTATGTGCTTAATAGTATATGAGTTCCCCACCCATAACTATGTGAATTCTTTTTATTTGTAGCCTAGATTCAGCTGCATCAAAAGTTCTTCTGGTTATATCTTATTCTTGATGAGAAATCATGGTGTTTGTGTAAACAGCAAGCTTTATGATTTTTAGTTTCCATAAAAAGCTGAACATAAGCTATTTTCCAATGGACTTCATTCTTGTCCTGTTGTCAGTATCTCTTACGGTTATCCCTTTCACCTATGTGATGTACATGTTTTATTTTTCCTCGTTAGACTGCTCAATAACAATCCGTTATCCTTCAACAGATTCATAGCAGATAAAACATTTATATTATTGGCCCTATTTTAATCTGTGCTTTATAATTCTTTTATCCCTGTTTTATAATTCTCCCTCTCTGACATACGCTATGCTTGCAAGTGTTGCTGAATTGTTAGACCTTGCCTCCAGCCATATGTACTAATGAAAATGGATGGGATGTTTTCAGAAATTATAGTTGATTCCAGATCTTCTCCCTTTGACTCATCAAAAGCTTCACACAAGACCCCCTTTGGACCAGTAATCATACCTTGCTAGCAGCAGTAGTAGAAAATGTCAATACCAAACTGATGTGTTCTCCTCTTGAGTCCTAAGATGCTTTTTCACAAGAAAACAATTGCCCATAGCACTTTTACCAAAATATAATTTGTAGAGAATAATATTCAGTGTATACACAGTGCATTTAAAGTGATACTGTGGGAACTGATGAGGACTTTCTTTGTATGCTATATACGTATCTTACTGAAAATTTTCTTATTTTCACTGCTGAAGGCTAAGCATTCACTTAGATGTTGGTATACATTAATGTCAAAATAACTGGCCTATATGTGACAGCCCTGGTAGGATTTTACTGGCTTTTTTCTACCTTGTCCCCTCATACTGTTAGAGACTGAATGATCAGTGTTTTCTCATACTTTTCTCATTTTCCGGAGAAAAAGCAATTCTTAAGAAAATTCTACCCAAACTCTGCTCTGTAGCATGTGTAAACTTGCTGTCCCTGTCAGAATGACTTGCTACCTAATGAGAGTATGAACTATTTATAATAAAAAATAATAATAGAGTGAAAGGAGTGAACATACTGTTTATGCGCACACACACACACACTTAACCTTGTATGACACATTCCTCTTTCCCTTTTGGAGCCTGATGGCACATCTCTTCCATATCATGTCCTGTACTTGACCTATATTGTAATATCCTCCAGAAAGGGTTCTCTGGAATTAAATCACCACTGTTTAGACCTCAGGTAGTTACATTTCTTTTGCACCCTGCTGAGACTGGGGACCCTACTGCAGTAGGTGCCATCAGTAGCCTAACAATGGGTGGGCAAGTGAGGCAAGAGCTTCAGATGCTGCCTAAGGGGAGGGCACTGGAACTGAGTTAAAGGAGCACCTCGCCCTCTTGTCCCTTTTCCCACACCCTGCTCCTTCCATGAAGTGACTCAAGAGATGGTAGTGTGGAGTAGTGATGGGGTTGGCAGTGGCACACAGTGCAGGGGGAGGAAGGTGTCATAGGGGGTTAATTCTCTCGCCTCCTTTTTTTGCTGCCAAATATTGTTTTTTAAATGGCCACTTGAAATCTGCCGGCACCAAAACAAGAAAGGACAGCCGCCTGCAGCAGTGAACCTATGGCTGCTGCCTCTGCACCATGCTCTGCCACTACCCAGGGCACAAAACTGGCCAATTATATCTCTGGACAGTGGACTCGTACACAGCAAAGGCAGGCCCTGGCCTTAACATCTTGCATTTTAACTATGCAATACAAACATGAGATTGGAGCAGGGAAGGCAAGCAACGTGAAGTGACTTGCCTGATGACACACACAGCAGGTCACAGCCAGAGCCAGGAATAGAGCCTAAGCTCTTTCAAAGCCCAGTCTAGCAGCTTACCATGACATGTACTGAAGATGAAGGAAAACAACAGAGAAGAAATATAGTGGCTTACTGTAACCTTCTCCTTCCAAACTGAAGCAAAATGGCTGATGTCTCCACATTTGAGATGGATTAGACATAAGGATAGGGGTGATGGTCCAGTGAGGAAGGGCCCTAGCTTTCTATTTGGGTTCAGTTCCTCCCCCTGCCACAGTTGTTCTAGGTTATTGGGCAGATTTCAGTAGGACCAGGGGGCACCTATACATGTGCATTGAGGCTTTTCCAACATGCTGTAATTACCACACTCCAGCAGACTCCAGTGTCATGCGTATCAGTGTCCCCGCACTGAAAAATGGTGGTGGGAGGACTTTAACTAAAGCTCTGTCTATGAGAGCTCATTCTACATAGAATGAGCTTTAGTTATATGCCCCCACTGCCATTTTTCATCGTGGGGACACTGATACACATGACGCTCTGGGCACTTTACTTGGAGTGGCTCTCAGAGCCACTCTAGTTAAAGAGCTCCTCCCACTCCCTGCCTCCCAGAGCATATGTATAAACACCCAGGGTGCCTAAGTTGACTCTGAGGATCTGGGCTGAGTTGATGAGTCTCAGTTCTCCAACTGTAGAAGGGACATAATGGTTTTTTCCCTTGCCTTGCAGGGATTTTGTAAGGACAGCCATGTTAAAGACTACAAGGTGATCATATGTTATGGTAATGAAGGCCACGTAAGCATCGCAGCTAAAGAGGATGACATCAGTTTTCAGGTACATAGCTACATATCTTGATGATTGGAGTTAACACTTCAAAGTGACTTTCAGCCACATACTTTATCCTTTTTGGCAAATATTTCTTCATTCTTTCAGTCTGTTTGATTGTAGGGATTTTTGCTGCTGCTGCTGTTATTCTAGTGAAGTATTTTTAAAAGTACGTGACAGCTCAGAAATTCTGCTGCAGTTAAAGTGCTGGTATTTAGCTCCTACGAGCTTTCCTCTATTACTAAGTCATGTCCATTGATTCCTAAATTGTAAACTAATGAAGCCATCAATTCATCACAGCACTTCTATAACTCTACTGCTGTTGTGGGAGATTGTGTTGCAGGTTTGGTGTCATTAGGACCAATACTGCCACTTCTGGCCTTACTACTGTTTAAAAAGTAAAATAATTAAGATTTGAATAAAGTTCAACTTTGTGGCCCTTTTGTGGCAGGTAAGCTTTTCCTACATTACAGTATGACCCACTAATTTTAAAAATGTCAATTTCAGTGACTGTTCCTGTTCAATGTAATGGATCCTGAGTGGAACTGGAGGGGATAAGGATTTGACATTTGCTTTGAAAGAGTGGGAGATTGAAGAAATTTTGCTTATAGAAATAATTTGTAGTGGGACATCAATAGTGCTAGATAAAAAAGGGAAAAGCAATCAAAACAGCAAGAAATAGTTTCAACAGCAATAGTAACAGCAGCAATTATGCTTTTCTTTTTTTTTTCTCAGACACTGGTAATACATTAAAAAAATCAAGACTGAGATTATATGTGTCAGATTTATCCATCATTCCACTCATAAGCAGATCTAGGATTTTGAAAAGAGGGGGTGCAGGTGGTGTGGTGCCTCATCACATATAAACACAACACGATTTTCTGGAGGATATTAAAAAATGGGAAGCTTTACTAATCAGCTAGTGGCCCAGGGCTATTACTTAGTTTAAGACTGAAGCAAATACAAATATGACTTTATTGGAATGTGCATTAATTTGATATATATCATATACTATGTATACTATGTATAAAAATGCAACAAACTGAGCAAAAAATAATCAATATGTTATTTCATTAGTCCTGTAGTCATTAGAATCAAATGTCCATTTCTCTTTTCAAATTCATAAAACAAAATCTAACCATCTTGAGCATCATGGCAGTGCATCCAGTCAGTGCTTTATGGAAAGTTATTTCTAAACCTGACAATGTTCACCTAAGTTAATATTTCCATACCTGAGTTAATGTTTTTTGCTAGAATCAAAAACAGTCTTCAGGGCTGTGAAATAGGAGCTATATTACCAGGAACAGCTGCAGACAGCAGAAGAAAGGATAGCTTCACCAGTTTTGTTCATCAAGAAAATTAGAAAGGAGAAGGGCATTAATACCAGGGGAATGAAGAGTTTAGGAGGCATCAGGTAGATTACAATGAGACATTAAGTCAATTGACTCCCTTACTGTTGTCTTAAATGGCATGTTGCTGCCATTGCCAACCAGTTGTTTTAAACTGTGTGTGAACCCGGAAGCAAAGTGGGGTGCAACTGCACCAGTATACCGTCCCACCTGGATCTGCCCCTGATTCCATCTATGTTGTTTTCTTGGTTCAGATTGCTCTGTATTGTACTGATTTCCTACCAAAATACATAATTTTGGTAGTAAATCAGTACAATGCAGAGCAATCTGAACCAAGGCCAAATCAGCAGAACTGTGTCAACCTAGCAGCCACCTACAATACAGTTAACCACCAATGACCCCTCCATAACACCCTGGATATGGCAAAAGATCTACACCTTACAGAGCTGACATTAACCTTGCTTGATAAGGGACTTCTTTTTTGTCAAACTGGATGGGAAGCAAAGCAGATGGAGATGACAGATTAATGGCCTCCCTCAAAGAAGCATACTTACACCACTGTTATACAACATCTATATGAATGACCAACAAATCAATTTGGAAACAAAACATTTAATCTATACAGAAAACTGCATAAAAGCCCAAAACACTGGCTTTGACCATGTTGAAAAATCCCTAAAAGAGGTGTAATTGGCCTAACCTCATACTACATTGAAGACTAATGATGTGCCAACCCAACTAACACACAAGTGAGGTCAACTGTCACCTCAACACTACATGGTCTGAGACCTCAGTATCCCAGTGTCCAAATCCAGTTTACCTGGGAGTCACACAGCACAAATATCTGAAGTCACACCAGCACCCAATCTCCCAATACCATACTCAAGGAGACATGATTTCATAGACATTAGGGCTGGAAGGGACCTCGGAAGATCATCGAGTCCAGCCCCCCGCCCGAAGGGCAGGAAGTCAGTTGGTCGTAGGATCCCAGGAAGATAAGCATCCAATTTACTCTTGAAGGTGTTCAATGTAGGTGCTTGAACCACCTCCGATGGCAGGGTGTTCCAGACCTTGGGGGTTCGGACAGTAAAGAAGTTCTTCCTTATGTCCAGCCTGAAACGCTCTTGCAGTAGTTTATAACTGTTGGGCCTCATCATCCCTTGGGGCACTCTGGTGAACAAACGTTCCCTCAGATACTGGTGGTCACCCCTGATAAACTTATAGGTGGCCATGATATAACCCCTGGGCCTGCACTTTTCCAGGCTAAAGATCCCCATGGCTCTCAGCCTGTCATCATAAGGTCTGTTTTCCTGACCTCTGATCACACGCGTAGCTTTTCTCTGTGCTATCTCAAACTTGGCTCTTCTCTGGACTCTCTCATACTTTTTGAATTGTGGAGCCCAAAACTGGATGCAATACTTCAGCTAAGGCCTCACCAAGGCTGAGTACAAGGGGCGAATTACATCCCAGGATTTGCTTGAGAAACATCTATGGATGCAAGCCAGTGTTTTGGTTGCTTTACTAACCGCAGCATCACATTGCAGGCTCATGTTCATTTTGTGGTCAATGATGACCCCCAAGTCTCTTTTTTCCATACTGCTAGTCAGTGTAGCACTGTCAAGCCTATAAGGATGTTGCAGGTTTTTCCTCCCAAGGTGGAGAACCTTGCATTTTTCAGTGTTGAACACCATCAGGTTCTCATCCGCCCATTTGCTCAGCCTGTCCGGGTCAGCCTGGATCATTCTCCTGTCTTGTGGTGTGGATGCTTTGCCCCAAAGTTTGATGTCATCAGCGAACGTGGCCAGTCTGCTTCTGACTCCAGTGTCCACATCATTAATGAAAATGTTGAACAATATGGGTCCAAAGACAGAGCCTTGGGGGACCCCAGTGGTCACAGGGCACCAGGATGATCAACTTCCATCAATTACTATACTCTGGGTCCAACCACGGAGCCAATTGCCCAGCCAGTGGATCGTGGTGGACCCAAGGCCACAATTGACCAGTTTCGCCAAGAGGTGATCATGGGATACCAGATTGAAGGCTTTTTTGAAGTCAAGATATATGACATCAATCCCTTCTCCCTTATCCAGGTGATAGGTCACCTGGTCATAGAAGGAAATGAGATTGGTCAAGCAAGATCTACTCGCAACAAACCCATGCTGGCTATCCCTCAGGATGTTGGCGTCGGCCAGTCCATTAAGGATGGCCTCTTTAATAAACTTTTTTCTAAGATCTTCCCCGGGATAGAAGTCAGGCTGATGGGCCTATAGTTAGCTGGATCCACTCTCCTCCCTTTCTTGAAGATCGGCACTACATTGGCCTTCTTTCAGTCTTCGGGCACTACACCAGAGCACCAGGAGTTTTCAAAGATCTGTCAGGGGCTGGGCTATGATGCTCACCAGCTCCTTGAGTACCCTGGGGTGTAGCTTGTCAGGGCTGGTTGTCTTGAAGGTATCCAGCCTCTCAAGGTGTTCTTTCATGAGGTCAGCATTGATGGAGGGCAGGGATCTCCCTCACCCAGACCTCCCTGTCCTGTAGCGGACATGGGCGCCCCATGGGACTGATGAAAGACTGATGCAAAGTACCCATTTAATAGGTTGGCTTTTTCCTGGGCGTCAGTTGTCAGCTGTCCCATCTGGTTCAGCAGGGGTCCAATGTTGCCCTTGCTTTTCCTCCAGCTCCCCACATATCTGAAAAAGGACTTTTTATTGTCCTTGATGCTTGAAGCTAGTTGGAGTTCAGTTGTAGCCTTGGCTTTCCTGGTTTGCTCCCTGCAGGTCTGGACCTGTGCAGAATGTTCCTCTTTGGAGGTGAATCCCATCCTCTGTCCTTTGTAGGCCTTCCTTTTTAGCCTCAGGAGGTCTGCTAGATCCCTGGAGAGCCAGGGGAGCTACTGTGCCCTCTTGCTACCTGTCCTTTGTGATGGAATAGCTTGTGCATTGAGGACTACAGATGTGTAACAAGAGGCTGAATAAAATACCTGACAGTGGAAAAATGGACAGTCCAGCAATCAAGTCCTTACTACCGGGGGCTGCTCACCGATGGCAAAGGTGGTGATGTCAACCACCTGTGACTGACTGTGGCACAGTGCCTCGAACTATGGAACACCTTCTTCAATTTCTCCTGCTTGAAGGCACATATACAATGAATGACCTCACAATGTACAATAACCAGACACAAACACGTGTAAAAAAAAGATCAAATGTGGATTAGAGACATGAGAAGAAGATGACTAAAATGGAGAAGTGGAGAAAAAGGAAATAGGGATGAACGTAAAATCACCGTAAGAACAAAAACTGCCTTTTAAGTTTAAGTCATTAGATGCAAAATATCAACCAAAATGAAAATCCATTTCTGGCCGTTCTCATGTCTTCGTTAGGAAGATATTTTGCTGTTTGTTTGGATGTTAAAAACAAACAGAGGCAACATAATGAAATGGAGTCCAAACTGTTCTTTGTAAGCATGACATAGAAAATACAATGTTTATTTAAAAGCACATTCAGAAAGATGATTATAATGTCTCCAGAGTGGAAAAGTGAAAGCAGGATAGAAATGGAGAGTGTGAGAGAGGTGTTTTGAAAAGTCAGGATCCCTAAAGATAAAGCTATCTGAAACACAACTATAAATAAAACCTTTTGAAATGTATTCCCTCCTGAAACCCATCAAGCATTTCTTCCAACTCTAGCACATTTCAGCTAAAACAAAGAGAAAGATTTATCTTAATGCAAACCAGACCCATGGAAAACTAACATGTAGTTTCCAAAAAAACAGCACACTTTTTTTCTAGGCAACATGAACTGGGTTTGAAACTGATTACCAAGTGATTCACTTGACTGTATTTTTAATCAACTCCATAACCACACTGATTATTCATAGTCTGAGTCTAGATCGTGCCTCTAATCCAGTGCCCCCAGGGTAAAGATGGGCTTCAGGTCAACCTAGGCAGTTTAATGCCACACAACTGCTGTGGAGTCCATAGTATAGGGTTCTTTTGGAGGTGGGAACTTGAGCTAATATACTACATAATTAACTTGCCTTATCTTTAAAACTGAAGCTGTGCATTTTCTACTGAACAGAAGTGGTCTGAGTTTAATTAGCTGATGTTTGCAAAGTCTTTCAAGACTCCCCAGATAGATAATTTTGCAGAAGTACAAAATATTATTAGTAAGACGCATTGATATTTTACTCATGTGTTATAGGAGGACAGCTTTGCTGTAGATATCACTTACTCTCATAAGTCTTCTATTGTGGTAAGTACTAAAACAAACATTTGATTACAAAATAGCTTCAGGGTGGGTCTTTGTACCTACATGGCCCATCAGGCTAGCACAATTAAGGTGTGCCATTTTCACAGACAACAGTACACAAGGAAGTGATGTGACTAGCCTCACATCTGGCAGCCTTTGACTGGATAATCAAGGACCTATCAAAAGTTGAGTTCCCTGCTGGCAGACTTTGGTGGAACAAGGCAGAAACACACACATCTAGATCTGTAGTCTGCCACCATACTTCACAAGAAAGCTATGCAAGTTAATTAAAAACAATAGTTTGGCCAATGAAAATTCTAGGCTGGATTGTGGTTTTGTCGGGCTAGAAGACATGTGGAGAACTTCATGAAAATAGCAGCCACCCAAGAGATTGACATCAGAATATTTCTAATGCTTCTTGAGGAACAGACGCTACAAGAACAAAGCTAGGCATTTCACTCATTGCAATTTCACTCAAGCAATTTCCCTAACAGAAATGCTTATGTAGGGGTCAGTGTCTTGACCCCTTACAGCTGGTTAATATAAAAGAGGTTCTAGCACTATTGTTCCTGGCAATAGTTTGTGCACAGTCTTTTAAGAGGGGTACATTCCTCACTTAGGTCAGTCCCAAGCAAGAATATTCTGGGAGATGTACCCAAGAGGGAATGATGGAAGGCCACCCTTCTTTTATGCTGGTCTTCAAACCTCTGGGGTGCCCTGCGTTGAGGATTGCTCTGTGAAGAGATGAAGGTTGAATGACAGCTTGCTACCTTTCTATGTATGGGAAGTGCAGATGGAAAATCTCTGTACTTCTGTGCCCAGGCCTGAAGTGGTATTAAGTGGTGTAACAACTTCAGGGTGAGTAATTTTGGTTTCACATGAGATGAAGAAAGAAGGGTGGGGACTCAGTGTTAGAAGCTGATCCAACGTCACTTGAGTCATACAGAACATCTAGAAACCAGTTCTCAAAACAAATATACTTCCCAATATTGCACTGGAATAAATACTTTTTTATTTGACTAGTACGTTCCTCTAGAGCTATTCTCTCCCAGTGGGAGGTATGAAATGAGATGCTGTAAAATGATGTCTTTGCATAACAATAGTTGTGTGGTTTATGGCACACCTTTCATCCTTGTCTCTAATAGTGCTTTAACTCTTGCATGCTGCTTTTGCATCATAACTTATTGCATGTCACATTGCATTGTTCAATTACTGTAGTTACCACAAACATGAATGAATTACACACCCATTAAAATCAAGATCTGATAAGACCCATTCAAGAAACTCAGCACTAAGAGTGGGAAAGTTTGCAAACAATCATGAATGCATCACTAAAACTAAACGCAAGATGTGTACATTTTTACACCTGAGTGCAGACTTTTTTGGTAATGCCCACAACTTTTCCAGGAGGATGTTTCCAGTGGATACCTTGTAGTTTTGACGACAAGAATTAAGAAGAATTAGTGGCCGTGGAATCAAAAGGTCCTTTCCAAACCTATGACTCTAAGGCTTACCTTGTCAAACCAGCTGCTCAGATGCAGGATTTGCTCTTCCTAAGCCATCTTAGACAAATTCCTAACCAACTTCTTTTTGAACACATCCAGTGAAGAAGATTCCACAACATTTCTAGGCAGCATAGAATCAGAAGGCTGTTGAGAGATTTGAACGGTCAATAGTGAATAATCAATGCACAAGTTCATTTAGATACATGAAAGTAAAACTTATATGGTGTAGTAGCATATAGAGATTTATAAATTGGGATCTGAAGTGACTGGATTACTCAAGACCAATAACATAATTCCATTATGCCATCAGCTATTATGTGCATGTCTTATATTTGGTAGGTAAACAATGTTACAGGACTATAAAATGATATACTCCTTCTTCACCTCCTCAAAGGGACAGTAATTAAACCTTTAGCTTCAGGCTAAAGTGATGGCTGCAGAATTTTATATAGCCTGTGAACCAGAAGAGATCAGTGTGGGTGTGAGGAACTAACGTGTACAGGTGTCTACCTTCCACATGCTTCTACAGCAGTTGGCCACTCTGCTAGGCCATTTTCTTTCTTTGCACCCAAATGGCAAGCCCATCTCTCCTCTGACCTGATCATCCAGTTGCAGCTTCAGGATACCTGAGCTTCTAGGGTTTGTATGGCTCAGAAGACGGTTTGAGATAATTTCTGCCACTTCGAACCTTTCACATTCCTCTATCTCAATTCTTGTCTTGATCAGAAACTTTATTATTGATCATTGTGAGGCACTCTATCACTTATGCTTTTTTCCTGCTTCTTTTGCTTATAGTTGCCATGGTAAGCTAACATTAACTTGTAACATATTTTAAGGAGTCTTCTGAAGTGAAAATATTTTATCATAATCATGGTAACAAAATAGTATGGGAAGAACGAAGGTTATGGAGTTTTGCACGCCATGCCAATTCATAGATTCATAGATGCTAGGGTCGGAAGGGACCTCAATAGATCATTGAGTCCGACCCCCTGCATAAGCAGGAAAGAGTGCTGGGCCTACATTACCCCAGCTAGATACACATCCAACCTTCTCTTGAATACCCCCAGGGTAGGGGAGAGCACCACCTCCCTTGGGAGCCCGTTCCAGACCTTGGCCACTTGAACTGTGAAGAAGTTCCTCCTAATATCCAATCTAAATCTGCTCTCCTCTAGCTTGTGGCCATTATTTCTTGTAACCCCCGGGGGCGCCTTGGTGAATAAATACTCACCAATTCCCTTCTGTGCCCCCCTGACGAACTTATAGGCAGCCACCAGGTCGCCTCTCAACCTTCTCTTGCGGAGGCTGAAAAGGTCCAGTTTCTCTAATCTCTCCTCGTAGGGCTTGGCCTGCAGGCCCTTAAACATACGAGTGGCCCTTCTCTGGACCCTCTCCAGGTTATCCGCATCCTTCTTGAAGTGCGGCGCCCAGAATTGCATGCAGTACTCCAGCTGCGGTCTGACCAGCGCCCGATAGAGGGGAAGTATCACCTCCTTGGACCTATTTGTCATGCATCTGCTGATGCACGATAAAGTGCCATTGGCTTTTCTGATGGTTTCGTCACACTGCCGACTCATGTTCATCTTGGAGTCCACTAGGACTCCAAGATCCCTTTCCACTTCCGTGCCACCCAGCAGGTCATTTCCTAGGCTGTAGGTGTGCTGGACATTTTTCCTCCCTAGATGCAGCACTTTGCATTTCTCCTTGTTGAACTGCATTCTGTTGTTTTCTGCCCACTTGTCTAACCTGTCCAGGTCTGCTTGCAGCTGTTCCCTGCCCTCCGGCGTGTCCACTTCGCCCCATAGCTTAGTGTCATCTGCAAACTTGGACAGAGTACATTTCACCCCCTCGTCCAAGTCGCTGATGAAGACATTAAAGAGTATCGGTCCAAGCACCGAGCCCTGCGGGACCCCACTGCCCACACTCTTCCAGGTCGAAACCGACCCATCCACCACAACTCTCTGGGTGCGACCCTCCAGCCAATTCTCCACCCACCGGACTGTGCAGTAATCCAAGTCACAGCCCCTTAACTTGTTCACCAGTATGGGGTGGGATACCGTATCAAAGGCCTTCCTGAAGTCCAAGTATACGACATCCACCCCTCCTCCTGCGTCGAGGCGTTTTGTGACCTGGTCATAAAAAGAGACTAGATTGGTCAGGCACGATCTACCTGCCACGAACCCATGCTGGTTTCCCCTCAGCATAATTTGTCGTGCCGGGCTCTCACAAATGTGAGCCTTGATGATTTTCTCAAAGATTTTGCCAAGGATGGAGGTGAGACTGACTGGCCTATAGTTACCCGGGTCCTCCTTCCTCCCCTTCTTGAAAATGGGAACCACATTGGCCCTTTTCCAGTCCTCCGGGACTTGACCCGTGCGCCACGAGCGTTCAAATATTCCCGCCAGTGGCTCTGCAATGATGTCTGCCAGTGCCTTCAGTACCCTCGGATGGAGCTCATCCGGGCCTGCCGACTTGAAGGCATCCAGTTCCTCCAAGTGACCCTGCACCACCTCAGGGTCCACGCATGGAAGTCTGGTGCCTTGCTGCTGCCTCCCTACACTCCCAGTGAGAGACTTGTCATGCCTCTCGCTTAGGAACACTGAGGCGAAGAACTCGTTGAGGAGTTCAGCCTTGTCCCCTCTGTCCGTCACCAATTGTTCCTGCCCATTTAGCAGGGGTCCTATTCCTCCCTGGGCCTTCCAAGTTCAGTAACTGTTCTACATTTTTTTTTAAGATTTCAAACCTTTTAGCCGTCTAATTCTCAGCATACCCTCCCCCTCCTTCCTTCCCCTCACCTGTATGGATCCATCCCCCGACTTTGTTGTGGTTTTTTTTTGGGGGGGGGGTTGGTATGTGGCTCATTCGATTTGAGAACCTCTTTTTGAGCAATGGTGAATTTTGATTTTTTCCCTCACGCTGGCTTTACGAGTGGCACAGTGCCATCAATGTCAGTGGAGTCGCCCTTGATTTACACTAACAGAAGTGAAAATGGGAAGTCCCACCTGTTACCAATTAAGGATTCATTAACAAGGGAAGCCCAGTATCATTTCAATCTCTTCCATTCATCTGCTTATACACCCGGGATTCTCAGCAGTCTGTGATGTGCGTAGCCTTTCTATTCTTTTTGAAAAAGACAATAAAAATTGGTTGCTGTCACCATGAGACACTCTATCTTCAAACTGAGCACATCTGCTCCCCTTCCTGTCCATCAGCCTCACACATCATCTGCACTTAACACCTTGATGTTACAAGCAACACATTTTTCAGGCTTTTCAGGAATACACAGTGAGCTCATGGGGGCTTTATGGCCCCTGTGGAGCCTGGTGTTTCAGTTTGAAAAGAACAGCTGGGTCCCCGTAACCTGTGTGCACACAGTCTTGGGAACATTGTGAAATGAAACAACTTGTTCTATTAAAAATAGTAAGTGGTGGAACATCTAGGAAAGTAATTACAATTGTTGCACTGATGCTAGAAGTAAAACCGTTCCCATCACCAGTCATCAGGCTGCTAATTGTCCGTTTTGATGGAGATCAAATACCTTTCAGGTTCTTTTTATACTTCCCTTCACAGGAAAAGCCTACATGTGGGGTTAGAACCATTATAAGGAACCCCTTGTAACATTTCCCTCCTCAAAGATAAACTAAGTGTAGTGTCTGTGGCCAAAGAGGCAGGATAGATTAGCACTTTACCAACTAACCAAAGTAAGTAGATGCGTATAGCACAAGCTTTCTTGGGCTGGAAGTAAGCTTGAAAGTTAGTAATACGTAGACACATGAAAGTTAGTAATACGTAGACACATATCTATATAGTGTGTGTCTTTACATATGTGTGTGTGTGTGTGTGTGTGTGTGTGTATGTGTGTAATGCTTTCATGGGCTGTGAGATGTATATAATGTGTGTGTAGTTACTTTAGTTACTCTATGGTCCCATCTACACGTTATAATTAAGTGGTCACCCAGCCACATGTTCAATCAATTAATGGCATGATGAAAAGAGGAATAAGCTACAAAATTATTTTACAAAATACATGTAATAACTTTGTAGCTGCTATTACTGCCAATTATTGCAAGTGTGGCCATGTTCCCCTGTAGCTGGGAGCCCTGTTAACTTCCGGCTGCAGGGCCCAATGTTCGCCCCTGAGCCTAGGAGTTCCCAGCTGACAGGGCTCGCAGCTGCAGGGGTGTCCCAGACACCCCTGTGACTGGCAGACAAGCTGCTGCAGTCTCCTAGCCATGGGGGTGCATAGGGTGCCCTCACAGCTGGGTGATCACAGCAGTAGCTGGTCTCCTAGCTGCAGTGTCCATGTGATGCAGCCTTGCAGCTGGGAGATCATAGTAGCTGGTCTACCAGTGTGGGGTGCCCCCATGGCTGGGAGTCCCATCAACTGAGGGGCTTCTCCTGCACTGGCAATAAGGTATGATGGGATCTGATTTGTGATCCCACAGTCATGCCTCTTGCATGCACGTGTGGCATGGCAGAAGGCACAATTGTGTGGATCATGCATTAAATCCCACCTTGCCTTAACCTGCATATGTAGAGGGGACCTATAAAGTGAAAATCTACCCTGTCTTCTACTTGATTTCAGACTGACACACCTAAGCTATGTCTCTATGCCCACAGATTTCCATGTGGATTCTTCAGAAGTCATGAGAACTGGCAGTCATGTAACAGGGGGAGGGGTGGGAGAAGGGTGGAGACCTATATCTCTGCATTTCCTCCTCACTCTCACAAGCTTCCTTGTAGTGCCTGGGGAGCATAGATTCATGAAATCCACTCTACCTACTACTTCCTCTTGTAAAATAAACGGGACTCTTTGTGCCAATGTTTATACCTGCTGAATGACTCTTGCAAAATTAACATACTCTCTTGCAGTTAAGAACTATATTTGTAGCAAACATTTTAACTTTAAAAAAAACACAGCAAAATAGTATAAGGAAGAGCAAACTTGTGTTCTGTGAGCTAAGAGGGCAGGGGGAGCTCTGATTTTTCCATGATGAAAACCCCAAAATCAAATACCAAAATTAAAAGATATTTTGAATTTCACTGGTAGGCTTCCAAACTGCTTTAAAATTGTAAATATAACAATAAAACATTGTGTTCAATTGATACCAATATTTATAGTGCTGTTGCATTTTAATTGCAGATTTTTGGGTTTTTATCATAGAATTTATGATTTTTGATCAGAGAAAACCAGGATCCCTGATGATCACCTTAGACTTTTTTGCTGGCTTTTCATCATTATGGCTAGGGATAGACCTTCAAAAAGCCTGAGCCTGAATTGTTTAAGTCTTTGCAGGTTAGTCTAACCTGGCTGGGCTGAACTGGTTTGAAACCAGACAGACATGCTCTCTGGACTGAGAAAATTCAGGCACATGCCTGCAGAAGCTCAGGCTAGGAGCCGGGGGCTGCTAGAGCAGCCCTCCCTTCCCTTCTGCAGGGAGCTGAGCTGAGGGGGTATGGCCAAGCCCAGGCAGGACTATCTCATGAGGGAGATCTGCCTGCACACTTGCAGGCTTTTTTCCACTGGCTGCTCAAGGGGCGTGAGTGTTGCCAGCCCCCAGCCCTGGGCTAGCACTCTGAGACAAGGGGGAGGAGATGAAGTGCACACACCTCTTGATGATATGGAGCTTTTAAATCTCCCTCCCTGCTTCATCATACTGTCTGCAGCAAGGTGACAGGAAAGCAAGCCAGTTGGGGGATGATGGTGAGAACAGTCTTTATCTCCCAGTTAGCAAAACAATGGCTTCTCTCCATTACTTCAAACTACTTAAACAGCTTACCGCTGACCTGTTGATTAGCTCCAAACAGCCCTAAGCAGTCACTGTTCTGTCTGCCTGCCCCAGTGAAACTGGAGAGAGAGACGCACACAAACACCTCTCGGCATTAGCTAGCATACCACATGCTAGGGTCCGTGGAGCTGGGGTCTGTGCTGTGGGAGATGGGAGGGAGGGGGGCATTTCCTGCTTGAGTAGTGAGGGGAGGATGTAGGACAGGGAGAAGCCAGGCAGACTCTGCTGTGTCTGCACTCTCTGCTGGAACCTTACACAGCATTAACTAGCATACCACATGCTGGCTGTGGTCTGTACTGTGGCAGAGAGAAGGAAGGAATCCCTGCTTAAGCAGCCAGTAGTGAGGGGTGGGGGGAAAGGGGACACAGGGAAGCCAGCAGACCCTGTTGCACCTGCAAGTCTCTGTGAGAGCTCTGGCTAGGGAGCAGAGGGGAGGGGCCAGCTCAGCCCTGAGAGCATGCCAGGATGCTGGGGGACTCTGATTTAACTTAAACTAACAGTGGGGTCTGGGACAGACGTTGCATAAACTGGTTTGACCTGAATCAGTTAAGTCTGATACAACATTCAACTAGGTTTATCTCAAACTGGTTTCAGCCATTTTCAAACTTGTTTATGTGCACTGAACATCTGTTCTGTTACAGGTTTAAACCAGTTTCTGATCACCTATACTGGTTTATGTGTAATGTCTGTCCCTAGTCTATGATAAATAGGGATGAGCCAAAACAATGAACTTCAGATCCAAACACTTTTTAAATTTCAGTTGATGGTTGGGATTTGATGTCTTGAGTTTGAACCCACCCTTCCAGTACTGGTTCCAGATGAGATGCAGAAGTGATGGTGGAGAAGAGACCTGGAGTTTATTTCAGGTCAGTCCTAGATGTGGCTGAAATCTCCAAGATACAGATGTTTATATAAGATTCCCACCCAAGGTGATTGAAATCTCACGAGATTGGCTTTTTTTGTAATTTTTTTTAAAAAAAGGAAAAATGTCTTGACTCTTATAACCTCCAAGTAGCCATGCTGATGTGACATAAAAACATGAGTGATGTTGTTTACTAAGGAAAAACAGCTCATCAGTTCCTACCCAGCCAAAGCCATTAATTACTGGAAATCACCCTGAAGGTTATGTGATAGGCTATGTGAATCAAGTTTGTGGTCCAAGCCCTAGACTGGCATGTAACTGAAATTGATTAATTTAAGCAAGACACTCGAAACAGGGATTTAATATTATTTCCCAGGAGGAAAGTATTAACCTGGGAGAAGGTAAGAGCCACTGGCATTAACAGGGGAATGGACAGACTATTTTTGAAAAATAAGAGTCTGGCTTATTTATATGGCTAAAAGACAGTATAATTTATGCCTATAAATACAATTTATACATACAAATTGAGCTGGGAGGTAGCAACAGGGAGTTAGGAGATCTATAGAAACTAAAGAAATGTGTTAGCACAAGAACACATATGTGTAAATTGGCCATAAATTTTAGGCTGGAAATTAAAAGAATATTTCTAGCCACCAATGGAGTGAGGTTTTGGAATAGGGCTGTGCGAAATTTTGCTGGACGTTTCATTCCGACACTGTTCCGACCAGTTTTGAGGTCAAAACAGCAAAATCAGAATGAAACAAAATGAGGCTGGTCGAAACGTTTTGAAAGTCGAAACATTTTGAGTATAGGCTGGGGACGAGAAGTCAGTCCAGCTGGGCTGACTTACCATCCCCAGTGCAAGATCCAGCAGGGGGAAGCAAGGCAGCCAAGCTGGGCTGCTTCCTCGTTCCCCATGCTAGATTGCACTGGGGGCAGGAGGCAGCCCAGCTGGGCTGCTTTCCCATCCCCCACGCTACATCACCTCCTGCCCCCGGTGCAATGTAGCGTGCGGGACAGGGAAGCCACCCAGCTGGGCTGCTACCCACCCCTGACACAATCTTGGTCTGGGGATGGGGAGTCAGCTCAGTTGGGCTGACTCCCCATCCCCAGTGAAACTTGAAACAGCATCAAAACAGTCTTTCTGGTTCGACGGAACAGAACAGATGTTTCAACTCTAAATGAAATTTGATAAAAAACACTGTTCCGTTGAACTGTCGAAACAGAACAGTGCTGTTTCGCACAGCCCTATTCTGGAACAGCCCTCCAAAAGAAACAGCGAAAGAGGGAGGAAACCACCTTGTCTTAAAATGAGTTTGTTCTGTTTATGAAAAAGATTAGATTGTATGAAATGGCTGTCTAGAATATCAGAAGACAGTATGTCTGAGGAAGTTCCTGACAGTCCAGTGCCCCTACTTTCCTGTATTCCTACCTAATAGTGTTGAAACTACTGTCGGTGAGAATTCAGCCTACTCATTGCTTGGCAGTGATTCACTGATGATTATTTTTCACCTGTTGCAAACACAGATAAATTCTGGGTCAGAATGTTGTGTACACTCCCACTCCCATGGTGGGGCAGTATCAGGGAGTGTCAACCCTATTGTTGTCTTTGTAGAATAAATTTCACTCTGAAACCTTTCATGTTTGTTTGCCAGGCTTCAGCATGAGGTGGTATGGAAGGGCAGAGGACCCCAAACAAGGATATATAATGAGAATGCGAATCAAGGCTGATCACAAAGGGCCCCAGATATTCTGCTGATTAGAGAACACTTGGCACAAGGTGGGACACTAACAGAGTCCTAAGTAAACACAGCTACATGCACAGTGAAGGAAATTAATATGGGTAGGCAGGCTTCTGTACATGCTGATAGATGAGATACAAACCTATTTCAGCTATGGTTAGAAAGGTTTAATTAATGCTGTACAAACCAGACTTGGGAACCAAATGAACGTACACAATGTATAAGGATGTAGTCATAGACAACCTAGGAAGACTACATAAAATCCTCTCTCTTTCTGTCTGTCTCTTTCTCACTATAGAAAATGAGAGAGAGAGAATAAAGTACAAAATATTGTTTATGTGCTGCTATCTAATTTTGTGGGTACACTATGCAGAGGAAGGCAATGGGAAAGTTAATTGAATAGAAGAACAAGTGAAAGGCAAGAAGTGAGCAATGAAGGAAGAGTAAATGACAATGAAACACTAATAGAAGACAATTAGAAACAACTATTGCTTGTAGACTAGGCATCTGAAAAGGATATGGAAGACTGTAGAAGATATACAAATTAACATGTTCTATGTACCATGAGCTGTTCCCGTGACCTAAGCTGGTAAATGTGCTATACAGGATTTGCCATCACAATTACATCCTGACTCAGGCAAAAACTTGTTTGCAGAGGGTGCAGTTCAGTCACAAACTCAGTATTTCAAAGCATGTTTGCACCTGCAGTCACGTATTCCTCATCTGCAACGTGTTGCAATGTGATTGTAAGAATGCCAACTACTTGCCAACAGACAAAGGTTTTGCCCATCTCTCACAGACACATGAAGCTGGCAGACAAACAACAATATCAGATTCTAGCTGTGTGTGTCACACACCTATCATCAGACAAAGGGCATGGCAAGGTGACACTACAGACTAACTTGTTCAGAAAGGCATAGGTTTTTGTAAATGACAGCTTGCTTCATTGAGTGCTATGAGTGAATTTGTAATAATCCACTGAATTGTGTGAAATACGGTTTCAGTAGAAACTCTGGATTCTTATCCCATTACATGAACTAGCTTTTATAACCCTTACATTCCTCAGTGGGTTAATTGATTTGTTTATCTCCCTTCATCTCTTCAATGCACCTTTGCTTCTCTCAGCCCTGCCCTTCCCCCGTCCTTTCTTCCCTCTTTCCCTAGACTTTGTTTTTAAATTACTTTATTCCTTTCTATTTAGCACCCCTGCTTCTGCAAGTCCATTCAAACTGTAACCTGTCACCTGCAAAAACTTATGCCTTTTTGAGGGCACCTATATATGCGCAGTGAGGCTGCTCCAACACACTGTAATTACAGCATGTCAGAGCAGGCTCAATTAATCGAGTCTGCTGGAGCATGGTAATTACCGTGCTCCAGCAGATTCCAACATCTTGTGTATCAATGTCCCCACACTTAAAAATGGTGACGGGGCAGTTTATCCAAAGCTCTTTTAACAAGTTTTAGATAAACTGCCCCCGCTGCCATTTATAAGCACAGGGACACTGGTACACAAGATGCTTCGGCCACTCTCTAAGCCACTTTAACAAAAGCACTTGCCACTCCCTCTTGTACTCCCAGAGCATGTGTATAAATGCTCTAACGGTGCGTCTACACGTGCTTTAGTGAATGTGCATTAAAATCTAGTACCTCCATTGCAAGGTATTAGGAAAATGCTTATTAGCCTGTCTTAATGTGCATTAACTACATAGCACTATTTTTAGTGACACTTTAATGTGCATTAAAATAAGCTTATGCTAATTAAAGTGCATGTGTACATGCATTCATATTAAGGGTGACACCCTGCCCTGACTACTGCCTGGCTTCAGGCTAACAGGGCTAACTACCTCTCTCATTTCATATTGTGTGCTTTCTAAGAGTGGAAACATTAATTGTGGCCCCATTACTTTGGGAACAGCTAATACATTTGCAGTGTGTCAAGTCCTGGAAGGTTTCACTCTGGCTCTGGCTGCCAAGCGACTCCATGCTCCTTAGCCCATGCAGGCTGAGTCATGTGAGGGCTAAGAAGCATGGAGTCACTTGACAGCTCACCTGCAGTGTTCTTCTGGTGTTGCCAGGTAGCAACATGACAACCACAACCTGAAATGCAAAGGTAAGAATAGATCATATTTGACACAAAGGGTAGGGACAACCAAGAAGTTAGCGTAACCACATGGAAATTGATCAAAGATCTACCTGTAATTGAGATGTAAATGTACTCACACAGTTAATGGCAAACATTATGATTTGTCCTATGGCATCATGATGCCCTACAGCATCAGCATCATCATTGCACTTAGTAGCCTGTGTCACATCCCAGGACATTGTTAAGCAAGGTCCTGTATAGATTCACAACAAAAAGATGATCCCTGATCCAAAAAAGCTAACAAACTGACTGCCTGATGTCATTTCATAGCCCATAGTTAGCTGTCTCCATCATAATGTGTTCTTTGTAGCTGAATTCTATAAGTACTGCGTAACTTTGGTCTCCCAGTTTTCCAGTGCATTATATATGGATGGTTCAAGCAGCTATAGACATTTCTCTTCCCAACCCCTGTGCAGCTCAGATTTCTGAAGTCCATTGGATATTGACTTATTTATCAAATTTGTTTGTATGAATCTTTAGATGCTATATTAAGGCAGCAGCTGCAAGGATTATACAGAGAAAAGGGGCGTGGGAAATATTTTCCACTATTATGAAATGATGATGGCAGCTTTACACTACACTCTAACCACTAAAGATAAATAATTACTTTTAAGCTAAAACATTTAGTAGGAGGTTGGTTAAATATATAGCTTGTGTGACTAAACAGCAAAGTAAAACTTTACATTGATCCCTTTATTTTAACTTACACTGAGATGTGTATTACAGCTTGCAGTGAAAGTCTGACTATAGAACTCTGTCCCCTTTAACTTTTAATTTTCATAACATCCTAACCATTTGAGAAGGGAGGGAAATAAAGCCTTTTGACTATGTGTGACCTCAGTGAATGAATTGACAAATTGGTGTGTTTCAGCATTTCAAAATGAAAAGGCTGGTTTACATTATTGGATAACCTACAGGGGCAGGATGAGAACCAATGGGGTGGTGTGAGGGTATGAGGAAAGAACCAATCCAATCTGCAAGCCTAGTCCACAACTTATCAGAACCAGACCCAACTTTTATGCAGGCTTACCTTTTCTTTCTCTCACTCTCATCTTTTTCTGTCTGGCCCTTTTTATCCTTCTAGTAAGTCTTTTAACCAGTCCAACATCCAGTAGTCCCTGTGATGCTTCTCCTTCCTTACTGACACCTGCTTCCTCCCAGCCAGCAGAACTAAGAAATTACTGTAAAATAAAAGAGATTTACACAGTAAAGTTACTTTTCTTGTCTGTATTTTTCCTACTCTGAAGAGATTTCTAATTTACCATTCCTACTGTACCAAAAGTAACATTGTTAAGTTAATTAGAGATGAATGTACTTGGCATAGCCACCTTAGAAGATACACATCCTCAGCAGGATGAACAGTGCTTCAAGGCTTGTGAGGAGGACTTAATCTCTCCTACAGTTTAACTTAGGGATGGATTCTGACAACTTTCTTCGGGCTGAATAATACTATACTGAAGAAGTAATCCCATTTCAACCAGTGTTTCTGTTCACAGACTAAAGGCCTACATTTATCCTAAGCACAGCAGCCTAATAAGAATAATAAAGTTGATTATTTGGGAATGTAAATGGAACAAATGCCACTGAAGTAAGTGGTTACACCCCTGTGTAACCACTTAGGGTCTGTCTACACAATCAGAAATGCACCCTAGTTACTGTTCATTAAGTTTAGTCCTTGGATAACCAAGTACTAAATCAATGCACAGTAAGGGCACATTCACACATGCAAGCACATGTGCTTGCTGCAGCTCATATAGAAGTGGTGCAAATTTGAGCCGGGGCTTTTTGCCTCAGTGCACATACTTGGACATGCACTTTGTTGAGGAGCAAATTGTGCCGCTTGAGGCAAAATAACCCTGCCTGGTTCCTTCTGGATCTGCAGCCAGGGGGAGCTAAAGCCCGGGGCCAGCACCTCTGCTGTCCCCAGCAGTACAAAAAGCTGCCCTGGCAAGTAGCCAGGGGTCTAATTTTCTCTCCGTACTGCAAACATTTTTTTCACTCCCACATGTGCCTCTTGCCCCATCTCAAAGGGGTTTGGGATGAGGCAAGAGATGCATGCACACTTGCTTGGATGTGCCCTAACCGGCGCAACTGGACAGTAGTGCCGGCACATGGATTTTTACACATGCTAACTGAGCAGTAGCCTAATACTACCTTGAGGTAGCTTATTAGCATGGGTTTTGCCTGTCACACTACTGTGCGGTGTTATTAGACTGCTACACAGTTACCCTCTTGTGTAGACACACCCTGTATGTATATACAGCATACATAAAAGCACATATGCGAAACCAGAATATTGTTTAAAATACAGGTTTACCCTTCAGTTCTTTTACCATTCATCCCTTGGTTATGTGCTTGGGAATATATTGGACAGCTGGATCCCCAGCTGCAGTAACCAGGGTCAGCATTTGTATTACCAAATGGCTCTGAAAGCTGCAGTTGCTGAAGCACTGAAACAGCAATATATATATATATTATCCAAATCTATACAACAAAAGTATTGCATTTCATCCCATGGCTCATACTGCAGCTTCAGCAGTTGTGTATTTTTCTATCAGCATGCACACTTTCAGTAAGAATAGAGTTGCTTTTCAGCACAGAAAATAGTTTAACTGATAGGAGGTAGAAATTTATTTTCATATGTTGTTATGAAAATGGCATGAAGGAATTCTCTCTTTGGTGGGCTGGAAAAAGATGTTAGTGTTCAGCTTACATTTATTTCTACCTTCCTTTCCCCAAAGAAACAGGGTTTCAAGCCTGATCTCAGTGTGTCATTTTGAGATACTGTTGGGTCAGGTGACTATTCTAGCAAATAAAAATTCAGGGCCTGTAATTGATATTTTATAATTAAAGACCAAACCAAAAAGGAATCATAAGAAGTAAAGAAAACACACGATGAACAGATAAGAGACAAAAAAGTAGCCGTGAGATTTTCTTTAGGCTAAGAAGAACTACTATAAAGATTTGTTAGCATAAATCACAGCTACTTTTTCTTTAGTAGCTTTTGAAAATGGTGTATGCACACTGTACCACTTAAAACTCAAGTCATCATTAAAGGGATCATGATCATTGGCAGAGGAGGGGAATACTTTCTCCTCTTCTTTTCATTATAGTGTTTCTGAATGACTTAATAAGGAACATCCTAACTGGCATCTCCTAATGCTTGGTTCTGCATCAATACTAAAAAGCAATTCCGGTCATAGGGAGTTTACAATATTTTCTGACATCCAGGAACATTTCATATTGGCAAAAGGACATACTGCATGACCTAATAAATGCTTCTCAGCTCTAATTTCAATGGTGATACTCCCCACTCCCTTGTTTAGACAGCTTGTAGAAAGAAAAGCCAATTCTCAAAATATCACAGTGTTGATACCATAGAATATTACCATCATAGTGTTGATATACTTGTGGGATGATGGTAGAATGACTGGGGCTATATAATGATAAGGTTGGAAGGAACTCCAAAGGTTCAATTCCCTGCATGAACAAAGGATGCAGTATCCCAATACCATCCCACATAAGTACCTATCTAGCCTGTTCTTGAAAAAAAGGACAGGATGTGCTGCTCTCAGCACTGTCAGGAATGGTGTGGGCATGGTCTTGCAAATGGGAATATACTTAAATCAGTGGATCCTCAGCAATGTGCATATTGGGTTTCTGTCCATTGATGTTTCCCAAGCTTGTCCTACAGTTTTAGTAGCCCTCTACCAGGAGCCACATGTTTCAGAAAGCATTTAAGAGGTTCAGACAGCTTTCATCAGTGCCTCTTTCAGTTTGCCATAGACAGAGGTGCCAAGTACGTGGGTGCCCCAGAGCCCTGCCCCCCCACCAGAAAAAGGACTGTCACCTGAAATGTGCAAAACTTCCCACATGTCCATCATCTTAGCCCCTCCCCCACCACAGCAAAAATAAAAGTTGGTGCCTATGACAATGGGAATGCATCCTACAGAGCAGATGTTCTCTGTTTCTATGCCCTGTTTCCTAGGCCATTTTATGCCACATGCTGGTTTTAGAGAAGCTGTGGAAATACTATTGGTTGCTATGTGATGCTATGGGAAAATGTAATTTTCACTTTGTGAAGCTTCTTACGTACTTTGTGGTGTCATTTATACCCACTTACTTCGCAGTATGCAATATGACAAAGGAAGTATATAGCTCAATGGTCCTCTAAAGAAGACTGCCCGTATAAAATGGAATATTTTAAGTCTTCTTTTAGGAATATTATTTAAAATCATACAGAATGGTAACAAAGATAGAGACGTCTTAAAAAAACATAATTTAATAAAATTATTACCCAAAATATATTTTAAAACTATTACAGATGCCCTCCCTACATTTCCCTGTCAGTTTAGATCTTACATGTTTAAATAAAGAAGAGTCTTGCCACGGACTTCTTTGGAGCCAGGATCTCAGCCCATAAGAATCTTGCTCTATATGTCTAAATTACAATAGCAATAGCAATTTATTTTGAAGTTTTAGCTAATACATCACTGCAATATTACTTTTGTATTTTGGCAATGCCGACGCTCACACAAGACGGCAAATATAGTGTTAAATGATATTAAATGGTTTCCCATCATGTGTTTAAACCCCCCTTCACTGCTTCCTTCATTCATTTGTGGCTGGACTCTTGCGTGTCCCTGAGAACCATCCCATTGTTGTTCATGCAAGAGCCTTCTCTTTAGCTTCTGCTGTATGGAACAGCCATCTTCCATTTCTCCACTTCAGTGACCCTCCATATCTTTTCAAATCTCAGATGAAAACATTTTTTCCTTCCCTTCCTAAATATTCCTCCTCTTGCTGTTATTTCATAACTGTTTGATTCCATTGTTTAATTCTTTGAAACATCCACAGCAACTCCTATAATTGTAATCCTAATGGATGAATGGCTCATTTAGTCCAGCATTTTGTCATTGACAGCGGTCAATCTAAGTTGTGCAAAAGGGATGTGGAAGAAATCCTGTAGTGTATGACTGTGGCATAATTTCTCCAGGAAAGAAATATCTTCTTAGCCTCTAGCAGATTAATTGTTGGCTTATTCCCTGAAAAAGTGGTTTATAGCATTTCTAACTTTCTTTATGTTACCTAATATTAATGTGGATGCTCTCATTATCCATATACAGGTCTAATCCTTTTTTGAATCTTATGAGGCTCTTGCCCCACATTATGTATCAAGACAGTCAGTCCTACAAGTAAGATATACATTTTATTTAAAGAATAAAACACGTCAGTTTTAAAATTGCTACCTTTCAGTTTCATTGAATGCCTTTGACCTGATATTATGAGCCCCCACCATTTATCTTGTGTGTGCCATTTATTACATTGTATGCATCTTATCATGCGTTCTCATTCATCTGCTTTCCAAATCAAACAGATCAATCTTCTCAGACAGAAGTCTCTCTATCCCTCTAATCATTTTTGTTACCTGTTTCTAAACATCTTCAATTTGTGCCACACTTTCTTTTGAGATAAGGTGACCAGAACTGAACACAGTGCTGTAGGTGAGAGTGTGCCACCCATTTATGTAGGAACTTTATAATATTTAAATATTATTTTCTATACCTGCCTTTATACAGCTTTTACTTGCTTTTGACTATAACTGCATAGTGAGTGGAAGTTTCTAGTGGACTGGACACCATGATGCTCAGGGTCTATTTTCTTGAATTAGGAATGTAAGAATATTATTATGTAGTATGGGCAGAAGCGTCAAGCATAGACTCCAGCTGCCAGTTATCACAGTTAATCACATCCTACGATCCCTTTTATATGCTTATAAATGTATATACTGATTTACTGGGGATTTTGTATTCTCCCCACAACTCCAGCTGGAAAGTTGTATCAGAGCCTCAGTGACCTGATGACTAAAATGGTGATCTAATTTCCTGTCTGAATGTATTCATTCCCAGTTTAAACCAATTTGTTCCTGCACCAACATTGTCCTTTTTATCTTTAATAGCTCTTCGTTCTTCTTTGTGTTTACTCCCATGCCGTTCTTGTGCCACTATCACCATCCTAGGTTCAACATCCAAGCTTGCTCCTTTCTTGTTGTTCCCAGCTGATGAGCTCCCAGATTGTAGTTTATACCAGAGGGTGCCAATCTGTGGCCTGCGGCGATTTGATGCAGCCCATGGATGTGGGGCTTTGGCTGCGGTTGTTCTCCTGCACCACCATGAGGAGAAGTGGTCACTGCAGGAGCTCTCCCTCTGCCATCTTGGGGAGGTGTTGGCCATAGGTACATTCCCCATGCAACTGTGAGGGGAAGCAGCATCCACAGGAGCTTCTTTTATGCCACTGCAGAGAAAAGAAGTAGCAACCAGGTCCTAGTGCCCGCTTTCCTGCCTTTGACCCAAGCATAGACATTCCAGCCTGCAACTTGAACAACCCCCCTAAAACTGCTGCCTGCAGATTTATACTATTGAATTCCTTCCTGCTTCTATTACTCCACACTCAGGTGGTTATTTGCTGATACACTGGTCATTTTCAGCAATGGTGAAGCCCCTCAACTTTGTGTAATGAGCAAAATCAATTAGCATTCTCCTACTTTTTGTGTCCAGGTTGTTATAGTAAATATCAAACAACATTGGTCCTAAGATTGACCCTTGATGAGCTCCACCATCAGCCACCCACCCTCCACCCTAAGGTTTCCACTTTCAATACAGTCCATCATCATCTTCTCTTTGTCACGTTCCTTACCAACTTTATCATTCTTTTATTAGTTCATCTTTTCATTATGAACTAATAATTTCCTATATTGCACTATAGCAAATGCTTTACTGAAGTCCACATGGATTAAGTCTATTAAAGAAAGAGATTAGGTTAGTCTGACAAAATCAACCTTTAGTAAAGTCATACTACATTTTATAGAGCTGTAAAGATTTTGTATGTCCTGGATAGTCTGGTCCCTCAACTTCAGCATTTGCTTTCAACTTGGATGTGGTGATTTCCATTTCCCTACTGTAATTTCCATTAGCCACCCTGCCTTTGCCTCCATGTTCATCATTATTATTCTTATTCAAAACGGATGGAATATATACATTTAATTTTGGTGATATTTAGATTAACCTTAATTTGCCCCATCCTCTCTGCATAGCAACCACTTTTTCTTTCCTTTTTCTCTTTTTCATAGGCATTCAAAGAAGCTTTAACTTTCAATTTCCTTTGGAAAGTCTAAGTCAGCTTAACATCAAGAAATGGATTGCTTTTCCCTACAGATCCTAATAACAACATATACTTTTCTTTGTGATCAGACCATTTCTGTATTCCTTGCACACACCTTGCTTACTCCTTATGTCTCTCTATAAGCTTTTCCCCTTGCTTGGAATACAAGCTCCAAGCACTTTTTGCACCTCTGATCTGAAGAAATTATGAACCTCCTCTAAATTCAAGTCCTTGAGCTGTTCCATGCAGCTGACTCAATTAACTAGTTCCCTTCATTTCTCAAAGTTTCCCTCTTATTGCTTCAATGGCTGCTTCGTGAAGAAATCTGTCAGTTACCACATCCAGAAATGTGTGCCATCTATTATTAATAGCATCTATTATACAATCTATATCTGGGAAATTAAAGCCTTCCCAATCTATTTCTGGAAAATTAAAGTCTTCCATTATGGCACAGTTCCTGGTCATATCTGTCTCCCTAAGGCTGCTGGCAGATGTTCATTTAAAGGCAGATAGGATCTGATCCTGGATCCCAGCAATCTCATCACATGACTTTTGGATCAGGGATCAGATTACAATTACGCCCTACATTCCAGTTCAGGGTAAGCCTGGTTTTGTCATAGAATCAAAGAGAAGTTGGGCTGGACGGGACCTCTAGAGGTCATCTAGTCCAACCCCCTGCCTACAGGAGGATCGTCCCTATCCAAATGATCCTATACAATCCATAAACTAAACTCTATATAGGACTCCCATCAACCCTGATCCAACACAGACCTAGCAGCCTAACCTGCCACAGGTAAAGCAGGAGAACTATAGCATCCAATGTCCTGCTTCTATGAAATGTTGTAAATATATGCTCAAAAGTTCCTAGGTAGAGGACTACAGCCCCTCCTACAGAGGAAGGCAAAAAAACACATGGTATGTACAAGTCTTACCATGGCATAAAATTTCTTCTGACCCCAAATTTGGCAATCAGTCTGACCCTGAGCAGAGGGGCAAGACCCTCTAGCAAGACATTCTAGCAAAAAACTTCTGGCTTTGGTCTCAGCAGGAGTATTTGCACACCCCAGTCAAAGTCCCCAGTCTAGGCTGTAGCCAACCTTCTGCCTCTGAGGAAGGCTTAAAAACACCCTGACATAAGTAGCAGACAGTGGGGTGGCAGAGGGCTGGATGGGGAGTGGGGGCAACTGGCAAAGCTGAGAAGCATGGGAAATACTCATCATAGAACATCTAGGCATAGCTACACCTAGATTATCCCAAGCCAGTTACTGTCCAACCTCTTTTTGGACACTTCCAGTAATGGAGAGTCCACAGTTCTGTAGAGGCTGAGAGAAGCTGCCCACTGGCTGAGGCTGCATGCTCCTGGTGCATGGTTGTCATGGGAGATTTCAACTACCCAGGCATCCTGTGGGAAAAGCAGTCAGCCAAATCTAGCAGTCAGCCAAATCTGAACAGTCACAAAGCTTCCTCATATGAATGGACAAGCTCTATCTGACTCAAGAAGTCTATGGACTGACAAAAGGCAAAGTGCTGCTTGACCTGGTACTGGCAATGGGGGGTGGAGGTGATCTAATCAGTGACCTAATGATTGAAGGGAAGCTGGGAGACAGTGACCATGACCTGATCACCTTCACTATCCACCATAAAAGTGGTAAGTCAGTCAGCAATGCGGAAGTCCTAGACTTCAGGAAAGCTGACTTTGACAAACTCAGGAGACTTTTTGGTGAGGTTCTAAGGGACCACGGCCCAAAACGGGGGGGGGGGGGGGGGGGGGGGGGGGGGAGATCAGGATGAGTGGTTGCTCCTCAAGTGAGCAATCCTGAAAGACGAATAATGTCTATCCTATCTTGGAGGAAAGACAGCAAAAGGGCACAGCAGACCCCTTGGCTCTGCAGGGAACTTGTGGACCGCATGCATCTAAAAAGAAAGACCTATAAAGGATGGAAGACTGGATCCACCCCAGAGAAGGAGTATTCTGCACTGGTCCAGACCTGTAGGGAGCAAACTAGGAAAGCCAAGGTTGCAACTGAACTCCAGCTGGCTACGTATATCAAAGACAATAAAAAGTCCTTTTTTAGATATGCGGGGAGCCGAAGGAAAAACAAGGGTAACATTCGACCCTTTCTAAACCATATGGGACAACTGATACCAAGGAAAAAGCCAACCTGCTTAATGGGTATTTTGCATCATTTTTTCACCAGCCCCAAGGGACCACCCTGCTCCATACAGTTCAGGATGGCCAGGGTGAGGGAGAATTGTTACCATTCATGAATGTAGACCTTGTGAAGGAACACCTTGAGAGGCTGGACACCTTTAAGTCAGCTGGCCCAGACACTTTACACCCCAGGGTACGTAAGGAGCTGGCAAGCATCATAGCTCAGCCACTGGCATGAATCTCTGAGAATTCATGGCGCTCTGGTAAAGTGCCCAAAGATTCGAAGAAGGCCAAGGTGGTACCTATTTTCAAGAAAGGGAGGAAAGTAGATCTGGGGAACTACAGCCTGATCGCTATCCTGGAAGATCTTGGAAAAATTATCAAAGAGACCATTCTTGACCAACTGGCTAATGGCAACATCCTGAAGGATAGCCAGCATGGGTTTGTTGCGGGTAGGTCTGGTCTGACCAATCTCATCTCCTCCTATGACCAGGTGACATATCAAGTGACATATAAAGTCATATATCTTGATTTTAAAAAAAGCCTTTGATCTGGCATCCCATGATCTCCTCATGGAAAAATTGGCCAACTGCGGCCTCGGCTACATCACAGTCCAAGGGCTGGGGAATTGGTTCCGAGGTAAGGCCCAGAGAGTGGTAGTCAACAGAAGTAAATCATCATGATATGCTGTGACCAGTGGGGTCCCCCAATGCTCCGTCCTTGGGCCTATACTCTTTAACATCTTTATTAATGATGTGGACATTGGTATCAGAAGCGGACAGGCCAAAATTGCCAATGACACCAAACTTTGGGGTCAAGCATCCACACCTGAGGACTGGATGGTGATCCAGGCCAACCTGGACAGGCTCAGAAAATGGGCAGATGGCGTTCAACCTGATGGCATTCAACACCGAAAAATGCAAGGTCTCCACCTTGGGGGGGAAAAACCCTGCAGCATGCTTATAGGTTCGGCAGTGCTATGCTTGCTAGCACCGTGGCTGAAAGGGACTTGGGGGTCATGATTGATTACAAGATATAAGCCACCAATGCAATGTCACAGCTGGTAAAGCAAGCAAAACTATGGCTTGCATCCATAGATGTTTCTCAAGCAAATTCCAGAATGTCATCCTCCCTCTGTACTCAGCCTTTGTGAGGCTGCAGCTGGAGTACTGCATCCAATTCTGAGCTCCACCATTTAAAATGTATGTGGAGAGGCTTTAGAGAGTCCAGAGGAGACCAATGTGCATGATCAGAGGGTAGGAAAACAGGCCCTATGATGAGAGGGACTCCAGCCTGGAAAAGTGCAGGCTCAGGGGGGACCTGGTGGCTGCCTATAAGTATATAAGGGGTATACATCAGGATCTGAGGGAATGCCTGTTCACCAGAGTGCCCCAAGGGATGACAAAGTCAAATGGTCACAAAGTCCTCCAAGACTGTTTCAAGCTGGACATAAGGAAGAACTTCTTTACTGTCCAAGCCCCCAAAGCCTGGAACAGACTGCTTCCAGAGGTAGTGTAAGCACCTACTCTGGACTCCATTAAGAGACATTTGGACGTTTACCTTGCTCGGATGCTATGACCCCAGCTGCCTCTGGGGCAGGGGGCTGGACTCGATAATCTTCTGAGGCCCTTTCCAGCCCTAATGTCTATGAAATCTAGATAGTCTATTTGACTTCCTCGCTCTTCTCACAATGAGGAAGCTTTTTCAGATATCTGATCTAAACTTACTTTGCTGCAACTTCCAGTTGTTGGTCCACATCCTCCTCTGCAGCAAGAGAGAAAAGGTGCTTTCCCCCTTCTTTATAGCAGCCTTTCAAGAATTTGAAGGTGACTATCACATCCTCTCTTAAGTGCTTTTTTCACAAGCTGAACATGTCTATCTTCTTCAGCTTCTCTTCATATGACTTGTCTTTCAAACCCTTGATCATCTTTGCCTACCTCTAGACCCTCTCTAACTTCTTCATATCCTTAAAATGTAGAGCCCAAAACTGCACACACTACTCCAGATGAGTCCTAATCAGTACCGAATAGAGAGGTACTATCATCTCACATGTCTTTTACCTAATGCATCCCAAAACTCTATTCACCTTTTGTGTAGCTGCATCACACTGCAGACTCTTCTGAGTCTGTGATCTACCAAGCCTCCCAAGTTGCTTTCCATGGAGCTGCCATCCAGCCAGGTGTCACCCATTTTATATTTGTGTTTTTTATTATTCCTTCCACGGTGTAGCACCTTGTATTTGCTTGCATTATACTTCATCCTGTCAGTTCTAGCCCAACTTCCCAGTCTATCATAGTCCTTCTGAATTATGTTTATATCTTCCAATGTGTTTGCAATCCCTACAAGTCTGGGGCTGTTTGCAGACTTGCTCAAGATGCTTTCTATGCTAGTATCCAAATAATTAATAAACACATTGAACAGCACCAGGCCCAGAACTGACCCCTATGAGATTCCACTTGAAACCTTCTGCCATTCTGACATGGACCCATTAATAATTGCCCTTTGCTTGCAGTTATATATCCACCTTGTAGAAGTTTTATCTAGTCCGCATTTCTCCAATTTTTTTATAAGAAGGCTGTATAGGACCCTGTCAAAAGCCTTGCTGAAATCCAGGGACACTATCTCTACAGCATTCCCTTCATCCACTCAAGCAGTTACTTTGTCAAAGAAGGAGAGCAAGTTTGACACAATTTCTTCTTCATAAATCCATGCTGGCTGCTTATGATCAGACTTTTATCCTCCAGATGCTTACAAATGGCCTTCTTTAGGATATAAACCAGTAACTTCCCAAGCAGCGAAGTCAGGCTAACCAATCTATAGTTCCCTGGGTCCTGCTTTTTCCCTTTTTAGAACAGGGTGACTACATTGGCCCTTTTCCAGTTCTCTGGTACTCGGCGTGTCTACCATGACTTCATGAAGATCATTGCCAAAGGCTCTGAGATCTTCTCTGCCAGTTCCTTCAGGACCCTGGGATGAAGTTCATCTGGTCCTGCTGACTTGAATTCATTCAGGTACAACAAAAGTTCTCTGTCTTTTTTGTTATCCCCTCCCTCAGCTTGCCCTGTTCCTTATGCCTTAGTAGGAGTCTGGCTGCAGCTTCATTTTCTTGTGAAGACTGAGGTAAAGTAGCTGTTGAGTTGCTCCACCTTCTTGGTATCTTCAGTTAGTTCCCCCTAGCTTGTTAACAGGGGACCTACAGTTTCCTTAGTTCTTCTTTTCTGGCCAGCCTACCTATAAAACCTCTTCTTGTTGTTGTTAACCAGCATTGCTAGGTGCAGCTCATTCTTTATCTTTGCCTCTCTGATTTTGTCCCTGCAGGTTCTTGCTATTTCCTGGTATGCTTATGATACTGGGCTACCCCTGCACTGTCAAACTGAAAGCCAGGTGTTCAACAATCAGTTGATTTTTTTGCCTGGCTCCAGAACTACATTGGGACTCAAACCAGCCCTGGAGCAATACCTGGAGTCAGTAGATGATTAATCATTGACTGGATTGGAACCATAGGTGACACTAATCCCCAAGATTAGTTACCACTAAAGCCATCACTGGCTTCTGTGGGCAGTCGCAGCCTCACCCCCCTGCCCCTCACTACCAATGCAGCTGCCAGTAGCTGCGGGCAGTTTTTGCTTGTTGCTTGCTGCCGGTTGCCAACAGTGGTGCAGATGGTGGCTGCAAGCAGTCCTTGTTCGCTTCCTGCTACTTGCCACCCCCCCCCATCACTGCATCTGCCTGTGGGTGGTCCCTGCTCACCACCACTATGCCCCTGCCGCTGACACCACTGCTGCTGCCTGTGGGTGGTCACCGTGCCTCCCCAGCCTCAGAAGGCACACATCATTCATGATTGGTACTGCACTGGGGTCCCAATCAGCCCTGGTACAAGCCCCAGTGCAGTCCCTGGAGCCAGCAGATGATCAATTGATTATTGGCTAAATCCAGAGAGGTGGATCAGGACAGCATCAAGGCTCCAACTAGCGCTGGTGCAGTCCCTGGAGCAAGGGAGCAGTCAGCTGATTGTCAGCTAGATTGGGACTGCACCAGACCTCCAACCAGCCTAGAAGTCACCAATGATCAGTTGATTATCAACTGGCATGGACTGTAATGGTGATGGTTCAAGCCCTGGGGTGGTTCTGGGACAAACAAACAAACATATTCCCAGGCACAGAGCCTTATTGGAGATACATGTGGGCAGCATGGGGGTAAGTGATGGCAGTATTAACACCTGAGATTTTGTCACAACTGCTCAACCTGTTACCACTCACTCTGCCACTGGGTCCAGAGTTGACCCAAAAGTCTCCTAAATGGTCCAGATCCAATGAGTCCCATGCTCCAGATCAGTCCTAGGGCGACAGTTACATTTGACACACCTGCAAAAATCATTTTGGCAAGAGCTCAGTTACCCAAATCACCTGTAGAAACAGCAGCACAAAAATGCTGCACTGTGCAACAGCTGACATTATACAAATATAGCTGACATTATACAAATCTACACAAACATTAAAAAAGGGAGGTGGGGGGGAGAGGTCCACATCTGAGTTTTGCCAGACATATGGCACTATACAACCTTCAATAAACATTCATAGAAAGCACAGTCTTCAGTTGGCCTCTGTTTTTATTAATCATCATTTGTCATCTGTTATTCCTCTGTTTTAAAAGAATCTGTCATCTAATCAAGGAACAGAAATAGTACCATGTTACCATTTGCACACCACAGCTAATGAGTAGTGAATAATCTAAATGAACAAGTCAAAAGCATGCCTCAAACTCATTCTGTGCATAAACTATTGGGTGAAAATTTTGAAAAAATATCCAAATTTGTTAGCTATTGGCATCAGACTGAAATATCTGAGATGATAAAAACAGCAAAATAAAAAATCTTGAATACTTGAGTAATTAATTTGCAGTGAATAATTTTACCAGCTCTCCTAATGAAGTTCCACAAAAGTGTTATCAGGGTTCATTAGCAAATCAAAAGGCAAGGCAATGGAAATATATGTTTACCCCAAACACTATTGAAAGGAGGAATATTCATGAGTGCCAAGACATTTATTCAGCTAGTCCAAGAAAAAAAATGGAAGAAATATTCAAAGGAGTCATATGTCAGCATTCATCTAATATCAGCAAAGGGAACTGTAAGTAGGCGTATTGATCAGGACTTCAAAGAACAGTAGTTTTAATCAAAAGCTAATATATATTTTTGACATCACCCCAGGGGGAAAAATCTTTTCTGTAAATACTGGCATCAACACATCAGAAATTATATGAACTGGGTAAATGGCCTAGTATTGAGGCACTAAGGGCTATACTTTTAAAAATACCTGATTTTCACTGTAACTCTACTGAAGTCAGTCTAAAATGATATAACTAAGAGGAGGATAAACTTTGTAAGGGTCAGATTTTTAATTTGATTTTAATTGATTTTAGTGGGAGTTAGTCTGCTAACTACTTCTAAAAATCTGGCCCTAAGGGCTATATCCAGCCCTCAGTTACATCATTTTACATTGAATTCAATGGAATAAATTTTGATTTACATTAATGAGTAATTCAGAATTGGAGCCAAAGGCATATTTATGCTGTACACATTTTTGATGGGCAGAAAACAAAGCCTACAAGACCCTTTTCAACTACAAGGGCTCTTAACTTGGATTTTCCAGGGACTTTCTTCCTGCATAACTTAAAGTAAAGGCCAGTATGAAAATTAATTTAATAATACATGCTCAGTCATAGAAAGAATGATATTAGTAACCATCTAAAGCAATGGAAATCACTCCTGAAGAGAGGTAAATGTGCAGACAGAAGTGCACTTCCCCACTGTAACTGAGAATGCTTTGCAGGAAGTATTCTGAGTTGCAAGGATCCCCTGGACCAAACAGAAGTTCACTGTTGGTTCCGGGGGGGGAGGGAATCTAGCTGCTGGCTGCCAGCCTGCAGCCAGTTTCCTCTAGCAACTACCCCTTCTCCCACCCAGCCTGTCCCTGTTTTCAGAATGGGAGTGGGGAAGGGAGCAGTGGCAGCTTGTTCCAGCCAGAAGTAGAGGAGGGGGGGACTCTAATTTACCCACCCCACTTTCTGTGGCCAAATCAGGTAAAAATTGTCACTTCTGTCTGCACCTAAAGAAAGGTGAAAATGAGGATTTAGATAGCATCAATAGAAACAGTGGAGCAGTAGAGTTCTTTTTTAACATGATCTAGAAGACTCTGTCATGCCCAGTAAAACAACCACTTATTCAAAGGTACTCTCTTGTTCATATTATGTTTACTTTCACATAATGTCTTTCTCTAATTATTTCTCTTTTATTGTTTTTTCTAATGATACAGTAGTTTGTTTTGCAGACTTCTTGACCAGCAATATGTCAGTTACATCACCTGCCCCCTCACTTTAGGATCTGAAGTAGCTTTTGTAAAACTAAGGGAAATTGTCTAGAGTTTCATATTTGGATTCATTCAATTGTTGCTACTTAACTCTATATGGAAAGTTAAAAATGTCTCTATATGGAAAGTCTACAAAGATTTCTTAAGCTACATACAAAAAATAATTTTCCTGAAAGCTGGCCCAATAACTCTATAGCTAGCATGAAATACAATACTTTGTATCAGTCTTCAAAACAAATTTCTGGTTGTTTGGTTTTGCTTGGTGCTTTCTTTTATTTAGGTGTTTTAGGTTTGCTTCATTTTCTGGTGCTCTCAGTAATTTTTTCATTCATCTTTAGGAACGTCTGATAACAAGCATAACAACAGATGTGGTATTAAATGTATTAAAGTGCTGTTTTATTCTGCAATGTGAATTTGCTAAAATGGTATCATGCCCGATCTACATGCACTGGCCAGCTTCTGTCTTTTATTCTTAGTTACCAGGGCTGTGCGAAACAGCACCGTTCCATTTTAACTTGAGTTTCGAGGTTTCGATGGAACAGCGTTTTGACACTGTTTTGATATTTTGCCCATACGCTATCATGGGGAAGCTCGAAACAGCCTTTCTCATCCGGCAGGCAGATCAGGGACCCGCAGCCTGAGAGGGCTGCAGGGGCTGTGCCAGTCCTCTTGGGGATGTGGGCCCCCATCTGCCTGCCAGATGAGGGAGAGATGCCATGTGCTGCCAGCCGGGACCAGGGAGCTGGGGAAGGGAACTGAGCCCCATTGCTAGTTCCCCTCCCCAGCACTGGGATCGATAGGGCTAAGGAAAGGAACTCAGCCCAGCTGGACTTTCCCCAGCCTGATGGTAGTGCTGTGGATGGGAACTCAGCCCAGCTAGAATGAGGTCCTTTCCCCAGCCTGATCGTAGTGCTGGAGAGAGGAACTGAGCAATCGGGCTCAGTTCCCTTCCCCAGCCTGATCACAGCATTGGAGAGGCAAACTGAACCCAGGCTCAATTCCTTTCCCCTGTGCTGTGACTGGCTTCTCGCAGCCCAGCCATGGGAGGTAGGGAGAGCCAGGGCTGGGCTTCCGGCTGAGCCACATGGGGATGGGGGTGCTTGATCTAAAGCATCTGGGAGTGCAGCCTGGTTCTCCCTTGTCTCCCACCACCTGGCTGCTGGCTGTTTTGAAACTTGAAATGTTTCAAAACTTTCAAAATGTTTTGACTAGCATCATTTTGTTTTGAGGCTGTTTCGAAACCCTTCATTTCAATTTGATTTCACTGTTTCAAGCTTGAAATCTGTCGAAACAGTGTTAAATTGAAACAACTGGCAAAATTTTGCACAGCCCTATTAGTTAGTTTGCTATAAAATAACTCTGGGTTTATGCTGCTGCAACTAAGAGAAGAGTCCAGCCTGCTATGTCTCAATGATTCTATATCAAACAATCAGCAGGTAAAACACCTCCCGCCCCGTCCCCAGTTCTACATTCAGCCTGAAAATCAAACTGGCTTATTTCTGGCTCCCATTCCCTTGCAAGTAATAAAGATATTTCAGGCGAAATACTCCTCTCATTTACACATCTGTAAGCTACACTTTTCCAGACATTATATTTAAGAGTGAACTTACACATTATATTTAGGTCATACTACAAACACTTAAAACATGAAAGCTCATTGACTTGTGCAAAGGACCCTTTGAGACTCTCAGAATTACATCACTTCACTCTGGCCTCTGCTACCTAGCTCATGTTCAGTCTTCTCACTGGAGATAAAATGAGCAACTTGCTGTCCTCTAGCATCCCAGGATGCACTGCTTCTGCCCCCCCCCCCAGCAGTGATATAGCTGAGGTGTTTTAGTTCCTAGTCATGCCCCTGCTTACCAGCCCTCTATTGGCAAGTCAAAACTGTGCAGGCAAGAAAAAGTATAAAACCTTAACATACAACTGCTCACAGCAGGCACATGTACATGTACATGTACATTAATGCACTTTTCCTAATGCACATTACATTTAGTATCTCTGGGCAACTATACACAAGTGTAGAGGCTGCTCTGACATGCTGGAATTCCAGCACATTGAAGCAGACTCAATTATTTGAGTTTGCTGGGTCACGGCAATTGCCATGCTCCAGCAGTCTCCTGCCTCTTGTGTATCAAAATGCTTAAAAATGGCAGTGAAGGTACTTGAATTAAAGCTCATTTGACCAGATTTAGTTCAAGCACCCCTACCACCATTTTAAAGCATGGGGACGCTGATACAGGAGACACAGTGGTGCTTTAAAGTGGCTCCTGGAGCTGATCTAATTAATGCTCTGCCCCCTCCCACCTACAGAGCACATGTAAAAGTTTCCTCCAGTGTGAGGTACTAAATTAATGTGAGTCAGCCTGCCCTAATGGCAGTAGTGTCAGTGCATGCTTTTTAGGTGACACTTAATGTGCAGTAGCCAATAACACTGCACGTTAATGTATTTGCGCTGTTTTTACATGCTACTTTAATGCACAATAAAATAGGCACATTAAAGCCCATCATGTTCTAACTTCAACACCACTTAAATTCAATATGCTTTAAGTATGTGTGACTTCACCCTAAGTTTTGATGATAGCAAGTTTTCACAGGCCTACTTGTAACTGGTGCTCCATTGAGTTCCACTGATAATACTCAGTTTCTGAGAGGTGACATGATTCTACAGGACTAAGAAAAAAAATAGGGAAAGTTAATTTGAACATACACTGAAGTGCAATGTACTGGGTAAGCAGCGCTATTTTTCCATAATCTTTTTCAGTACTGAACTGTTGTTTAAGTTGTTTCTTATCCATGCATAATTTTATGCACACAGATAGCTCTTGCCTTAGCTCTATGTGTATAACAGTTGACAATTATGAGACTCTTTAGTGTACATGTATGTCTCTGAAGGCAACTGTAAATTTGATTTTATAATTTATGGTATGACTTGACACTCCTGAAGTCTGACAAGGGATTCCTCTTGCTCTAGCAAGGATAGCGTAATATTCTGTAGCTTGACAGGATAAGCAGTTTATCTGTTCAGAAGAAACCTGTATTTCACTTGCTTCCTCAAATGATTTCTATCTTCTCTTTGGCAAGGAGATTCTACAGACTACTTACAAGCTTTCAAACTCTTGGCATTTTTTTACTTTTTATTTGTAAGCTGATTTCTGAATTAAATGCATCCTGAAGAAATAGACCTGTGTATCATGCTGTTTAAACAGCAGAAATGCTTTTCCATTTTAGTAAACCTAACCACAGACTTATGATTCTGTGGTCTCTCTAATGGAGAAAGTCCTATTAAATGATCATAATTGTTCTTTCTGGTCTTAAAATCTATTACTTCTAAAAAAAAAAAAAAAAAAAAAAAAAGGAAATCATGAAAGGCCATAATTTTCTTTGCCTCTCTATCTAGATTCCAGTGCTTCCTGTTTGAAGTACACTTCACATACAAAATTCTTGTAATTATTTTTAGAAATCCATTTGAAAAAAATTGATATTTTTCTTCATCTAACACCAAATAAGTAGGTCCTAGCTATATGGTGCATTCTTACCAGGCAGTGTTAATTTGGCTGTGATGCAGAAATCTCATTAATGGAGGCCTGAGTTGCTCTGCTCTACCTACCCTGCTCACCACTTTATGTTGTACTTATATATGCTGCACTGTGCACAGAGGAAGATCAACCTCTGTAAGGCTACTCCACTAAAAGAAGAGACCTTTGAGAGAGAGAGAGAGAGAGAGAGAGAGAGAAACAATCTGAAAAGACTTTAAATGTACTGAACAAAAGCACACTAATAAAATAGTATTGATTGTATCAGGCTCATTCGATTCACTACTCTGTTAGTTTGAGTTTTATATTACTCTAGTTTTATGCCTGTGTAAATCTATTGATTTTAGTGGAACTAGCCTTGTGTAAAATTAAAGGAATACAGTGGTGAATCAGACCCTTCATTTATCAACCCCCATGTTTAAAATCTTAGAGCTTAGACTTTCATATCTTCTAGGCACATCTACATGAGACACTGACTGTGGAGTACCCAAATAATACTGTGCAGTAGTGCGTCACAGCATGGACAGTGCTAATATGCTACTGCACAGTATTTTTAGGCTACTGAGTAGTCACTTAAAAGATGTACAATGGTGCTACTGAACAGTAACTCTGGTTACTGCGCATTTATTTTGTACTTGCTAGTACTAAATAAATAAGTACTAAATAAATGTGCAGTAACAACTGCACAGTAGCATCTTGTGTAGACCCCATTTTGCTAATCTTGTACTGTTGATATAAAGAGCAGCATTTACTAGTAATTATTATTAGGCTAAGAGAAATATCTCAAGTAAGCTGATTTCTGAATTAAACGCATCCTGAAGAAATAGACCTGTGTATCATGCTGTTTAAACAGCAGAAATAAAGAAGCTCAAATTAAATTGGCAATTTTAATTTCTTTAGCTATTCTGCCCGTCTCTTTTGTATTTGCTACCTTTATACTGTGCTCTTTATTGCTTTTCATAGAAATCTCTCTAGTAGTAATGCTATCAAGGCAACTTGGGACTTCATTGAGATAATTTCAGATCATTTTGTGTGAAAAAGGAAAGCAGTGTCCCAAAATGACAAGGAAAACAGAGTGAATGTCATCCCCTACCATATTTTATATTATATCAAATTGCATGCATCACATCCTTATGGTTGAGGCAAACATAATTTGAAAAATGACTCCATGATGGATAACAAAGCTTTTCATCACTGCCTCTGACTAAGTGCACTTAGCAATCCTCCTGTATGAGCCCAGAGCAGCTGGAAGACTTATGAATTCCTTGGATGAGGAAACAGACACATTCTGCTAACATTTTGTCATGAAATTATATATTTTTATGTACACAAGTCAATAGCAAAGTCTAACAGGATAGATACAAGAGGCACCAATAAAACACAGATATTCTATAGGGCTGTGTGAGTCGGCAGCAATCCAATCCGGCTTCAGATCCAGTCGCTTCAGATGGCTGCGATCTGATCCGAAACTTCGGACAAGGTTTTCACCTCGATCTGGCTGAAGTGGCTCTGAAGCTTCAGAGCCGCCTTGGAGATCTGGCCATAAGATATAAGGGGGAATCAATGGAAGATCTGTAACTTTGTTGTTTTTTGTATGATACAGATGAAACATTCAGGGATGGTAGCCTCTGCTAAGAGCATGAAGCCTGCCATGTTTCAAGAAGATTGGTGCAGGAGTTGAGGGGGGAACTGTACCCCAAATTCTTGAAAGCCAAACTCAGGTCAATGCTGTGTGTTACACCACAGGGGGCTGAAAACTACAGGGATGGTGGCTCTTACTGAGGCCACAAAGCCTGCCAGCTGTGTGTGTGTGTCCTAGAACAGGCCTGAGTGAGTGCTGGGCCCTGCCAGGCCACGAAGCCTTCCTGCCAGCTGTGTGTGTCTCGCTGGGGGACTCTGTCGTTTGGTGCCCTGCACCCCAAGCTGCTGACAGGCAAAACTCGTGACGTGGGTGGGTGACACTGTGTGTGTGTTAAGGTGCACCCTTCCTGGCGCTGGGGCCTCTGCACAACACAGCAGTGTGCCCCATTGAGGCCTCCTCCTCCCATACAGCCTCACGCCCGGTCCTCAGCTTTACGTGACAACAGGTACAATAACTTAGCTGGCTCAACACCAGTAGCAGCAGCAGCAGCAGCAGCAGCAAAGGTACCCAGACAGAACTGACACAGAGCCTGTCCTTTTATAAAGGAATTGACAGGAAGAAGTAAAGATGTTGTGTTGTGTTGGACATATGATGTTATTCATGGTATGTGATGGCTTATCTTGTGTTTCTATGTCTATGTGTGTATTATGAAAAAAAAGGAGTACTTAAAAAAATTACGTCTTTGGAAGCTGTAGGGTTGAAAACCCCTTTGTCAGGCTGAGGAAGTACCTGCAGTTGGTCCTGGATGGAAGGAATAGTAAAGAAGCCAGAGGCTGGCCTGGCCCGCAATGCAGGCAAGAAAGCCAGTCAGTGAAAATGGAGATGGAGGTGTCAGGGGGTGAGGGGACAGGCTGCGGTAGGGGGGTAGTGAGGAAAGGGGGATGTAGCAGCTCAGGTAAAAGTGCAGAGGTGCCTGGGGTGTTAGATGTCTGGCTGGTTGCAGCGTGCCAGAACTCCACTGTGTATATTGAGTCCATGAGTTTCTGTACCTACTACCTAGGAGGCTGATGAAGTGCAGTTCAAAGGCCCAACTCTGAAAAGTGGTTTGTACATTCAAACAAGCACCTACCCTCATCACCAGAACTGAAGCCAACTTCCTACAGCTCAAAACACAAAACCTGCCAACTATCTCCAGTACCCCCACAAACTGCACACCAGAATCTATCAAGGACAACAAAACCCAACTACCTGTGGAGGCACAATCCTCAACAAAAAACACTCTGCCTCCAGTCTCTCAGGCCTGATCCTGAGAGGGAACATACCACAATGCAAACCACTTTTCAGAGCTAGGCCTATGAACTGCACTTCATCAGCCTCCTAGGTAGTAGGTACAGAAACTCATGAACTCAATATGGACAGTGGAGTTCTGGCACACTGCGACCTGCCGGACATCTAACAGCCCAGGCACCTCTGCACTTTCTCCCTTTCCCCACCCAGCCCAGCCTGTCCCTCCCCCCCGACACCTCCATTTCCATTTTCATTGACTGGCTTCCTTGCCTGCATTGCGGGCCAGGCCAGCCTCTGTCTTCTTTACTATTCCTTCCATTCAGGACCAACTGCAGGTACTTCCTCAGCCTGACAAAGGGGTTTTCAACCCTAAAGCTGGCATCCCAGGTAGCTAAGCTGAGCTCACCGAAGTCTCACAACTGCACTGCAAGCAGCAAGCGTCAGGCCTGTCAAAGGCCTGGGTGGCAGGTCTGGGTGTTCCCCAACCAGGACTTTGTGCATGCATGCGTTAGCCTCCTCCCCGCCTTTCACCAGGGGATCATTGGTCCTGGCATTTACAGGGCTGCCGTGCCACCAGCAGCCCCACCAGGCCTCCCTACCCTGGCAGGGTGCAGTTTTAGTGGTCATGCCCAGGACTTGGGGCCTCCTCCTGCCCCATAGCCCCAATCCCATACCTCCAAGTTTGTCCTGGCAAGGGAATGAGCTCAGCAGGGGCATGTTCTCCCTCTGCTGGCTGATGATGCCGTTAGTGTCCCCTCCAGCTGAGAGTGGGGCATTACTTGCCTTTTCAAAACCTCCAGTCAGTCTGCAGGTGGAGCTTGGGGAGCCCCAGCAGCAGGAGGTTCGCTTTTAGGAACACGAGCTGCTCCACCAATGTAGGATCCAAGCAGGTGCGGTAGGGTGTCACAACATCCCCAGCAATGCTGAATACCCTCTCTCTTGGAACACTAGTCGGTGGACAGGACAGGTGTTCCCGGGTAACTGTGGCCGGATCCTGTCACATCTGGCTGCAGCTTGCC